>NC_067479.1:42578454-42918454 GCF_947179515.1 Apodemus sylvaticus
ACTTATTTTTGTAATTAATAATGACAAGAAAAAAGTGCATATTCAACTCAGTTACAATTTTGTTCAGAAATTATTTTACCTGACAGTGGTTGACTAGTTCTCTATAACCTTTTAATACAGGTGGCCAGTCATATCTACTACATACATGCTTTATTATTTATATGATAATAGATGTTTTAACAGCAAAGTGCTTTTATTTTAATTATTTTAGAATGTTAAATCAATTATTATGACATATATGATATATTTGTTGTGATAGATACAAACATACAGATGTTAAGAAAGTATTATATTCAGTAGAACTCCACAACAGTGCTCTAAACTGAACTTTTATATCTGTGGAGGATATTTGCAAGCTTCACTATGTTCATTACCATTATAATACCAGCAACCAAATACAAGTATAGGAAATGAAATAACTTCAAATTTGCTACATTATTATCACTAAATAAATCCTACTAAATATAAGGCAAACATATACTCATGTATGCACTCCCTGTAAACATGACAAAATTCCTATTCTGGCTGGAAATGAATGGAAGAGTTGTGCCTAAAGGCAAAAGTCTAGAACTATCCAGTGGATAAAAAAATAATTTTTTTAACCCCAAAGCTAACCACAGCTTTGAGGTTCTTGGTGCTCAGTCACAGCTCAGAAATTCATACTAATCAGTGGCCATGCAAAGGGCCTGTATATCTTTGAACATGTAGTTGTGTACCTGTTAGCACACATAGGATATGCACTTGAGAAGAAAGTAAATATAAGATCAAGACAGAAATGTGTATAAGAAAATAGGGAACAAACTACAGAGATTTGTATTCTGAAAGCTAAAAATATATTTGACATATATTACCCTTTAAATTAATTTGTACTGCATTGAAAAATAAAACTCTCTTTTTCAGCTGGCTAAAATTAATCCCAATTATTTAAGAGAAAAAGAAAGATTTTATATAGATTGTGCATGTTTATATGGGCATGTACACAAACCTGAAGTCTTAAACTTTAACTTAAAATCTCCAAATGAGAGACAAGAATATTTTTTCACACTCTGACGTTATTCATTTAAGGCTATATTTCCCCATTATATTTTATCTCCAGTATCCATTCATTTCCACACAGGAAGTAAAACAACCTTTTTGTCCATTTCTGGCTTAAGTTAAGCAACACCAATAAATGTAACAGTGATTTGTAGATTGCCAGAATATGCTTTTATGTTTTTTTCAACATAGCAGCCACCTAACATAATCATTTTCTCCAATGACGAGGCTTTTCTGCATGGAGAGATTACAGCTCTCGGAGGACAATGAAATCTCTGAAATACATTCAAATGATTCAGTAACTGAGAGTATACAAATCCAGAATATATATGTAGTGAATAGCTAAGTCTTCTTCTCCTTCTTCCTGCTTTCCACCCAGCTGGACCAGCTATATTAACCCTCAGTGTGCTCAGATTGTCTACATCAGATGCAGAGCATGCATTGAGGTTAGAATATGTTGACAAATTGCATCCACTTCAGAGGATAGTGATGTTGTGCTCCAGCAGCTATTAAAATTCATGTGAACTAGATTCTGCCCTACCTCTAGGAATTCAAATTGGAGTGATATCTAAAGATTTTTTTTAAACATAGTGCACTAAGAGCCACTAGTAAGCTCCCATAAAGAATGCAGATGACCTGCAACTGGTTGTTCAAAAAACAGAATAATTTGGGGACCTAATGAACAGAGTTCTTATGACTGTGACAGTGAAATACATTGCTTGACACCAACAATACACAGAACCCTCACATCTCTCTTTCCTGTATAAGCCACTCGGTATATCAATCTCTCCATGGCCAAACTTATCCTGTATACAATATGAAACTAGTACAACAGGTAGACGATACAAAGGAAATGATGGCCAATGGCCCACTAAGCTCATTTAAATATAATAAACAACAGAATCCCTGACTTCACACATTTATTTTCTCGCCTCTACACACACAGCTCTTCCTGAAGAATTAGCAGCAAATCTCTACTGTTTTCCCTTTAAAGAAATAAGGTCCACATTTCCGCATGGCAAATGCACAGTCATATGAATGCCATCTTACAAGTAAAATTCGGATCACAGAGAAGAAAGCTAGCAGATGAAGAAATTGCTCACCTGGAGGAAGCGGATCAACAGACTGAAGTCTGGTAGTGATGGTGTGTAGGGTGAGGATAGCAAAGGAAAGCAAAGTCGGGAATGCTTGAAAAATAAAATATTTTTAGTTAACAAATAGAAAGACCAAGGGAGACAAAAAGGGCCAATTGAATCATGAATCCTTCCTTATCAATTTGTTTTTTTTAAATTAAATTCCAGAGAATAATCAATTCCTAAAAGCTACGGGCATTGACAATTCCTCAGTTACATAAGATGTAAGCTTCCCATGAAAAATTACTTTAAGTGAGATTGTCATTTCAATGAGATGGAAAAAATATGTTACTGCCAGTAACTCCAGTCAATAGAAACTTTTATCAGTATGATGATATGTCCGTTTATTCAGATAAACAGAAGACGTAAAACAGTGAATAACTAAAATTTAAGTTCAAAGCTATTCTATAATACACCCAGAGATAATGGCTTATTCAAAATGTTCAGTGCATTTTAAATATTGGTTACACAATGTAGATTATCTAAAGTTCAAACAATATATTATATATAATTTATCTCTTAAGGGGCCAATCAATATTAAGAATGTATTTACTTTAGTAATGGTAATAAATCAATATATCAATCTTTGTTCTCAAATATATTTTTATGTATAGCACCAACTATACATTTTCATATTGCAATGAGTATCTCTTTCAGCCAAGATATACATTCTAACACTATATAATATTATAGTAAATTACATATGTATAAATTTTAAATGTAACTTTTTAGTTAAGTGTGAAAACAGTAACAATACAAATTTTGAAATACAATGCATTTTTCTTTTGGTATTTTTGGTTTTCACTTCATGAGCCTCTGACTTGGGTATATCATGATATCATGGGCATGTATAATTGATCTACTTCCTAGAATAAAGAAAAAAAAAGACAGAACATTTTGTTTTGCATTTGTATTACTGAAATGTGCAATGAATATGTGGAATCAATTGCTGCCTAAAAGTACTGCCAGAAACAAAATTGAAAAGACAAATGCCTGCTGGTGAGCAAAGGTATTTTCATTTTTAAAGCAATTTCCTTTCCTTAGCTCTGTGACTAACTCCACATCTGTTGTGCCCCTCCCTTGGAACGAGAATATGCAGACTCTACACTAAAGCAGGCTGCGTAGTTACTAAGAGTGCAAACATTTTCTCACTGTTGTCCTATATGTATTTCCTTCTCTTCTACAACCCCCATCAGTTTCCTGTTGAATGTGTGTGTTTTTCCTTCTACTCTTAAAGCAAAACTCCAGTAACAGGAGGAACTCCTGAAAAGGTCTGCCTCGATTACATGTATAAATGTGATATTCATCACAATAGAATATACACAGAATCTACACAATTCAGAAAAATCTCAAAATACTCTTATTACAGCGGTCATCTGAAAATTATAAAAGGATATTAGGATTCATTCTTATGGTAGAGATAGAGGGAAATGTATATAACCTGTGATATTGATTAATTTTAATTGTTATTATCCATTGTATTTCTGTATATGATTCACGTTCCTTATATTTTTGTCCCACCAACAGATGATTAAACCTCTGTTTCTAACTAATGGATCACCAGTCAATATATAATGCATTTTAAATACAGCTAAACTGCTGTATGGTTGGATCATAACATAGATAGAGCCATATATGGTATAGACAGTCTTTAATTAGCAAAATTCAGTGAATTTATTGCTGTAGACTGAATTGAAACTGAATTTATTTCCATCCAGTACTAAAGCAGAGGAACTTATTTAGAAATAAGTTTGAGGATGAAATACCCTAAGAGTCTCCCAGGTCTCTGGTGCATTCTGGAGGGTCTCCCCAGTCTCCCATCTCCTGAGGTTTTGTGTTTCCATTCTTTCTGCTGGCCCTCAGGGTTTCAGTCCTTTTCTTTCACCCAGTACCAGATTAGGTTCCCCTCTTCCCACCTCTCCCCACCAGGTCTCTTCCTCCCTCCCCATTTGTGATTGCTTTGTTCTCTCCAAAGTGGGACTGAGGTGTCCTCACTTGGACAGTTTAACTTGTGGACCGTTTTGAGTTCTGTAGTCTGTATCTGGCATATTCTGTACTCTTTTTTTTGGCTAATATTCATTTATTGCTGAGTACATTACATGAATGTCCTTTTGGATCTGAGTTACCTCACTCAGGATGATATTTTCAAGTTCCACCCATTTGCCTGAAAAATTCAGGATTTCCTCATTCTTTTTTTTTTCTTCTTTTTTTTAAATTTTATTTGATATAATTTTTATTTACATTTCAAATGATTTCCCCTTTTCTGGTTCCCCACTCCCTGAAAGTGACATAAGCCCCCTTCCCTCCCTCTGTTCTCCCACCCATCTCTTCCCACTTCCCTGTTCTGGTTTTGTCTTATACTGCTACACTGAGTCTTTCCAGAACTAGGGGCCACTCCTCCATTCTTCTTGTACCTCATTTGAAGTGTGGATTATGTTTTGCATATTCCAGTTTCCCAAGCTAATATCCACTTATTAGTGAGTGCATACCATGATTGATCTTTTGAGACTGGGTTACCTCACTTAGTATGATGTTCTCCAGCTCCATCCATTTGCCTAAGAATTTCATGAATTCATTGTTTCTAATGGCTGAATAGTACTCCATTGTGTAGATATACCACATTTTTTGTATCCATTCTTCTGTTGAGGGAGACCTGTGTTCTTTCCAGCTTCTAGCTATTATAAATAGGGCTGCTATGAACATAGTGGAACATGTATCCTTATTACATGCTGGGGAATACTCTGGGTATATGCCCAGGAGTGGTATAGCAGGATC
Source organism: Apodemus sylvaticus (assembly GCF_947179515.1). Lineage (NCBI taxonomy): Eukaryota > Metazoa > Chordata > Mammalia > Rodentia > Muridae > Apodemus > Apodemus sylvaticus. Next base: position 42,583,398 of record NC_067479.1, read on the forward strand.
GTTCAGAAGTGACATGCCCAGTTTTGTGAGGGACTTCCAGACTGATTTCCAGAGTGGTTGTACTAATTTGCAACCCACCAGCAGTGGAGAAGTGTTCCTCTTTCTCCACATCCTTGCCAACACCTGCTGTCTCCTGAGTTTTTAATCTTAGCCATTCTGACTGGTGTAAGGTGAAATCTCAGGGTTGTTTTGATTTGCATTTCCCTGATTACTAGTGAAGTTGAGCATTTTTTAAGATGTTTCTCCGCCATCCAAAGTTCTTCAGGTGAGAATTCTTTGTTTAACTCTGTACCCCATTTTTAATAGGGTTATTTGGTTTTCTGGGGTCTAACTTCTTGAGTTCTTCGTATATCTTGGATATTAGCCCTCTATCTGATGTGAGAATTACAATGATGGAAGAGGAGAGGAGTCTGACAAAGAGAAGGTCCAGCTGAAGACCCAAGGGATCCAGCTCAAGAGGAGGTCCTAACGCCTGACACTATTACTGAGGCTATGGAGTGCTCATAAAAAGGGACCAAGCATGACTGCACTCCAGAAGACCCAACAAGCAGCTGAAAAAGTCAGATCCAGATATTTGTACCCAACCAATGGATAGAAGCAACTGACCCCTGTTGCTGAATTAGGGAAGGTTGCAAGAAGCTGAGGAGAAGGACAAATCTGTAGAAGGACCAGCAATCTCATTTAATCGGGACCCCTGGCATCTTTCCAAAGAGAAAGCATACACCAGCTGATATGAGGCCCCTAAGACTCATATATTAGAGGACTGCGGGGGGTGTCTCTACTCATTCAGAGATGATGCACCTAACCCTCAAGTGCCTGGAGGCCCCAGGGCATTTAGAGGTCAAGTGGGGTGGGAGTGGGGACATCCATGTGGAGGCAGGGGGTTGGGAGGAGGTATTGGATGTGGAAGTCTAAGGGTATTCAGGGGTGGGGGGAATAAAATATGGAGTATAAAAATAATTTAATTAATTAATAAAAAGGAAAAAGAGCTGGAAAAAAAAAGAAATACCCTAAGATAACGTCATACTGGATTACATTTGCTCTAATACAAAGATTATTGTAAGAAGACAAAGCAGACATAGAAATGGGCAGGAAGATCTCAAAGGGACCAGGGTAACAGACATCAGAAGTGGATCTGATATTGCTGATAGTCACTTGAAACTAGGAAAAAACAAGAAAGCATGTCTGAAAGCATGACACAGCTATCGCCTTAATTTTGTAGATAAGGTTTCTATATCTGGGAGGTCTTACAAGCTGTAGCTTTAAGGCACAGAACACCAACAGCACCTTCTTGCCAACTAATACTGCCTATCAAGAAAGAAACATCAAGTCATAAAAGAAATAAAAAGAAAAACATATCTATAGTAAGAAAATTGGGACAATTAGGCACCAATAGAAAAAATTCTACAAAATTAAAACATGACAAGTTAAAATTAAGGGTTTTTTTTCCATGCAATGATTCCTAAATCCTTTGGCCAAAGAGTTAAAACTACATGCTGCTGAAAATCGATGACATTGACGACCTGCCAGACCATAAAGGAAATTAATCTTTTAAAAAAAAAAAAACACAAAACACCTTGAATTAGACATAGTCATGAAATTATGGTCAGTCAATTTAAGAGTGTTTGAACTTATGATAATGATAAAAGAACATGAATCCAGTCAAAAATAATGTTTCTCATTTTCATCTTCTTTGGGAAACGATAAGGGTTCTCGTGTTCTCTTGAGAACTAACAGATCCCATCAGCTACTTGATTATAGGGTAAATCCATGGTAGCAATCAAGAGAATGCTGCTTTACATGGACAAACAGTAGGTCGGGTGAATTAAATTAATGTGTTCACATAGTAAGCTATTTTCAACTTTAGAGTGGATTCAGCAGGTACAACCCCACAGAAAGTCCCAGAGGTTCTGTAGGATACTTTGTGAAAAAGTCTCCAAACTATTAGCTGCCTTTGCTGTTTCCTAAGATGGCTGAGGATTTTCTTTCCATGTGCTACTGTGTTTGAAATTTCTGGACAGTACTGGACATTCCTAGTTCCATAAGAAGGACCAAAGGCTGGATGCCCAGTGTAGGGGAATGCCAGGAGAGGGAAGCAGGAGTGGGAGGATTGGTGAGCATGGGGAAGGGGGGAGGCTTACAGGGTTTTCAGGGGTGGGCAGACTAAGAAAGGGGACAACATTTGAAATGTAAATAAAGAATATATCTAATAAAAATGTAGAATAAAAATGAATGGGGCAACTTTTACTTAAGCTGCTTCATTGTCCATTGTTATTAAAGAAACTTTGTTAAAGGTACCTGCATACCCGTGTTTGCATATTTTTATTAACAATTACAATGACAAAAATGCCTTTAAGGATTTATACAGTATATATTTGGCATGTTCTTTCTATTCCTTAACTCCTCCAGGTTCTGCCCCTCAACCCACCCAACTTTTAAAAAAGAAAAAGAGAAACAGAATAGAGAAAAGCAACAACAACAACAAAAAAATGTCGAATCTATTGGCTAGCTACTCCTGAGGGTGGCACGTGGCCTGGAATGTTGATACATTCAGTGTCACTTTATTATAAGGGTGTTTTTCCCACTCCACGCATATATAAATCACAGAGAGCTGCTTGACTAGGCATGGTTCTCTGTATCCACTTCTCTCTCTCTATGCTGTGGCGTTGTCTGGCTTGAGCTTGAGCAAGTCATGGGCACTCACTCTGCTGTTTCCCTAAATTGATACAATAACCCTGGATCTTACACAAGCTTATTTATAATCTATACTATTTCTTTTCAAGTTTATATTCAAATATACCACCATAGACTTTTCTCAAGCATACTGCACTTGGATAGATTCTGTGGAGAGAAAGACGATGAAATGTTTAAAAAATAACGTTTTTTTTTTTTTTAAATAAAATGAAGTTGTAGGAAAGCTGGATGGGGATTTGTAAAGATGGTGATGCCAAATGTGGGAGGCTGAAAAGGAGAGAGTGTGGGTGACTATAAACAGAATATATTGCACACATGTATGAGTTTGTCAAGGAATACACATAACTTTTAAATTGAGTTAATTCTTTCCAGTCTGTTGTGAACTCTAATAAAGCATATTATTTTATAACTAATTTCAGTATTTATAACTAATAACAGTATTCACCTGTCCTGGTAAGTGCAAACCTTGAGTAAGAATCTATTATCGATCTAATACAACAAGTTACACAATACTTCTCAAAGTGATTGAACCCAGCGGTGTTTTAAATGTCACAACAGTATTTAATATAGGTATAGATATTTTTCATTATTTTTTAAGTGTGTGTGGATGTGCTTGTATGTATGCTTGTATCCATATGTACATCATGACCCAACAGGAGCACACAGAGGCCAAATTAGGGTATCAGAATTCTTCACTTTCTAGTTACATGCAATTCTGAGGCACCCTTTAGGTGCTGTGAATCGAACCCTGGCCCTCTGGAACAGCTGTAAGTTTTCTTAGCTTCTAATTAATTTATAGCAAACCCAAATAGTATTTAATACATGGATGCAATAAAATTTTTCTTTCTGATTAACGATACTGTTTACACTAAAATGTATCTACAACAAAATAAGTTCCCTTATGTGATAAATAAAAGCCCTCTTTATTTTAGAATAGTAAGATAACTATGCAAATTCACTTCAAATAATGTTTTCTGAGGCCTCTGTCCTTATCTTTTATTTTTTTCAGTAGCTTATGAATAGAGGTTTGACTCATTGGGCTCAGGTTTTACAATAGAAAATCACTATTAAAGTTATTCCTAATTTTTGACTATTAACTATTTCGATGGCCCAGAAATATAATAAAAGGTGAGGTTTTAAAAAAAATGCATTGCTAAGTGTCTGGTTTTCTACAGAATTTCTCTTGCCCAAAGGCTGCGTTAGTGAGCAGATTTTATTTGAAATCCTTTCTAGAAAGCATGTCTAGGCTAGCCCCAGACTCCAGGGAAGCACAGTGGCAGTGACTTTAGTGGAAATACCCAACAAAGCTGAGAGAATCAACCAGTAACGACTACCTTCAGTATATAAGCATGACTCCCAGTTGAGGGATGGGGTCACCCATCCATCTCAAAATTGTTAACCCAAAAATGTTCCTGTCCAAAGGAACGTCAGAGACAAAAAAAAAAAAAAAAAAAAAAAAATGGAACAGAGACTGAAAGAAAGAAAGGCCATCCATAGACTATCCCACATGGGGATCCATCCCATCTGAAGATACCAAACCCCAAACTATTGTTGATGCTACAAAGCGCTTGATGACAGGAGCCTGGTATGGCTGTCCCTGGGAAGTTCTACCAGCACCTGACTAATACAGGAGTAGATACTCACTGCCAACCGTGGAACTAAACCCAGACACCCCTAAGGAAGAGCTAGATGAAGGACTGAAGGAACTGAAGGGGATTGTAACCCCATAGGAAGAACAGTATCAACTAACTGGACCAGCCAGAGCTCTCAAGGACTAAACTACCAACCATAGTGTACACAAGGAGGGAGCCCTGGCTCTAGATACATACTTAGCAGAGGATGGCCTTGTCTAACGTCAATGGGAGGCCCTTGATCTTGTGAAGACTCATGCCCCAGTGTGGGGTGATGCTAGAACAGTAAGGAGGGAATGAGTGAGTGGGGTGGGTGGAGGAGCACCCTCATAGAGGCAAAGGGAAGGGGGCAAGAAGAGATAGGATGGGGATTTGAGGAGGGGTAACTAGGAAGGGGGTTATAATTTGAAATGTAAATGAATAAAATGCGTAATAATGATGATAATTGTATTGGCTGGTTTTGTGGGTCAACTTAACACAGGCTGGGGCTATCACAGAGAAAGGAGATTCAGTTGGGGAAGTGCCTCCATGAGATCCAGCTGTGGGGCACTTTCTCAATTAGTGATCAAGGGGCAAGGGCTTAGACCCTTGTGGGCGGTGCCATCCCTGGGATGGTGGTCTTGGGTTCTATAAGAAAGCAAGCTGAACAAGCCAGGGAAAGCAAGCCAGTAAGTAACATTCCCCTCCCCATGGCTTCTGCATCAGCACTTGATTCCTGACCTGCTTGAGTCCTGACTTTCTTTGGTGTTGAGCAGCTGTGTGGAAGTGTAAGCTGAATAAATCCTTTCCTCCCCAACTTGCTTCTTGATCATGATGTTTGGGCAGGAATAGAAACCCTGACTAAGATAATAATAAATAAATAATAATAATAATAATAATAATAATAATAATAAAGAAAGCATGTTTACAAAGACATATGAAGCCATACATTGATTATTGTCCTTTACAATGGCTGCAATGTAGGAAGAAATCACTAAAATATTTTCAATTTTATGTCAAAACAAAATGTCATATTGATAAGTTCAGATTGGGCTGTGATTAAATTTCAGATATTACAAACATATGTAACTAAATTTTCATTCAGTTAGTCTTGAAGTCAGAGATCAGGTATTTGTGGGTATAAATGTATCTATCAAGGTCAGAAACTAATCTTATCTGAAGTTTTCTATGTAAGTTTCTCTAACTGTATAACAACAGTAATAACTAAAAGTGAAAAATAGACAACTGCATTTATAATAAGACAGAAGTAAACTGCTCAGTTTCATAGTCAAACCTAGAGAATTCATAGGCTTCCCACAATTACAAAAATTGTTTTCTGGATATTGTTCACTATTTCTCCTTTGTAATTTGAATGTATTTTACTACATAATAAAAGCGATTTTACTATGTAAAAATTGAATTTTAAATAGGCCTGCAGATTAGATTACAAAGCATGCTATGTTCAGACTGTGGTTAAATTAGAGTACTAAATACAGTATTCTAACTAGCTCAAGATAATTAAGTGAGCCCTAGGAACACAGATATAAAATACAATAGGAGATCAGGTGGAACACTACTGAATCCTCTTTTACCAGAATTACACAGGATTCGTTGACAGCATGTGAAACACCTTTCTTCAACTCTAATCTCCATTCCTCTCCAAATCTTATTCCTCCAAAGAACAGTCTTCATCTGTACATTTTTGTCCTTAATTACTTTGGAAACCAAATAATCATGGGAAGCACAGGGTGGAAGGGACCTGGGTGGGAGAAGAAAGGAAGAGACAAAAAGGCAGGGTAGGTTCAGGTATAGGAAAAAATAGGAGAGGAGTCCATAGGGCCAGGAGAATGAATACAAATAAATAGCAGTGTGGGGGGTGGAGAACTTGGGGAACCACTAAAAAATGTCCCAGACCCCAGGGATGTGAGAGGCTCCAAGGACCCAATAGGGATGTTATTCTCCAAAATGCTCAACAGCAGGGAGCTAGAACCTGACGAGACCACCTCCAGTAAATAGACATGGTCCCCAGTGGAGGGTGAAGGCCACCCACCTATCTAAAACATTTTAATGCCCCACAGTGCAATCCATTTCATCAGCAGACAACAAACCATGACAATATTGCTGATGCCAAGATGTGCTGCTACCAGAAGTCTGGTATGGCTGTCCTCTGAGAGGCTCTGCCAGTACCAGACTAAATCAGATGCAGATACTCACAGGCAACCATTGGACTTGAGGTCTGGGACCCCCAATGTTAGGGGAAAGGCTGAAGGAGCTGAAGGGGATTGCAACCCCATAGGAAAAACAACAGTATCAATTAATTGAGCCCCTCAGAACTCCCAGGGACTAAACCACCAACCAAAGAGTATTCATGGGCCTGTCTATGGCTCTGGCTACATATGTAGCAGAGGAAGGCCTCAGCAAGCATCGGTGGGAGGGGAAGAGCTTAATCCTGTGGAGGCTTGATGCCCCAGAGAAGGAGGATGATAGAGGGGTGAGGTGGGAGTGGATGAGTGGGAGAGCACTTAGAGGCAAAGAGGATGGGGATGGGTGGGAGGTTCGTGAAGGGGAGACTGGGAAAGGGGATAACATTTGAAATGTAAACAAATAAAACGATTAATCAAAAGCAAAAGAGTTTATTTCCAGTCAAGCAGCACATAGCTACTCTACTGCTGGAAGTAAATAGACACTGATTAAATCAAATCATTATTTTAAGTGTTGGTAGCCCTATCACTGAGAGAATCCACCTTCCGTGAACTCTCAAATAAACTTTTTGGCCAACTAATATATGTCCTTTAAAAGGGTGACCTTCTCAAAAGTGGGTTGACTCTTCCTTTTTGAAACTGTGGAGAAGTAAACTGGAGATGGAAAGATGGAGACAAGGCAAACCATGTATCTTCATGCACACTTTCTCACACACTTCTGTAGGGAAAGTGGCAAAAGGCCGCCATTTTTTGGGAGCCTGTAGTATCCCTCTCTGGTCCATTTCCAACAGAGTTGCCTTCTTCCCATACTGCGAACTCCCTGCCAGCAAAAACAGTTTGGGATGTGGAATGGGTAAATAAAGCAGATGAGCATTCTTTATGGATTCAGGTGCTTCATTAGTACTTAATGCAGATGCTGCACTGACATTTGGTGCACATGAGTCTATACATTTGGTTCATACAGGTTATTTAAATTTGGTACATGTGGGCCATTTATATTTGGTTCACATGGATCATTTACGTATCTGGTCCATGAGTGTCATGTACATTTGATTCATCTCAGTCATTCGTATTTGGACCATATAGTTCTTTTTATTTCAAGTACGGGTCACCTGAAAGTCAAGGATGCTTGTACTCTCACACGCATACGCAATGAATGCTGCTGACATCTTGTGCTATGCAAAGAGGTGTCTTTAGGGCTTTAATCACTATCTCTGTTTCAGCTCAAATGCTCAGTACTGGGTCTCAGATTTTTACAATTCTGAATAAATAAAATTGAGCAGTAGCACTAGAGAAAAGCAGGTGGAATTTAAGTAGGTGTAAATTTTTACTACATGTGTTCTTGATGGAATCCTGAGAGCTCTATATTGTTTCATTTTTGTGTCCATAAAATGGATAAATTCATTCTCATTTGCTCATCTTGAAGAAAAAATGAACTCATTTTTGCAAAGCCCTCAGGTCGGAAATTAGTGATATCTACTGTGCTATTTCAAGGTTGGTTTTATCAATGCAATACAGTAGAAACCATAGCTGAATGGGGTCATTTGTGATGTTATTTTCTAATATGATTAATAGTATACTGTCCCCTTATGTAAGTATACAATGCACAATTCCCATGAGGTTTGGGTGTTGGTTAATTTACAACTAAGGTAATCAGAATATTTATGTGACTCTCATGACCTATATGTCATATCTGTAATGCATGGACTTGGAAATAGAATGTCATTGATCATATGTCATCATGATTTCCTGTTTTCTTTTCCAAAAACACTTTGTGTCAATTCTGTATATTTGAGTGATTAAATATATGGCAGTGCACCATGGAGTTGCCTGGTGCATTTGGGGTCCACGAAAGGAGAACAGTTTCCCCAAGAACTGAGATTACAGGTGGTTGTGAGATACCACATAGGTGCTAGGAATTGAACTGAAAGAGCAGCAAATTCTCTTAACTATTGAGTCATCTCTCCAGTCCTCATAATTTTCTGACACCAGACTATTTACTGAGATGTATTGTTTGTATTTTATCTTTCATAAAATCATTGAAAGAATGATGTGATTTCTCCTAATTGTAAATGTTTGACAGGAAAGCTAATGAGAAAGTTCCAAGAAGGGCAAGTGGATTTGACAAGGAGCATCCAACCTCTAGAATTGAAGTTTAGAATGCGTGTCACTTTTTGCTATGAGATGTTGGTTCTTTTCTCCCTCTATAACATATCAGTCAGAAACTAAGGATGAGTAAAAGAGGATACAAGATGCTGACAGTGAAATTTGGTGAAGTGGTAAAGTTGACGCTAGCTATTGTTTTTCTAACTACTGTTTTATTAGAAGATAGTAGTATTTAAAAAAAAATCCACCAGACCTTAGCTTTGAAAGAGATTTATGAAGGTGTATTTTGGCTTTAGCTAATATCCATCATCTGCATGTTATTTATTAAAACTCGATGAAATGGTAAAACAAAAAGGACATATTATTTACTCTTAATTGAATTTTGTGCTTCAGCTCCTGTCTTCAGAATTGTTTGCACTGAGCTTTTTTTAGTTTATCCAATTCAACTTTCCTTGAACACAGTGAATTTAACACACTGAGAATGATATTAATAACTATAGATTTATTTTATATTTATCTACACGTAATGTTAACAACTAAGAAAGGAGCAAACATATTCATGTCTACTGTCTAGAGTTTTCAGTCTCTCAAAACAAATTTATCTATCTAAGTCTCTTTACCTTGAAGCTACTGCTTTTGTTTATCTCAAAGGGAATGTACGATTGTTCATGTTTCAATGAGAAGAGGTGACTTTTGATAGAATAGAATTTTTGTTTTTCAGATTAGAATATTTAGTTCAGCTCAGCTAGTGAGGAAACAAAACTTGTTTTCTGGAATCTTTTCTTCCCTGATCACCTTCAACTCTGCATGGCCCTATTTTCTCTGCTTAATGCAATCATCTAGAGCAAGTTGAGTCCATGGGGTTCTATCCAAACCAGTAAAATTTCAGAACTTAGATATTTGAAATGTCATGCCTGGACAACAGGTACAGAGTTTTTCTAAGGCTACTGTAATACATGATAGCTCTATCAAAGATAGATCTTATTAGCAAACTTACCTTAACACGATAATGTCATTTAAAAGAAACAAAAGTTTCATTTGAGACATAATCTCAACATTTCTTTTCATGGAAAATAAAATGAAATTTTATCTTCTAACATGAAAACAATTACAAATGTCTTGACAAGTGTTGCTGTCTAGGTACATAGAAAAAAAGAGAAAGAAAATCTCTGTTGACTTTTTGAGTAACATGGACAACCAATATAAACAAAATCTGTGCAATGGTAGAAATAGACATATAAAATATTAAGCTAATGATATATTTTAAAATAAATTGAAAACTACAAGACATAGCAATTAAACCGACTCAAAAAGCTAATCAATAGATAAGCAAGTTAAGTGTAGCACATATTAAAGCTTAGAAAAAGGCTCAGGTACAGAATAAAAATATTAAATATGCAAATAGACTGAAATTGCACACTTGAAATGAAAAGGAAAATACAATGTGCAAATGGAGAAAGAATTCCTTTGGCACACACCAATTAACCAAAGAAAGACAAATCAATAATAGAAACTACAGAAAGAACTAAGAGAACATGCTCTTAAAGGCAGGAAATTATTAGATTCCTCCATCTTCCCCACCCCTAATTTAAAAAGAGACAGTGGAGGTATGGATTGTTTTATAGGCACAAACTTTAAAAACACAAATCAATGGAACATAACAGAAGTTTACATAAACATCCAAATGTCTCTTTGACACAACATCAATGCCTTAAAGGGAATGCACACACATAAAAGTAACACAGACTGAAGTCATTCAGATTTACCACAGCTAGTAATTATCTAGGACACTGAGAGATCCTGGCAACAGCTAATCTAATAATTCTGCCATTATCTCTAATACTTCAGATCTGTGCCTGGAGCTAAACAGTTGTCAGGATGGAGCTCCATTTACATGTAACTAAATCGCATTGAGGACAAGGGGGGAGATGCCAAGGCTACTATAATTATCTATTTTTTCTTTTAACTTTAAATGTGTAATAGTTCACTGATAGTTTATCCTCATGTTCTACGCAATGCTAAAGTTTTATTTTATTTTATCGTGATGTGGATTTGTGACTGTTCATTTGTGAATGTTCAGCTCCAAAGCCTGCTTTATCTGAGTGCATAATATACTCCCTGAGTTTCATCAATCTATGACTGGAGTGAAGCCACTTTAGAGTGGGGTAAAGTAAATGTGTAAATTCTGAGTGGGTTTCATTGGTCAATGATTTCTGCATAATAGCTAAATTCACTTTACAACCCGGGTAAGTGAAATTATGAAAAATATAATGTGTCTTTTGTGTTGTTCAGAAACAAAAAAAAAGGTGTCGATAGTCCACACATTATCAATTTCCCAAGAAAATAAAAAAAAAATCAGTATGATTCTGATAACTGGGGTTTGATGTCTGAGTTTGCTTTAATCTGAAAGTATTGTAATGGATTCCTTTGTATCACTTTTCCCATAGGTCAAGAGGACAGTTTGACTTCTAGAATATTTTCTAGTAATGTTACTTAAAGTCAGCACAAGAAGAGTAAATCTTTAGCTAATAACAAAATCTTTACATTCTCTAGATACTTCAAAATAGCATTGTCAGGTGTGTGTGTGTGTGTGTGTGTGTGTGTGTATGTGTGTGTGTGTCTGTGAGTAGGTGCTTGTGAGTGTATGACTTAGTGTGTGTATGTACCATATTTTTAAGGACAATAAGAAGTGTGAAAATTTTAGGAAAAATAATGTTTGATAAAATAACTATGTAGTATCACACTTAAATTTCTTACTATTTTATCACAGCTCCAAAGGCATCCATATCCTCACTGTGTAGTATGGTGTCCTACAGAGGTTACTAAAGAATAACTACATTGCTGAAATATGTCTTAATGTTTTTGAAAAAATAACAGGAATTAGAATTCTGACAATAGATGCCATTTAAATTTATGTAACACATTGTCACCAGAATAGGAGCTCTGTGAAATCTTCTTTTGCCTCATTCCAACTTTTTTTGTAACACTTAACATAGTCATTTTTTCCTCAGAGCTGCAAGATACTAAAGGATTGTAATGCATTTCAATATTTGCATCCTGTTTTTTTCCTCAGGAATAACTGCCTTTCACATAAACGTGATTATATATTTACTTTTGTATTCTATGTAAACCATTTAAATTGAGGCTTTGTGAATCAGGAAGCATAACCTGGTACCAGGGGTATTACAGTTAGCTTTTATTAGAAACTTCACAATACAAGCTAAATTAGTAAACAGTGTGGCTAGAGAACTATTCATATATAGTCTTATATATAGTCTTCTTAATAGTGAGCATATTTTGCTTTTTGGGCAAAATCAACCCAGTCTTATATGTGGGTTTTGAAATCAGATATAAAATATATTACTATAACGCTTAAAATAACATGCTAAACCATTCTAGTGTGCCAGAGAGAAGAAAAATTCATTTTAAGGTTCTATTGTAAGGTGATTATGTGAATATTTTCTAATTCAAGCCCTCTTATATTGCTAATTGTACAAAAATCATTCAGTTCCTCAGGAAATAAGACATATTCCTTGCAACCATGAACTACAAAGAGTTGAAACTTAACTGAACACATAAACTCTCCCCTTATTTGTCAGTGCAATTAAGAGAGTACAGAGGCATTAAAAAGTCCCAGCAGACATAAATATGCATAGATTGTCTCTAAATCTCAAAATCCTGCATTAGGAAAAGCGTATGATGACACTTGAAGCAATAGTTTCTTAGTAACCACCTCATCTCCTTCAAAATAAAAAATAATCTAAAAATTACTTAAAACAAACCAAGTGGAAATTTATCAGTTTGCTGGGTGCCAGTCAACTGGCTGTGGGAGGGACTTAAGTGCAGATTCTTGCTGCTGTGCCATTCCTGACTGACTCCCTACTTCTAACAGACAAATGCTTCAGCAGCAGTGCTGTTATTTAAAGGAGAGGAGAGAGTGCTTTCTATTCATTATGGCTTTTTCAATGTATAATACTCTTATAATTTCTATTGTCAATATCCAAGATGTGTAAAATCATGTGTCTTGCTTAAAAGAGAATTATTAACATCTTTTATCTGGTGTTAATGATAAAATATGCTTAATTCACTGTTAACGCTGTGAAACACATAAACGTTTCCAGAATAAACTTTTAGATAGGGTTCAAAATATTAACTAAAAGGAATTTCAACTAGGATAGTAATTTCCTTCAAATTGTTGTTTGCAAAATTTATAAATCTGCATTCCTATTAGAAATAACTACCATTCTCTGTTAAAGAAAATCCTTTTTTCTGTGCTTCTTACACAGTAATTTTTCTTTAAGTGTTATATCTAAAATATAATTTATAGAGATTTTTAAGTTTTTAATAAATAAAGAATAGAATAATTTATTTCTATTTGTTGTCTATTGTGTGTTGTCTAAACACCAAGCTATGAGCTGTGGAGCAAATACAATTTAGCTGCCTTTATTTCTCATCAGCAAAAATTCTTATATCAGCATCAACTTAATAGAATTATAGAGTTTATTATTGCTTTCCTATATGTCAATAGATTTGAACTTCATCTTGAAGGAGAGAGCAACTGATATTAGGTCTGGATTTCAAAAAAGATCCCAAGTCTAAATAGGTAAAATCCCATCCTATGCATCAGCATATCGTGGGCTCAGAGGATTTGGGTTTTCTGCTCCATTATCTACTCTTCTTACAAAACCAAAATCCCAGCACAGACTGCATTTTGAGAATGCCCATTGCACCCGATCTCTTTATGAGCAGGTAGGAGCATTGGTACTATAGCAGGCTTTATACCTGCTAGGAAATAGACACTTGGGAAACATGATATTATTTTATACCCCAGAGTTCATTGGTTTACATTCATCACAACTGTCTAATTCAAAATGGGTTTGTTTTTTGAGGAAAGCATTGACTATTACTACAAAATAAATTAAAATATTGATATCCTCTAAAATAAAACTAAACTACTATTAAATTTTTCTTTTTTAACTTTAATTTTATTTTAATTTATTTACATTTCAAGTGTTATCCTCTTACCCAGTTTCCCTCTTTCCTGGATACCCTCTCTCCTATTCTTCCTCTCCCTCCTTCTATGAGGGTTTTCCTCCACCAACCCACCCACTCCCACCTTCCCACCCTTTATTCCCTTACACTGGGACATCTATCAAACCTTCATAGGAACAAGGACCTCTCCTTCCATTCATGTCTGACATATGTGTTCTCTGCTACATATGCAGCCAGAGCCATGAGTACTCCTTGGTTGGTGGCTTAGACCCTGGGAGCTCTGGGCGGGGGAGGGTGGTTTGGTTGGGTTGGGTCATATAGCTGTTCTTCCTATGGGGTTGCAAACGACTACAGCTCCTTCAGTCTTTTCTCTAATTCCACCATGTGGACCACCGCCCCCAACTCCCATCCCCCACCCCACCCTGGCACACAATGAAGACAAGTTATCTTTAGAAAAATTCCTTTCCTTCCTCCTCTGCTTTCCTTTCCATTTCTCCCCATTCTCTTCTTATGTTCTGTTTTCATTCTTATAATTGTATTTGATCTTAGTTTTACAAATATTGGATTTCTATGAAATTCTAACTTTTGGAACCACCTCAAACCCAAGGATTTCAGCTCAAAATGCTGCATGAGAGGTGACAATTTAAAGGACTATGCGGGTGTTTTTTTGTCCTTTTTACAAATATTTATGTAGTGTTCATTAACAGCCTACTTGAAATCACAGGTTGATAGCATATTTTCTGTAGTATGAAAAAGAAAAACCCAGACTTTCCTTCTGCATGCTTTAGTTTAAATTATTTACAAGAAGAAATACAACTTTTGCTTTTCTTTGGGGGGCGGGGTTGTAGAAGACTTCCAAAAATTCTAGTATACTGAGACTTTTTCACTTACTATAAAAACACGAATGTCTAATTTAGAAGCCATACTTCAGCAGGGAAAAGGTTAGCGAAACACAAAACATTACGGTCTATAAGCACAAAAGACAATTATCGTGCTAGGATTAATCAGGGACTTATGAAACCGTATTGACCCAGCTTCTTGGGCACATAAGAGTTGTCACAGGACGGAGATCCTTGATTAATACACTCCATAAAGATATATCTGTACAACAGGCAAGGGCCTACATAGGACCTCTCTGAGGAAAAAATAGACCATCAAATTGAAACAGTCACATTATGACATACTATAACTGTTTTTATAGTTTGCATGAAAACAGAAAAGGAAAGCTTGAAATTCAAAAAAAAAAAAAAATAAGTAAAATGATTGCTTCAGAAGTAAAGGTTCTACTTACAGAGAAGAGGAAATATATATTACATATATAAATAATATGTATTTATATACAATATATTAGCATTGGATTTTGTATTTTGAAAACTGAGAAGAGTATTAAATGAATTCACACAGATTATATTTTGAAGCTAACATTAACCTCTGATTTTCTTTAGTTTCTGGGCATTTAACTAATAGAAGAAACTTCTATGTATAATAATAATAGGCAGAAAGTTTATAGTCTCAAAATATCATTGCACATTCAATAATCCTGGGATTTATGCCATTCTGTTTATATGTATTCAAGATATTGCTGACATAATGGTTACAGATGAGTTTGCTGTGGTAGTGATTATCGTATCCCTAAAAAGTATTGCAAAGATAAAGTATTTTAGCAAAAAACGAAAACCGAACACTATCTTTGGCCAAGAGAACAGCTTAACATTCTCATGCATGAAGTAATTTACTTGTTGCTGGTTGATTACATCTTGACGAGGGTTCACCTTTTTCAGTATAAAGATAGAACTAATTTTGTCTTATACATAACTGAATCTAGATAGAAATATAAATATCAAGGCAAGGCACAACATCAGATGCCTACAGGCTCAGCTCCTTGGAAAGTTTAGACTGGAAGATGACATAGGCCCACATTTATTTCAATCTAGGAAACATCTCATCCTGCCTAATATTGGTGTCTCTCTCTATATACTCCATATTATCACTATACTGTATTAACCTATATATTTATATAAATATGTGTGTGATGTTTATTTTGTAGTCCATATATGTGTATATATGCTACTATATATATATACATATATATACATATATATATATGTATATATATGTATATATATATACTTGGGATGCAAATATTCAACCTGTATTTTTCAAAGTTTCTTACATGCACTTCTTAATGCAGCTTATCTAAAAGGTACCTCATCTAGTGTTACAAAGCTGTCTCTGATTGTTATGCACCCACAACTTGTGAATTCCACAACTTGTGAATTGGAAGTATCCTTACCTATATGTATCCTTACTTATATGCATCCTTATCCATTTCCCTATAGTTTATGAAGACATAATTTGCATTGTTATACTGGAAGAATTACAGTTCCCAAACTTAAAGTTCAAAAGATTAAGATAACATAGCTAAATTTGCTTTTTTCAGGAAATACACATACTCCAAAAAAATTATACACACACACACACACACACACACTTCAAAAGAACAAATTATATATACGAGAGAAAAATAAGTCAAAAAACTAAGTTTAAGAAAATATTTCATTGAAATAAAATGCTGAATAAATATTCAACTCCTCTTATCATCTTATTCATTTCAAATAATAAGTTCCCATGTAATTTTATTTCACTAATCAATGCAAATTATATATATGTGTGTATATATAATTTGTCATCACTCTGATCCATGTGTAATTCCCCTTAAAATATATTGAATCTTAAAAATAATACATGAAAATATATGGATTTCCAAAATTGAACAATTATGTTAGGGAAATCATATGGGATCTTCCTAATCAATGTGCCTATTAAAATTCATGGAATATATAATTTTCTTTATAAGGTTTTCTACATCATATACTAATTCATCTTATAATGGGATATAATTATTGTTTATGAAAAATGCATTGGAATGTCTACTTTTCTATAACACAAATGTTCTTAGTATTCAAAAACTGGAGACCTGAAAGTGGAAATGTTCATAATTTTGCCACTCTTCAGTTCAGTGGTCTAGAATCATAACCATAGTTGAACTTCATCACAGAATCCTCTAGACTAAATGGCTGAGAGATTTATGTCATTATTTTCGACAGAAGAAATCCTTAACCTTCCCATTGGTGTTTCTGTTTATGAGAGAAATGAATGTAAAATCATTTGATCATAACACAAACTCAAATAAATATCAATTCAAAATACATTATATAGATGCTATTAGTAAATGAGCATTACATGTGCATATAATTTGTTTTGGGTTAAAGAGTAAATTTGACAATGAGATTTAGTTTTCTAACCTATGCTTGGGTATATTGTATGAGAAATTTCTTCCTCCCTTTTAAATAAAAGTGCTTGAAAAGGATCCTGAAGGCAGGAAAAAGAGAAAAACAGCTGTAATTGATTTAAAGTAAATGAAAGATTGTTAAATGCAAATTAACTTCTGTTTCATCTTCTGTTCTGCACTTAACATTGTGCCTTTCCATATTGTATTTAAAGATGTGTCACAATAAAGATGTGAAATACATTTTAAAATTCTATGATGTAGATGTAACTTTTATATATAAAAACACTTAAATTACTACAAAAGTAGCTGAGCTGGTTTTTAGTTACCTTAATTCACCTTCATAGGAAAGCTTTATTTCCTATGCCTTATTTCAGTGAGAATAGGTCAGTACTGTCATCTGACTTAACCTGAGAATATTATACTATTGAAAGAATGAAAAGGTATCAGAAAAGGTATCAACTTAAACAGAGATCACTTAAAATCATTAGAATGCTTTCTGAGAATGGCTGAAAAATTAATATTCCTCATTTCCTTCTCCATTACACAATTTAGTGATAGGCATAAAATTGTTATTTAGTGCATAACAATGCTAAATATCAATGTCTGCCTACTGAGAACTGATGATAAAGAGAAAATGTTGTCAGTCCACACCATGAAACAGTATCAAGTTAAAATTATCTTCCTGATTTTTATAAGCCTTTTAACTTCCTGTTCTCATTGGCATTTATTAAACCATAAGTCATCTTAAATTGGTTTACTGGTATTAAAATTTAATAAGCTCAACTGTACTTCCAAAATAGAAGATGCAGTTTTATATACAGTCAAATCTAGGTTTGCTTTGAATTAAAAGACTCACATGCCTTTATCAGGTTATGACACATTATTATAATGATTGAGGAAAACCAAAATATCTAGCAACAATATACTTTCCTATATGTAGCAGATATTTGCTCTAAATAGACCTTATAAGACTGGGTTTTAAATTAAGTGATCTTCTTTCATATAGATTCTCTTTGATCTTTCTCACTTTTACTTCCTTCAGAAGGAAAATACATAATGCTATATGTATTATGTATTTATATAAAGCTATTCAAACTTTAGTTGATTGTGCACATATTAAATCTATGTATAATAAATGTGACATGTATTATTTTAAAAATAGAATAAAATGGAGAATAAAAACAATCACTGGTGAACAAAACAGAAGACTTTTTCTTTTCAGCTTGTGCCTTATTTTTCTGCTGTAGTTAGGCTTAACCATGAAGTTACTAATTACCCCATTTATGTCTTAGGGTGACAGTAAGTTTGGGTTTGTCTTGAAAAATAAGCTACAGTAAGTTATTAAAAATATTCTCTTCACCATCAAAAATGCACTGTTGGGATAATAAAGTGCACATGACCATCCTCCTCTCAGAGATGAAAAGCTAAAGATTAATATGTGAAATTCATTCAGATGAGTAAGTACTTGACTCGTTTCTCATCGGGTAATATTATTTGGTTGAAATAGTTAAATATCTTATTTTCATCGTTCTATACACACTTTCTGGAGATCAAATGACTAATGGATTGAGAAGTAAATAAGCCAAGATTTGTGAGATAATGAGACACCCAGTGCGAAAGCAGACGAGAACATATACTGCACCAGTTTTCTGAGGATGTAATTTTTAACTCAAATGCGTTTAAGTTAAGTGTCTGCAAAATGCTTTTGCCCAAATGTTGATACTGCATTTAAAAGCCACACGGGACACAATTTTTAAAGGTTATGCAGTTATTGTGTCAAATGAAGGGCACGCATAAAGCTGCTATAATGCAATTAGTATACACATTGTGCTTGGATCACAGTGGAAAGGGTTTAAGGCATAGCTAAAGGAAACATGATTAATATCACAAATATAAGTGCTATAATAAAAGGTCTGTGTTTATGAGTCATTGTGCTATCGTTCTTGCCATGAGCATTTTCAGTTCTTTGTCAGATGTCATAACCTCTGGCCACCGATACACACTAAACACTTTCACATGTTAGAAATTCATAATTTTGTTAAACTTTGTCTGCTTTGGTTTGATTTCAGTTAATATAATTTGACAAAATAAATTTATGCTTAAGAATATTATTGTCATCGTTTTAAGAATATTTTAACTGTCATATCCAAATCTCAAACGTATTAAATGAGCTGTTATTATTCTTGTAAGATAAAAGACATCTTGTCCGAATCCTCTGAACTTTTCATTGCAGTGAAGTGTATAGGAATCCCTCGGATGAATTTTTAATTAAAAAAAAACCCTTTTTTCCAAATAATGAAAACAATGTAAAGGTTGAAGCTGAATAGGATAAGTATTTCATGCTAAAATACTTGTTTTAATACATGATTTATGAATTCAAATTATATTTATTTCCTAATTCCTTTTATCTTACTGGCCTATTTTGAGGAATTTAATTTGTTTTAGGTTCCTGAGTAGTTTTTGATTTTATCAAGAACTAAAATATTAATAGTTTCAAATAGCATTTTTTCAAAATATCTAATATAGCAGAAACAAAAAGAGATGCTATTGTAAAATATATCTTTAGCAGTGTATTATTTGCAAATTATAACTAGATTAGCCCAACAGGGAGGAGATGGAACCTAAAGAGACCATCTTCAATACATAGACATGGCCTGCATTTGGGACCTGGGGCCATCCACCCATTATCAAGATTCTTGACGCAAAATTGTTCCTGTGCAAAGGAAATACAGACAAAAATGGAGCAGAAACTTCATGAAGAGGCTTGGGCTCCATCCCATGCACAAGCACCAAACTCCCTCCAACAGTAATACTGATTCCAAGATGGGCTTGCAGACAGGAGCCTAGCATGGCTATCCTCTGACAGGCTCTGCCAGCACCTGATTAAAACATGCAGATACTCACAGCCAACCATTGGACTGATCCGGGAGCCACTCTGGAAGAATTAGGGGAAGGAAGGACTGAAGGAACCAAAAGGGATTGCAACCCACTAGGAGGAAAAACAGTATCAACTAACCTGGACCTCTCAGAGCTCCCAGAGGCTAAGCAAAATACCAAAGAGCATACATAGGCTGGTCTAGGGTTATTGATGCTATGCTTATACAAGTGGACTCCCCCTATCTCAAAATGTTGTAGAATCTGCAATGAGTATGGAGGAATACTTCTATTATATATTCATATTTTTTTAAATCAGAAAAGAGTTTCAAAATAGCTTATATCAAACTATAGCATTAATGATTTAAATTAACCCAATCTGTGCAGTTTGTTTGATAAATACCCAATATCATGAAATTCTTGCAGGTGCTAGAAGGACCAACATCTGGTTCATCTGAGCACCCAAGCCTAGATTTGAGCCCATATCCTGTTCTACCTTAGATGATTTTGTCATAGAGTGAAAAGGGGACAATTCATTCTTACTGAGGAGTGCTGTGCACTAACTCACTTCTCCATTTCAGCAACAATGGTATATATTGTAGTTTTGAAATTGTAGTTCTGATGGTGTAAGTTGTATCATATCTGGATGGAAGACATGATAGAGGCCTACACTATTGAAATGGAAGTCTATTTTTTAACTCTGTTTTGCAAAGACATTTCTTCACATTTACTGTTCTGACACTGCAGTTGGGTTTTTTTAAACGAAGTGTCATCTTCCTTAATGAACCATGATAGCAGAAAAACAGTGATTGGAAGTCGGCATGCTGAGGGTATAGGTAGATAGATAGGTTAGTGGGTAGTAACTTTGATAGATAGAATATGCTGTGGAATTCTACCAACTAGAATAAATACTGGTAATGTTAATATTCTGTATGTTTCACAAAATATGTAAAAAAAAGTAATAGAATTGCAAACACACACACTAATATTTTCAGGAGATATATAATAGATATTATTATTTTAACAGTATGTTATATGGCAGATATCAAAACATATTGTATGGTACTTCCTATACATGAGCACATTTTGTCTATCCATTAAGGAAATAAAGATGAAAAGGAATAATCACAAGGACCTAGCAAGGTTATAAACTGAAATTCTAATTCTAACTGAGGTTTCATTTTGGATGAGCTTTTAATCAGAACATTTCAAATCCCTGTTTCATGGATTGTTTCACACATGCGAATCATGTCAGCTCCCTCTCCAAAGTCAAGGTTTGCCTTTTTTGGGAGTCACTTCCTAATTCAACATTACAGTCATTGAAGTTTCTTCAATGGGTTCTAAAGTATCTAATTTTCCACCTATGAAATACAAAACTCAAAACTGCTTGTAATAATAAAGAAGTAAAACTACTAATAAAAGTAAAATAAAAGTTGATTCCCTGACACTTCATTGTTTCCCATCAACCCAAAATTTAAACGTATTTTACTTTAGATTATTATAATAAATAGTATTTGACAGACAGATTTCTGGTGGGTTCATAGCCTAGTGTTGAGTGGAAATGGCTTACTATGCATTCCTAAGAAAATATTGTTTTAAGTAATAGTCTCATCATCATAACAAAAAAGGCTGTAGAGCAGTGATAGCCAGGTCCAAAATCCCAGGATTTCTTGATCACTTCTGAAGACGTTTCAAATCATCTAATCACAGAATATCCTTGTAGGAAGTTAATGTTCCTTTAACCTCACAAATCCAAATGCATCTTCTTTTAGCCTATCTTGTTTAAACCAATCAGCAACTGTATATTCTGAGCTGAAGATCATATGCTATTTCCCCATTCCGAATCCAGTTCATCATGTCCCAAATTTCCTCTCTAAATTACCCAGATATTTTTCTCCTGTAAGTTCATAACCAGAGGCTTGTCAAATATTGTTGATGAGAACAGGAGATAAAAACCAGAGAGGCAATTTTAGTGACAGTGACCTCCAACATGAGCCGTTCTGATTCTTGTCCTGGGCCAAAATCTGGAAATGTCCTTGGTTTTGTCTTGGCAGGAAACCAAAAAGACTGGATGTGTTTAGTTGTTCTGCCTCCAGGTCGGCTGTCCTGCTAACAGTCCAAAAGCACAGTAATCTGGAAATGACCACGATGGGGTAAATACTGCATGTGACACCTGCTCCTTGGTGGGACAGCTGGACTGACTGCTTCAAGCTCTCACCTGTGAATCTATGATGAATTCCTTCTTTTAAAAACTCACTCCCCATGTCAAGTTAATTCCTCAAGTTCAAGATAAAAGGATTTTGACATCACTAGACAACTGGCTTCCGTGGCTGTTGATTTTCTAAGACCCTATCCCATACCTAGAATGCCTTCTCAGTTTCTTTGATGAACTGTCAACGCTGCCTCCACACACCTGCATCATTGTTAGTTATTTAGGACCAATTTTTAGTGTTTCCTCCTGTTCACAATAGCTGCCACATAATCTCTGGTCTTCAAATATTTATATAAGAGTTGCTAACTTACAGTGGTCCCTTTAAAATGGATTTGCCTCCTAAATTTATCTGTGTAGTTGTTGAACACATCTTCAGAAGTGGGAGCTTTAATTGTGTTATGTCTGCCGAAGATTTTCAGTAATTTTCTCCTGATTATTAAAATGTTCAGACTCTTAAGTTAAAAGCAAAGTTCTAAGCAGTTTGGTTTCAATATATTTTGTTATGGTTTTCAACATAATTTTTGATAAAAGTTTTATCTACAGAAAATGGAGGAGATACTCTTGAAATTTGCAAACCCTGCACCCTCCCCATCCTGGTAGTCCTTCTAAGCCCCCTGTCCTCCTCCTCCTCCTCGGGGGTTTACTATCAACTTTCTTCCCTCTCTGGGATCACATAAATGGTCTGATGTGTTCATGTTTTGCATGTTTTATATTTTTAAAAACAGTGTGAAACCAACCACTATCTTGTAATACCTTTGAACATCAAACATACCAAATGAGGAAAATGGGCAGAAAAGGGCAGAGATTAGGCTTATTTGCATTACTATTATCTCTATTGCCTGTAACCTGTTCGTCAAAACATTGCTGTGGAATGCCTCAATGCAAACCACCCTTGAGAAGATAGGAATAAATAAACTCTGATATACAGGAAAAATCAGAAAAACTTCCTTTCAGACATAATACAGTTATTTCTAGATACTTTTCTCCTGTTCACTATTTAAATAGATCATGCATTTAAAACACAATCATTCTATCATTTTATCATTTCTATTATTCTAATCATTTTCATCATTTCTACCATGAAGAAAACAAAGTAGTCTGCTAAGTAAATAAAGTGTATTAACTGCTAACTATTTGTCTTTGACAATCGTAAGGATTTTTAGTAACATAGTAGTAACTCAAGTTGACTTTCATTGTGACATTGAATTAAAGCATGTAATAATTTGATTTCTTGTTAAAATCACTCATGATGCAGCTGAAGTCCCCTCCAGGTAGTGTTCATGACATTGTTGTATCATTAAAGTGAGTCTGAATGGTTTGACATGATTGAACCGACATCAGGCAAAGCTTCATTTTCTCTGAAGAAACCAAGAGCTATCTGTTCAAAAACGGAAAACACTAACAAACATTCCCAATTTTCAAATGAATTCGGGATGGATAAGTAACCAACTTACTGAAATAAAAGCATATGTTTTTACTTATAAATGGACATTTCTAAACCTAATTAAGGAAATTACTTAAATTCTTTTTGAAAAAGCATACCTACCCATGACATAAAATAACTTACTTGTCCTATAGCTTTAAGAGAGTTGTTTTTTCTCTTAATTTTTAAATTTTCATTTATAGTTATAAAACAGTGTTTAATAAAATATTAGCATGTGACTGCAAAATAATTAAGATGATCAACAATGTATTTGAATAGTCTCTTGGCAGGAGGTTTCTGTGAAAATCCATTATTCTATATTTGTTTATATATTTTGTAGTTTCAAGAACAAGTTTTCCAATGATATGAAACATGGTCCATGCATATCACAATGTATTTGAGACAATTCTACTCTGTGAATCCTGGATAATTTTAAAATTACAAAAGTTTTTAAAGTGTTTGGTATTCAAATAATAATGACAAACATAAATATATCAAAAATAATAAGCATATTTGATGAGCATAAGACAGGGCATATGCTTCATAATTAAATATGCCAAAAATTAAAATCACATGTCAAATAAGCAAAAGCAAGAGAAGACTTATATTCTAACAACTGGAGCTTGGAAAGGCTTGTTTTTAGGAAAATAACAATATACTACCAAAGAAATTTCTCACAGAACATGCTGCTGTGTTCAGTAAATTTCAAGGCAGAAATCTGAAAAATTCTAGCCTCAGGAGAGATAGATTTTATCCTTTTTATTTAACGTACATATTCTCCTTAATCTCACGGGGATCTCATGTCAAGCCCTGAAGAGGTACACTTACTCTACTCTTTAGGAAATATTCACTCAATATAGACTTTTCTGCTATTTTTGTCACTTCTTTTTCCCCACCATTATTTATTTATACTACATCTCTAGTGGTCTAGATGAATACATCTAAACTGGTGGATTTTAAAATCAGTATATACATTTGATATAGTGTATCAGTTGTATTTATCACAAATAAATGTATACTCATATCTGGCTATTCAAAATTCTGATTATTTCATTTCATATAAGGCTTCCAGGTCTAGCAATATGAAGTCCTACTGCTGAGTCCTGTGGCAAGTGTACCAGACTCATGTTGAGAGTTTTAAATTGTTGTTAATTTCCTGTGTGAGCTTTTCTCTTGCTGATTTGTCTCCTCTTTTCAGTATCAGTTTGATCATCAGTTCTTCCAAATAGGTCATTTTTCTACTTGCTCTTTTGTGTATATATTTGTTGTATGTACTTTTATAAAATACTAGACAAACTCTCAAATGTAAAATAACTCATTATATCCTGAGGATGTACAGTCACATTTCTTATTTATTTATTTATTCATTTATTTTGGTTTTTCAAGACAGGGTTTCTCTGGACAGCTGTCCCTGGCTGTCCTGGAATTCACTCTGTAGATCAGGCTGGCCTCAAAGTCAGAAATCTGCCTGCCTGTGCTTCCCACGGGCTGGGATTAAAGGTGTGCCCTGCCACTGCCTGGCTTTACAGTTACATTTCTTAAAGGCAGGCACATGCTTCAGTAATAGGCTGTGCACATTTCTGCATTTCTTTTTTGTTGTTGTTGTTATGATCCATTCCTATTATATCATCAATATCATATTCTAACAATATCATTAAAATATATGATAATTTCTCTGATTCTTTGGGAAATGATTAGAACATTATGTCTTTATTTTCTATTTTTCTTTCTTTTTTCATTTGTTCTCTTTTATTGTTTTGATGTACTTACTTCTTTTGCTTACTTTTTTTAGACCATTTCTGAATATGTATCTCATGTTGGAGTTGACATCAGAATCCTTCTGCCTCAGTTTCCCTTTACCCAAGTTATTATATTACAAGGTGGCTATCTTCAACTTCACTATTTCTCATATAAGCTACAGGCACTGTGATATATAGAAGACCCATGAAATTAGAATTAGATATCCTTTTATAATTTTGTAATTTTATTCTTAAAATCTCAGTGACTGGTTAGTTTTTCTCTTTGAAATGAACACAGCAATGCCTATTTTATGACATTGTGTATATATATACATATATAAATACATGTATATATGTGTATATATATACATATATAAATATACATACATATGTATAATATGTATATATAATGCATAATATATATAAAATATTTTATAATATATATAAATAATATGGAAAATAGGAAAGTGTACATAATTTAGTTCTTTGAAAACCCTCTTACATATTAGTTCTATGTGAACTGACTTCCCTGAAGATGAACGATGAATAAATATCATCTCTTTACAAAATCAAGATCATCTACCATTTACCAATTAACCTCAAGTGTTCTATAATTGGGTACTGCCCAATGCTTTATTCTTGATATGTAGCTGGTTTTGTTTCTTCTTGTTTCCTCCTGCTATTTTACTAATATGGACAATATACTGTAGGATCAGAAAAATGACCCTAACAACATAGTATATTCAGAATACTGTGAAGACTAAATCAATGCAAAATTGACTCATCCTTAGAAACCTTCATAGAGAAAAACTGAGGCAGAGAGGGAGGGCGAGAGAGTGGGAAGTAGAAGGTGGTGAAAGGAGGACCGAGGAGAAAGAGGAAGAATATGGGGGAAAGAGCTTAAGCTGGAGAATTGGTGAATAAGTGTTCTTTACACTTACTATAAAGTGAAGAACAGAGAGTGGTCCGACTATATGGTTGATAGGTTTTTAAAATTTGAATTATTTGTCTTGGGTTTTCAAAGACTTCGGTAGTTAACTTGAGGAGAGAATAAAGTAATCTGCATCTCAAGGAGGTAGACAATTGTCTTGCTAATGGTTGCTTCTTAGACTACAGAGACAATGAGCCCACCCGAGGAGACAGCTGACTGAGGAGAAAGTGGGCATTGTGTCACTGCAGGCTCAGAAATGGTAGGCGGTCCCTACAGCATTCAGTGGGGCTAACCACCTGCTGTAGGGTGGATGAGGAGATGAGAAAAGAAAAGAGGAAAAGAGGCTTCCTGTTTGTCACTAACTGGAAGGCCAAGGTATTTGAAAACTATAAAGAGTTGGCTGGAGCAGATTGGAAATTTCTGTTGGAAATAAAACTGTGGCACTTCCAGGGTTGGGGTGGGCAAAAAACAAAAAAAATCTCGACAGGATTCTAATTTGTCCTTTTGCTGCATTTCCGATGCTATGGAACTGAACATGAACTTGAAGGTTTTTGAACTTGAACTTTCCTCTTTTCATTCTGACATGTTTTCATCTGTTTTTGAGATTCTGATAAATCACTTCTCCCTTCCCTTTCCTGCTTTCAAACTCTCTAATATCTGCTCTCTTGCAAATTCATGACCTCTTTATTCACTGGCTGAACTTTTTTTAAAATACATGTAGAGTACAATGTACTGAAGTCAATTTTCAAACAAGGGCAGTAAAATTGATTTACACAATATATTTGTAAGTAGCTAATTTGTCTTAATCGTGCCATTAATGGTGAAACCTAATACATATGCTATTTCTAAAACAGATTCTATTTCTCTCCTTCACAATAGCAGATTCCCATCCAGGTTATTGTAACTGGTTCTGCATGTGAAAACAGTACCTACAACAAAAACAGCCAAAAGAAAAAACACAGACTTGAAACTTTGTGCTTTGAACTAATTTAAATAAATCAACGACTGATGATTCTGATAAACAGGTAAATCAGATGACTATAGGTAATACTGAAAAAATATCTTCACAATTCTCTGTGGTGATTGAAATCAGATGTATTTTTTAAAGTGCCATAGACTATTTTTAACTTGGAATTACTACTCTTCCTGACTTCCAAACTTGCCTTTCATGCTATTATTGAAATCAGTGAGTAAGTAAGTAGGGCAAATGGAGAGAATGGAGGCTTCTTGTCACACATGAGGCTCTGCTATGGGCAATGATTCAGGCAAGGTTTCCTTGTCCTCAGGATTTTAATCTACAAAGGCCTGTGGCAGCAGTTGTTACAGGATGCATTGAGTTAAAAGAACTTGCTATGGCATTTTACAGTAGATGCCCAATATATGTTCTGTTCTCTTATCTGATTAGGTTTACAGTATTATTCACTTATAATCCTTCATAAGTTTCGTCAATATTATATCTAGGGTGGGCATGGTGGTGCAATGTTTTAATCCTAGTACGAAAGAAGGAGAGGCAAGTGCGTCATTTACTAGGCTAGCCTGGTTTACACTAAAGAATATATATTTAAGGTAGTAGCATCATCTCTCTTATGAGAAAAAAAATGAAATAAAGAAAATTAACTTTGAGTGTTATCAACTGAAATAAATACAATTGGGTTATTCATTATGTTTTAGAAAATATACTGTTTATTCAGAATAAAACTGTTGTACACACAAGTTTAAAAAAAATAAGGAAGAAATAATGATAGCTCTGTACTTTTGTAACCTAATGTATGATCTTATTGGCTATGGACTGTTTTCCATTCCAACCATCTGTTCTGGTCTACCATTAGCAAGCAAATCAATTCTAAGACTACTGTTTAAGTAACTCAACTCAAAATAAAGTTTTTAAATACCAATAAAATCAGGTTTACGCTCCACAATCAGGCAATCAGGCTGCTCTGCAGTCAGGATACAAACAGCTCCTTTGTTCTAATCTTGTTTCTGCACTCCACGGTTTGTGTAAGCCTATCTGCTTATTTGCCATTTCTAGGCTATACTAGTGTTGGCCACATGTCCAGTCCTTTGACGGTATGATTATTCTACTTGTAGACGTGCAGATTTTAAATAACTTTTTATTGCATTGTCATAGTCCACACTGAAGACCCTATTAAAAGCCATTTATTTCTCTAAAGATATTCATTTCCACAAAAGATACTTTTTATATTTGCATAACATAATATACATACATAATATACACTAATATACCTTAAATATAAGTATCATTTTTCATACACACACACACACACACACATATATATATATGAAAAGATATAAGCAAATGGTAGCTTGCTATCCTTGAAGACTAAGAACTTTATTGATAGAATCTCAGTATATCATCTACACAGTTTCTACTGTATTGTGTACTACGTTAATTTAATTAAAATTCATGAGATCTATCCTTAGCAAAGTTCATATATAACCTCATAGGACTACCTAAAATTTCTCTGGTTGAAATTTCCTTAACCTTGTCTACTTTATGTTGTTATCTAATAGTAGGAAATAATAAATGTCTCACCAAACTGTTCTGTAAAATACCTTAAAATTTTCCAGGTATTTTCATGCCATCAGCCCTTAAGCCTTAGACATTGTTAACATGTAGAAGTAAAAGTTCAAGTGTCTGTATAAAGAGTACCATGTACTGTATAATAAATAAGTACAAAAGTTAAAATTAGGAAGGCGGTGACTTAGGACCAAGACAAATAAAATTTAAGATTGAATTTCAAAAAACAAGAGGAGAGAAATTAATTTCCACAAAATAAATTTTGTTTATAAAAATAATTCCCATGGAAGTGCTCCTGTTACTGGCTTGTAGGCTACGCCAAATGATCTTATGCTTACACCACATTGATGGTTAATTCTGTTTGATCGCATCTGTTTAACCAGAGACAGATATTGACTATGTTAAAGATTATTTTTTCTTTATCAAGTTTATTAAAGGACATTAACTGTATAGTTTACTATAATTTCATGGACAACTAACATAATAATTTCTCTGGGGAAGATAATTTTTTTCACTATATTGACATTTGTGTTCTTGCTATTGTAAAGGATTTTCAAGAATTAAAGGAAGAAATGGCTGTAATATACAAATTCACTACAAATGTATATATTCCTTAACAATGATTTAAAACTACTTCTGTGTGATGAAAATGTACTTAAAGAGAGTAGTGTTAATAGTTCTGTTGTTTACCACATTTAATGTGAATATTTGGCCTTTTCACTAGAAACCACTGAGTTTGAGTTAGGAAGCTGCGTAGGCTGTAGTCTAGATGTTTGATAATGTGTGAAGGAAATCTATCGTTTTCAAAATTATAAAAAAATTATATTTCCCAAGACTATTTGATTTGATGCATTAAAGGTTCCAATCTTTTCTCTTTCATCAAGTATATATATACAACACTAATAGTCTACCTGTTTCAAAAGATGACTGCTTCATGATTGACTATATTGTAATTTCCTGATTATTTATGTGCTTCTACATATCTCATTGTCATTTATATAACAAATGTTTTATGGGGTAGAAAGAAATAAGATCAACTTTGACTTAGGTCTTATAGGGAATATTTAGAAACAACTATTATAAGTGATTTTTTTCATTCCACATTCATCTTGCCGAATTTATTTCTCCTTTCCGTTAAAGACAAAGAGTTTCTTTCATACCTCATTTATATTTGGGGGAGTATCTTTTCTCTAATTTAGGGTTTCAACTCTTATATCATTACATAGTTTCAGTCCCTCTGAAGAACCAAGTCTCCATCACTGGATTTCTTCCCTAGTTGTTTTCCTTTCCTTATCTGCTGTCCCTTTTTTTGGCTAATATTGTCTGTGTCTCAAAAGGGCAGACTTTCTAGCTCTGATTTCTAGCCACATTTTCATAGTACATACTTTTGATGTAACATTTTTTAATGACTCTGTCACAGCTGCTGTTATGGAAATTAAATGTGACCTGTGGTTTCCAGAGACAAAGCTAATCTCTGAGCCTTATTTTGCAGGAGTTTCCTAGTGTTTCACATTGTTTCTTCCTGGCTATTTTTAGCTACTGTGACAATGGGGCTTCCTAGTCCCCCCTTTTTCCTTAGTGACATTTTTTTCCACTGTTGTGATTGATAATTTCTCCTTCCTGCCCATTCTCCTTTGAATACATCAAACTATTCATCCATAAAGGTTGGATATATTTTGCATATCCATTGAATGTATTTATGCTACTCCTGGAGGATATATTACCTCTCAGAGCAAAAGTCATGTTCGTCTATTAAGTTCCAGCCCAGATTTTTATCACTTTTGAATTATCCATTAAACAATTATTAATGTTATGTGCTCTAAGTTTGCAAGCCTTATAATACTGAACTGAAACTCAAAAAATACTTTATTTTTCACTTTCTGTTAAAAGAATGATCTATTCCTATCTTTAGACTATAGGTACCATAACTTCAGAGAATAATCAAAGAAATATCATCTTCACTGGATAGAAGATTCTGTGTCAACCAAAATACTCGCTCCATATTCTCAATCCTTCCTGCTTGGAACAGTGTCTGTCACACACCAGACAATCATGGTGCTCTACAAGGAGTCACCATGGCAGCTACAGTAGTTTCTGAGGCATGGTGCACACTACACAAAGAGTTGTTACAAATTCAGAATGTAGTATTTCAACGACTGTCTCTGTTTTCAAGAGTGTGATGAGTGACCATTAGTCTAGGGATGCTGAGCAATATTTTTCAAACCAAGTTTAGGCTTAGTTTGTTAATCTCTATTAATTAACTCTTTACTCATTTCTATAAAACACTGATTATTTAGAGAAAAGTAACACAGAAACCTTTGCTGTCTGTACCTTCAGTTCACATAATAATGAAGTAATAATTTGCTATGGCTCTAATGCAGGTACCCAAACTTATGTGCTGTGGCCATCCCTGCTACCTCCTTCTGCCCCAACATCACTTTTCCCTTCCATTCTAGCTGTCCTTCTGTCTCCCAAACCAATGGTAGAACGTTTTCCTCTAAAATAAACTTTTGAGCTATTACCTTCTGACGATCCAGGAATCATCCACCATACTTCACGTCACTGAGCTTCCAGCCAGTCCTCCAGTCTCACCTGCCATTCCAACGCACACTTCCCCACCCGCCTGCTCCTAAAAGTGTCTTCTCACACATTTCTTGATTTCATCTGTGCTACCGAGAGTGTCCTGTCACCTCCTCCCTCCACCTTCACTCCACCAGCTTAGCAGAACGATTTGCTCAGATGTCTCCTACTTCACAGAAATCTTCAGGAACTTTAATCTGGGCTAGGTTTTCCTTCCAAAATAACGTTATTCATGTGGACATAAAACTTACTTCTCTAATATCTAATGTGCCAATTTCTCTTCACTAGCAAAAGCTTTTGAAGACACAGTCCACACATTAATACATCTTGATACCCATTGGCAGAGTTATTCTTTATTAACAGGATGAGCAAGTAACCAAATACATGACAATTCCTCTGCATCCAGCATTCCTCTCTGTTCCTAACTATGAGGGACCAACAGTTGGGAAAAGAACTATAAAAGTTGTAAACAGTGAGGAAATGCACACAATCTCAGTGTTTGGTGATAAATGTTACAGGAATGTCAAAGGCTGTATCTAGAATATTGTTGCTTTTTGGGAGATATTTGGGAATTGTAATCATTTTGGATTAGGAGAAACTCAATTTCAATTTGGAGAAATTTAATTCTTTACTTTTTGCTTTGGATAAATCTAAGTGAATAAAAATTTGTGAGTGAATTGTTCAAGGAAATCCATTTCTATCATAACTAAAGAAAGAAATTCTCAAAATGATATTGAATCTATTATAAATCATTGCAATATTTATACTAGTGTTTAGAATAAGCAACGAACACAAAGGATAAAATATGTTTGTATAATATCAGCTGCTGGACAGTGAAAGCAGATGTCTGCATTGAAGAGAGGAGATTCACTGAAACTTATCTGAACTAAAGCACAACTATAACAGTAAAGAGGCAAAAACCAACTGTAATATGCACAACTTGCTGAATGATATGTTCCTGTACAAAGAAGACAAGGTGAGTTCTGAAATCTCTGGAAGGCATCTAAGGAGTTTAGGGCTACTGACATGATGCTGGTTAAAAATGGTTTCAGAAAATATTACATGGCTACGAAGTTCTCACAAGACTGCACAGACAATATGATTTTGAAAAAGTCACTTAGGTGAATTATGAGGAAGTAATGACTTTTATATTTTGTACGTGACTTTTTTTAACATTAAATATTCAACAGCTCCTTTTCATTCTTCTAAGAAAAAAAGTTTTCAATTTCCTTCCTAAGATAAATTTGTTGTTAATGAGGTTTTTTTATTAGCATCATAGACTGGAAAACGTCTGCTGAGAGACAGGACTAGGTCATCACCTCCTCTTGTTGTGTGGAAGTACATTTTCTTTTGCCCCCATGGGAAGAACTGGGAAGGGGAAGGGCTTTTGTTGTGAGTCAGACTACAGAAATGGTAACATAGAGCAGACCAGCAGAAGTGCTAGACTGACTGCAGTTCCAGTTACAGGGAATTTTTAAAGTAGGTCAAGTACATGTTCCACTCCTTATCAATCCTATGGCTCAGTCATCTGCCAAATGTTCCTGTGCAGGCTGCTGGAGAAGCTGCTGGTGTTTTCAAGTTTGGAAACTTGCTTAGTTGCCCAGTTTCTATCCCTCAAATACCTCTATTCATGGCCCCAGGATAAAAAAACAAAACAAAACACTAATTCAGGCCTTGTAATGTGTTTTAGAAATGATGAATTCTACTTCCAGACATTACTAAGTAAGTCTCCAGAGTCCCCACATGCGTTATCACCAGAAAAGGAGCATATATACATACATCTGCCCGTAGGGCGTAGAGTCAACTGTTTCATTTTAGATGAGGTTCTGTAGCTCACAGAGAAGGTCAAGGGTCACCCTCTCATTTTAAAATCTAGTTTGATGTTCTCATGACCCAGGTTCCAATTATACTTTCCCTAAATATTAGTACAATTAAATGGAAAAGTAAGTTTGAAGGAGAAACATGGTATAGAATGGATGACTTCTGCCACTGAGCCCGTGCCTGCCTGTGGCTTCCTTCTCATCTGGCACCGGTACCTTACTCTTAGAATGGGGGGAGCCTGTTTGCTTTTCATCTACCTAATTTCTGCCAGGATCTATGTAAAGTGATCACTGTAATTCCAGGAACTTCTCTCACGACTGCCCACCCACAGTCTCCTAGTGGCCAGGACCACAGATGAATGCAGATTCTCACTATCTCTTGTCACCCTAGACCTGGTAAAATTGGGGAGATGAGATAGCTGGTCTTAGAGAAGAAAGTCTTAACTCTCTTTCCAAACCCTCACCCAAACCTCAATTGTAACACACCTCTTCAAAACACCTACAGTTTCACACATGTGATGTCTTCTTGCCAGAATTTGTGTGTCAGTGAGAGTTTAACCTGTACTCAGTAGATGCTGCAGGCAGCCTGGCTTACTGATACCTCTCCTGGAGACTGCCAGGAATATTCCAACGTAAAACTGTATTCTATTAGCTTCTATGACTTCAGAAAATCATGGAGAAATCATAAGGACTCTCTTTCACTGGAAAATTCAAACCTTGCATCAGACAGGCAGGTAGCTGGCAAGTGGCAACAAGGGCATCCATTTACTACTTAGAAATAGAACAAAATGACTCTTCTAGGTAATATTTATAAATCATTTGTGATGATAAACTTATTGTTAACATTAAAGTCATTTATAGAATGCCTACTGAAAATAAATCCAAAAGTAAAAGAAAATAAAGACGTTGAAGTATGAATAATATCCTGAACCATAAATCTAAGTAGGTTTCAAAAGCTCTTAACAGCTCTTAACAGAGCTTTATTCTAATAAAACCATTTGTGTTTTTCTTTATGCAAGAAATAACATAAAAAAGCATTGTGTGTATTTTGCTAACTCTTGATGTAAGTCATTTATTATCTAAAACATTAATCAATAAAAGTAAAATGGATCAAAATGTGTTTTGATCAATTTCTGGCCGTTCTTCGTAAAATGGTTGATTGAATATTATAAAAATATTTACTTTTCTTACAACATATGTATGCTATTTAATTTATTCAAGTTCAGTTTGTATGGCTTTCTAATTATCATCTGTCTGTCATCTGCTTATGCACGCATCCAATCGTGGGCCTGTATCATTTGATAAAGGTTAAAAGGGGCATGTTGGAAATATATTTAACAAATTCAGAAAGAGGCTACAAAATACAGTCAAAATAAAATGAACTTAAGTACAATCTTTAGGATTTTTTTCAACACAGTAAAAGAAACTAAAATTGTTTATTTCTCCTAGAGGTTTTATTAACATAAAATCCTTAAAGCTATCTTCAGCTGCAGTACAGTACATCACACCTTCAATTAGCTGCTGAATCCTTTCAAATATTTTTTTGCTAAAATAATGGGCAATGCATACCAGTGCTCTGTGTTTGGTATTATTAAGCTGATGGAAGCAAAAATGCAGAACTACCAGAAGCAGAACAAATGAACAAAAAAATAACAATACCAAAGTAGAGGAAAAAAGTGGCATTTAAACAAAAAACAAAAATCTCATGGTGTTTTTGTTTCCTCAAAAAGAACTTTCTTATCATAGCAAATTCTATTTGGAAGTATTAAGAATTTTTTTGTAATATTAAGTATTAAGAATTATTTTGTATAGAATTTTTTGGAAGTATTAAGAAGTTTTTGGAATTGCTATTTGCTTATGAATTTGAAATACTATAATTGAGGAAAACACATTACTTTTGTAGAAAGACATCATTTAAACAGAAATACAACCCAAAGGAAATGACACAAAAAATATAAAATGAAATATGGTGCTGACTTTGTTTTTAACTAAAATCACATGAAGTATTATCATAAATTTTGTAAAACAAATAGGCGAATAAGTTCTTTTTATCTCATTTCTATTCTTGTTTTCTTTGGAAGTTGTTGGATGTACTGAAAATTAGGATTTTGAACTTAAACTCTACATGACATCATCACTTGTTCATGGCTGTCATCAGCAGTAAAGAAAGTTGTCTTCTACACATGCTCACTCATATGCATGGCACTTCCTATCATGTTGCTTCTCACACAAATTATCAGAATATATTGACCACAATTTGCTATATACATGCTCAATACATTTAATGACGTCTGAATGAACTGCTCATCATGTACATTGTATAAAACATGGACTGAACAGCAGGATTTGAAAGTCTATTTTCAATGTTGCTTATTTCTATACTATTTTATTTCAAGTACTGCCTTCACTACTTCTGACTGGCATGCATTAAAAGTATAAAACCTCTATTAAATGTGAGAGTAATGACGCTTACCTATTTATAAATGCTTTAAAAGTTAAATGCTTGGGATTAAATGAATAACACTTAGCTAAGAACAGTGAGTGATTCGTGCTTGATTGGTGCAGAGCAGGTATGTCAATTTTCTTCCCTAGCTTGGCAAGCATCAACTCGGGTATTAACTTACTCATTAATGGTGCCTTGATATTTCATCACAGCAATCAGCGTGAACTGAAATGGCCACAGGAACAAATCCTCCCATTTAGAGACAAAATTTATATAAAATGCACATTTAGCTCAGGTATATTTCTACTATTAAATTTCAGCCTGTCAAAAATTTAATACATTTTAATAATCTTTACTTTCTCATGTTATGAGAATTTTTAGATATCTCAGGTTAGATTGGTTAATGTTCTAATAAAGTTTCCTCTCTTTTACTTAGTAGTAAGAACCTAGCAAATTCTACTTCTCTTCTGTGGATGTAGATGGCCAGAAAGAAAAATAGATGTACAGAAGAAAGACAGACAGACAGATAAGGTGGAGTAGAGATGAGAGAGAAGAAAAAGAAATGCCAACTGTACTAATTCCGTGTGGTTGTGTAAAGTCACCATTCAGGTCCAATTTAATTTGATGTCTCCAAAGCATTCAACAATCCTTACATATTAAAGTGAATATCACCAAAGTAATCAATAAACAAAGTGAATTGATCCACAAATAAAGGAAATGTTATAGCTAATCTTTCTTTCTTTTTTAAAAAGGAAGTTCTCGCTCTTCTTGGTATGAACCAGAGATCCACTCAGTGTGCCTTTCAGCTTCACAAGGCACCTGCTGTTTATTTCACACTAATGTATATAAATTACTTATTTTCCAGGAGGCATTTCTATTGGGAACCTCACCTATAAGTTAGCAATTTTTTTCATGAGTAATGCTAGCTGAAATATGCAATAACTTTGACCTTTTAAGACAGATATTCATTTTCGTAAGATGATATCTTTTGACATAGAAATTGAAGATACAGTGTTTTACTATAATTTATATTTTCAAGCACAATCAGATAGACATTTCCTTTTCTACAGAAGAAAATATGCAAATATACTATGGCTATAGCTTAATATAAAGAAAGGAGTTGTAGTATTGCAGTGAATGTTTAGAGAAGATCTTAGGGGTTTTTTTGCTGTGATTTATTATTTTCAAAAATACACTATAAAGATGTCACAACATATATACAAACTTTGTTGATTATATATGCTTTATAAACTATATTCAATTTGTTAACTCTTGGTCTCCTTATCTAACAAACTCTCATAAAAGGGCCAGTTTTGTGCTGTGTATTCATAAAATGAGATCCAGTAATAAAATGTGCCTAAAAGGCTTATATCAATCATAGCAACACTTTCCCATGACCATTTTTAAGTCTCTTCAAGTAATGATTCTAGGCTGCAGGAAATGTGCATACTGGAGAAGTATTCCATTTGTTTCCATTGAGAATAAGTTAAAACAGAGTTGTTTCACTACCCAGAAAGCTTTTATGGTAAAATATAGAAAGGGTCATTTGTATAAACCATATTATGCAAACAAAGATTTATATAAAGTTATCCTTAAATATAATAGAAAATATAATGTGAACATATGTTTATTGTTCAAAGATGAATATAAAGTTCCTTTTGTTTGGAATACATTTAATATATAGGCATAGACATTTTGACATGTAGGTGAATGCATGTTTCTAGTGAAGTTTCAATATGATTTGAAAACTCCCTAAGGTCATCTACTCCAAAGCAGCAAAATGTATTTTAGAACCATCACTAACTGACCGAGAAGCTACATGCTCTTAGTTTAAATGTTACCTTTCATTGGAAGGAATCTATAAGAGTATATGTTATATATGCATATATACTCTTGATATACTGAAGACTAATATTTGAGTAATCTAATTAGCATATATTTGTTGATAAAATTTGATTGATGTAAAATTTCTTTTTATTTTTCTGTAAAACAGCATTAAAATCTCTTCATTGTGTTACACTGGAAAGAATCTTAGCTGTCTCTGAAGAAATCATTAGTGAACTCAGAGTGACTGAAATAACTAAAACATCAAAAGTATTATGAAGTTTTACCGAATGTACTAAAAATATACTTTCAGAAAGGTAATCCATGCACAGTACCTTATATTTCTTTTTCACGTATCACTGTAAAGAAATTGATGTTTATTTGGTATCTATGAGAACACACAGATGCAATTCCAGAATCTATCTTAGCGATGATTGCAAATGTAAAAATCCATTTTGACACTATAATAAAAGCTAAAAATAAACCATCATGGATAAGAAATATAAAATCTATATCAAGGTTTTCATCTAAAATTGTTTTCCAATTTTTTAATATAATATAAATGATAGCACAATGTTCTTAAATGTCAAGCATGCGAAATTTTCCTTGTAGTCAAACCTAAATTATGCAAGATTAGGAAACTTTCCATAAAATCAGAACCTCTAGAGTCGAATCAAGTTCCCATTTTAAGAAGCTTCAAGGTCATTGTCAGTTATGGGTGTGATACAGAAAAGCTTTTGTTGTCTAGGATTATGGTGAGCTTTACCCTTTCTCTGATATATTATCAACGGTCTAGCCCGATGCGCAAAGAGCGTTGGTAGTCCTGCTAGGCTTATGGATATGACTTTCCACACAGTAAGCACTGGAGAACGTCACTCACCTTGTTCAAGTGGCTGACTTTTAGTTGAAGTAGTTTTCATCTTGAGTGCCTCCCTAACAGACATGTCACAGCAGGAGCCTTTGTTAGTGTCTTGGTCACTGTCCGCCTGATCGCTGTCCCCGTGCCCACTGTCTCTCAGGCTGGCTCTTTCTGGGTCCTTAAACGTGGAGCTACTGAAATACATATGAAGAAAAAGAGGAGAGAGTGTTGTCTCTACCAGTTTAAACCTGGAGTGTAGTCTCTTGCAAAGCAATTTTGACACGAATGCAAATGGGGAAGCCGAGAAAGTTATTTAATAGGCCTTACCTTTGAACAAACTGCTGCCTGCTGCCCATGTAATTGGGCTCTGCGGGAAAATTGTCTGTCTGTGAAAGAGAAGGAAAAAAAATACGTATAGTTGTACACTGGACAAATCTCCTGCAGAGCAACAAGATTTCCTAGTGGAAAAATGATTAATAATTCAAAAATTGTCTTAATCTTCAGATTTTAATTAAATTGGAAATTGCTGACATGTAATTATGTACTCAGAACAATTAAATGATTCCGGTCCACAAATTACCTGTTAAAGTAAACAATGAACCTGTCAAAACTGGCATTATCCATTAGTACCAGGATGGATAACGCTATCAATGTTGTTTCTTTACACAGATATTAAGGTTGAATATTTGTGGGAGGAGTGGGAAAATGACCTAATTTCTTCATATTAAAGTGTGCACTATATAAAAGCACTAATTTTTATACATAATTGCATCATCTACTGGGATTCTCTGCCCTTTCTCATGTAATATCATGTAACGTCTTCTACTCCATTAAAAGATAGATGGACTTTCCTCAAAATGTTACTAGGAATACAAGCAAATCATAATTGGTTGGATTACTTTAAATTAATTCTAAACTACACTCTAACTATCAAACCTACTATTAAACAACCTAATGGGCAATCCTTTCCGAAGCAAAATAAAAATTTTGAAAGTTAACTTAAGTATTAAGAGTAAAGACATTAAAAAGCGAGCCTTGTCGTTTTTACTGCTTCCAAACTGACATGGAGTTCTGCCAACAAGAACTGAATTCTCCTTGTATCATGGAACAGAGTCTTTTGGGAGCAGTAGACTGGATCTTTCATAGATCTCCCTGTACTGCACATTGACACACACGTTACTTCTTCGCGCAGCTGACTCGGTGACAATGCTTCTCTTGTTTTCTGCATTCCTTCATGTCACGCTATTATGCACTGGAGCAGCAATGGGGAGGTACAAGACCATGCAGCATACAAGTATCAGACAGGCGGAGGAGCATGGAACCCGTGGAAGGAACCCGTGGAAAAAGCAGGCCAAGGTAAGGCTCATTGCAGTAAAATGTGTGGTTTTTTAAAACATTGTTTTTTGTTTCTTTCTATGTAACAATTACATTTATTTGGCTTTGTGAAGTGTTTCTGGAAAAAATAAAAATGGGTTCAGAAAAATATTGAAAGTATTTTGAAATATTGAAAATGTATTGACAAAGTAAATTGAAAACATATTGAAAATATTATCCTTGTCTATTACAAGGCTGAGATGATAAAAATAGATTTTTTTATCTGCAAACTTTTATTTCTTTTTATGTAGATGTAATGACTTTTAAGAAGGCACATGCAAGGTTAGCTGAGCAGTATAAATTCAAGTATTTTTAACTCAAGTTTTATGCAAATTGTATTCAACAATTGGTAGCCTGTATTTTCATCATCATGCACCTGAGGCTGGATTCAGTGAAGCATCCTGTGTACCTCAACTTGAATTTGAATTTGGTATAGCTTCTTCTTTTTATTCCCATAATGACAAACTAACAACTTCAAAGAAAACTTTGACTCTCAGTGAAATGATTATTGCCAAACTAAATAGATGTCACAAATGTTGCAAAAGTCCTGGTTAATTCATAAGTATCTACAAATTTAGCAATTCTGCAAACTTGATAAAATATATCTTGTTATATAAAGTGGTTAAAAGTCTGAATGAAGAGCCATATATAAATATTTTGGACAAGTTCAGAAAAAAATTGAAAGACAGAAAACATCAGAGTCACTCTAAATAGTATTATGCCTTCAATGGTATTAGTTGAGACTTCTTAAGTATTGTGTTCAGTCAGGCATATGAGAAGGACTGAAGAAACTTTTCTCCTCTCATCCTAAGAACAGTTTCTGGAAATTCATGCATATTAGTAAAATACATTCTCCCTTTGAATAAAGGATTATAAAAGAAGATGTGTGTAAAATACATGCATCCAGAATTTTGAACATCACATCAGTACTGTTACCTACAATTGTTTAGAGGAAGGTAGAGAAACAAAAGAAAGGGAAGAGATAGTTATTTGCCAAGATCATGAAGAAAGTTAAAAACAGAAAGTCAAGCTAGAGAAAAATGCAGAGGAAAGAAAATTGGAAACAAAATATCTATGAAAAAGAAGATAGAGGGAGTGTAGAGAAACACAGTCAAAGAATGTATGGTTTATGATCCAAGAACTTTAAAAACTGCAAATAGTAAAAGCTTACCATTTTATCAGTAACACAGTGTCAAAGTTTAAGAATGCCTGTATTTATTGATTAAAGTTGCTTGGAAAGCAAGAGACTGGTTTCTGTGTAATTAGTGCAGAGCAGCCATTTGGCTTTTTATGAACACACAACTAACTCACTCTAAAAAGTATACAGTTTTAATAATAGACAGCAAAATTCTAATTATCTGTGCTCAGGGATGTCTGAAAATTCATTTAACATTATCCAATTATGAAACAATACTATTTCCGTGGAAAAGAAAAAATATAAAAGAAATTCAGAACTATTGGCATCATTTATTAACACTAGATTTAGAAGGGTTTTCAGATAATTTACAGGACTGTACTTTAAAATTTGAGTTTTAGCTTGTACAGGGAGGATGCTTAAGTTTTAAATCTTGGAAGAGAATAAAATATGGGTTCAGACCTTTACAACTCTTTAGCTTTCTGTAGAGCATATATTTTCTCATTAAACAAGAACAGATCGAAATGTGATTTTCGTTTTGTTTTTTTTTTTGTTTTGTATTATACAAAAGATTTTCTCTTTTTGTTTTGTTTTGTATTATATATAATATATATTATATATATATTATATATAATATATATAAATATATATTATATTTTATTTGTTAGAGTCAATCAACATTTCAAAATTCATCTTCTTTTATTTTTTTATTTTTTTGGCACAGGCAAACAGACCAACATACATAAACAAGTAAACACTTAAGTTGATTAACTTTTGAATACTATAATATTCTTCTTTGATAATATTCTACCTTTAGTTCTTCAACAACACTCACCAAAGCACAAAGCATTAGTAAATCATATTCATTACAGTATTTATAAATACATATATAAATACAATAAATACTAAGCTATTCCCAAGATATATCACTTTCTGAGACATGTTATTCTAGTAAAATTGTGAAGTTCAAATCATAAGTTGAAAACAAAACACATAACTGAGAAGATTAAAAGATGTATACAGTAAGATTAAATCATGTTGACTAAAATGATTAAACTGTATTTGTGAAATAAATATGCTATGCCATTTATATGCACCTTAGATGTGAACATTAGGTCTATCATAAAATTAGGGAGACAAGATTTTGTTATCAAAATAGAGTAAATGGATATTCTGAAGATGCCAAATTATCTACATCAACTCTAGAAATTTTCAGTAAATGTGAAATAAATTGCTCAATAGTGTTAATTGAGCAAGCATAAAAATATAATGTATTATCAAATTAATAATAATCTTATGAATACATGAGTTAACAAATATATAATTGTATAATATAAATTTATAAACTTATCAATGTATTGCAATAAAATATTGAAATAACAAATATATGCTGTATTCTTAATGTGGATATTATTTATGAATATATCACATATTATATATACACACACATATAAAATGGTGAGAACGTTCAAGGCTTTCTCCCAGGCAAGGAGACCCAATTTCACATCTCCTCTTTGCCACTGGACTAGAAGTCCTACCAAGTTCAGTTAGGAACATGAAATGAATAAATGACAACTTGTAAATGGATAAAATGTGATCATCTAAATCCCAGATCTACCTGGACAAATAAGCAAAAATCTACAATGGGATCCCTTTTCATGTGTTTACACAACATTAGGTATATGAGTGTTTTGCCTACATGCATGTCTGGGCACTATTTACATACCTGGTGCCCATACAGGTCAGAGGACAGCATTGTGTTCCCTAAACCTGTAGTTACAGATGGTAATGAGTCAGAACATGGGTGTTGAGTACCAAATCTGGGTCCTCTTTAAGGGCCAATAGTTTATTTAACTACTAAGGAATCTTTCCAGATCCCAAAGAGGTGATTTTTAACTTAAAAAAAAGATCATATTATAATATCCCATTGAATTCTCTTTGTATCTCGTTTGCTCCTTCAGGTGGGGAATGGAAGATAAAAATGAAAACTTATGCAGAAACTCAGTTTAATTATGATTTTTGCATCCTTTGTAAGTATTTTTACATTTTATAAGGTTCTTATTAAATTATTTGATATTTGGCTCAATATTAGTTTTATTTTCCGTGTACATTATAACTATGAAATTCTTTCTCCAATTTTGGGTAATGTTTTCCATAGGTTGTTGAAAGCTAGATTTTTGTACAACCTCTGATCTGAGATAAATATATACTAGTGACATGAACTTATCCTCTGATATGAGGGATAGAAATAGGTTCACAGGTCTTCCATCTAGAAGAGGAAGGACATTAATAAATACCAGTAGTTTCCAATCCATGTCAACTATATCCCTTCAAGAGATTCTTAGACATGATTGGGCTCTCTGGTCTGTCAAAACCACCCCTTCTAAAAGACTGACTCCTAGCAGGTGGTACAATAGCTAATGAAGCATAGCAAATATTGTTTTATATTTAATCACCAGGGTGTGATTACAATAATCACAGATTTCATTCCAGCAACATTTGCTATAGTGGCTTGCACGTTGGTGAAAAGCTTTCTGTAGAATCCAGCTTGCCAAAGCTCACATAATTTCTCTTTCTTTTGCAGGGACATACCTGAAGACTAGTATCCTGACATTTTTTAAACATAGACTACAAGCTAGTCTAATGGTGAGATCTATATTTTTCTAATCCTACAAGTATTTTATGGAAATACAAGAATAATTTAAAATTTTATGCGAATTTCATTATTGTATTATTAGTATTGTTTCCCAATCATTGCTATGTTTCAAATGGGATTTAAAATTATCAAAAGTTACAGTGGAAATGTTGAACCATGATTCTAGACAGTATTATCCAGAATCTACTGTCAAACTTGCAAATTATTTTAACAATATTCTCAATGCACAACATACCTCAAATGGTGAACATTTACATAAATAAACATCTAAATCTTTACAACCATACAATATTAAATTATTTCACAAAATAGGAAGAACATTATATGGTATTTTTCACCTGGAGCAATGTACTCTTTCCTAAAATGGCTCCCAGTATTTCATGTTTAGCCATTTTTGTTTGCCACTTTAAGATGGGTGCTGCCCATTGACTGGGACTTGAGCTGAGTATCGTAGAGCTGTTGAGTTTGCTGATATTGTTAAATAAATATTTTTTCTCACACTTGTCTTCTGCTCAAATGAATATAAACTTTTCCTCATATATTTTAGTATTTGGCTCAGTATCTTTATAAAAGACAAATGAGAAAGCACTCTGCACTGA
Source organism: Apodemus sylvaticus (assembly GCF_947179515.1). Taxonomy (NCBI): domain Eukaryota; kingdom Metazoa; phylum Chordata; class Mammalia; order Rodentia; family Muridae; genus Apodemus; species Apodemus sylvaticus. Next base: position 42,627,301 of record NC_067479.1, read on the forward strand.
GAATACTTACTCAGATAATGTGCAATTGTATAATTACTTGCTGTGGAGACAGAAAAGACCTCGGCACACACTATATCCAGATGATTATGCTACACATGCTTTGGCTATTGTCACTTAGTTTTTACTTAGTATACAGTAATATGAATATTTGAAGGACCATAGAGTTCTATTCTTTAGCATCTGGAGTTCGATGCAACAAGCAGTATATAGCAAGCTGTGAATCAGTTTAATTTCCTCTCATTCTCTCTGGTAACCACTACTAACCTTTAACACGTGACAGCTACTGATTTCTCCTCTGTTACAATTATATACTATATATAACTGAAACATCTTACAATTGGAATAAATCATTCTCAGTTCGGGAAAACTAGATTTTTATTTTAACCTAAGTTATTGTTTTAGTAGTACATTTATCACTTAAAAAATATTTTTCACAGTAAGATAGCTCAGGTAAAATAGCTGGCTATAATATGAGTTCTTAGGGCAAACATAGAAAAAGAAAAGAATGCATTCCTGCAATTTGTCCCCTTATTACAACACAAATACAAACTTGTCTATGTGCATCTTACATATATCTAGCTTTTTATTTGTCTGCATGATATCTAGACTGACTTCTGTTTGGGAAGAAGAATTTATAGAAATATTCACATTCAATTTTTTTTCTGACAATAGTATTAATCTTTGAGGGGAAAATCTGGAAGAAAAAATTGTGACACATAAAAACATGTATTTAACTTCATAAGACATTGCCATTTTCTCCAGAATAGCTATACATTTTTATATCCTCAAAAAAGGTGTAAAATATATTTCTCACATATCCATGGTATTATTATAGTTAAATGTTTTGCTTAATAAAGCGGGCATGTAGTAATGATCAATGAGTGCTTCATTGCTAATTAGAGTGTATACTTTTTCCTGTGAGTACAGGTCACTAATGCAATATGATGAATGAATTATGCAAATCTTTTTGTTATCTTGTCATTTTAATTTTGATAGTCCATTGTAATACAAAGTATTTCCCTAAGGAATGGACTATCTTTAAATCTTGCCAACTGTTAATTACCAAGACTAACAATTATAATTTGACATTATTTTAATTTTCTCTGTATCTTGCTTTGTGGCTCTGTATGAAAGTTCTACCTAGTAACAATCGACAAAGTTTTCCAATTTTTTTTCTAAATCTTTATAGTTTTGTGCTTTGCATATAGATAATGATTCACACACAAGTAGAGAGAGAGAGAGAAAGAGCAAGAGAAGATGTTGTAACTTACAAAGAGAATATGCTTATAAAGATAATATTTACTCAAAAGTGTACAATTGTGTAATCATTCACCATGGAGCGTGCGTGTGCAGCACTCACAAGCAGGCATGCAGGCATATGTGTACATGTGTGTAAATGTGCATGTTTGTGTATAAACTGTGAAGTGTTGATCATAGTTCATTTCCACTGATTTACTATTGAATTGATTTTTCATTTTTGCCAAAAATCAATTTTCCGTATTTGTGCAGGCTGACTTTTTATCAGTTTCTTTTGCTCCATTGATCTTTGTTTCCATTCTTAGGATAATGCTACAGTGTTCTGATTTGTACGCCTTCTATGCAGCAGTGTGACTCCAACTCAAGGCTTCTTTTATGAAGTTGATTTAGCTAATCTAGTTCAAGTGTGTTCCTGTATAAATTTTAAAAATGACCATGTTCGTATGCACAGGGACTCCTTCTACAAATTGAATGGAATTGGGTTTTATTGATTGATTACTGGGAAGTACTAACATCTCTACTGCCTTCTGTGTTCTGATCCATCCATGGGAGATGACCGCCCATTTTGATCTCTGGATAAAGAAGAGGAAGGATGTATTGAATGAAAAGGAGAGTAGGTCTTTATGTTGTAAACATGATAAATATATCAACTTATTTCATAAACTAATTGGGCGGGTAGAGGGAGAACACAGCAATCATTTGTCTAAAAGCCTCTGGCTCTTGTAAACTGCTAAATCCTGCTGCTGGTATAGTCGATTTAAATACTCAGAATTCAGACACAAAGGAAGACAAAAAATTTCTTTGAACTGGGGACATGAGGTTGATTGTACACATTGATGTCAGGGATTTCAAAACAAAACAAGTTGGGTGCTTCCTTTAATGCAAAGGTGCTGCTTTCCACACTTCTAACAAGCATTCTTTTTGCAGCAGACTAAACACCAGGGAATGTTAAGAGGGAAATAATTCATTTTTAGCCGTTTCAAACAGACTTTTCATCTGATAGTTTTGCCTTCAACAGAATATATGGTTTGGTTCTTTTTACTTTGCTGAAGTAGGCAACGACATTTTAAGCTACTACTTATAAAGTTATATGACAGCACCTATGGCTTTGGAATTTCTAAAGTGCATGAAGTATGGCAATAACTACATTTATCGCTGGTTTTCAGAATAATACATTTTATACAAGTATGGTATACTAGACATTTGTGTTCTCTTACAAAACAAATGATAAAACACTGAATATTCTTGCCATGTTGAGAAGAAGCCTGTGTTCCTCGAGGTTAACATAAGAAAGCAGGAATTGATACACACTGAAAATAAAAATAATTCATTTAATGCTCAATGAGTGTGAGTTAGAGTACCTTAAGGTAATATGGTGCTATGTTAAAATCTTCTACAAATGTTAACTGTTCTATAAATGACACTGATAACTTTAGTAACTAAGGTGCCAGAATTTAATTATGCAATTCATAAATCTTTAAGGAAATCATCCTTGACAAGGGAAAAATTGAGACAATCAAAAGCTAAGTGTTATTTTGTTTTCTAATGAGATACACAATGCAGAGTTCACATTCAAGTCCATGAATGTGTTTGCCGTGTTAAGTTGTGAAACCTAGGGAAATCAACATGTCCCTAAACGTTAGATATGCTTGCCTCTTTAAAGTGGTGTAGCATCTGCTATTACTGGATGTCTTATGAGAAAAATAGAATCATATTTAGCAGTTGCTTTTCTAACCCTCCCATTTCCATTCAATACACCCAGTCTCTAAAGCCAATCTTCCTTTTAAGTTGCTGTACAGGTGGCACTGGAATCTCTGAGTTCTTTCTTTTCTACCTTTTGTTATGTCTCTGGCAGACTTTTTGTCTCCAGAGACTGGTTTCTTTCCTGTCTGCTTTTTCTCCATCTCTATAAAGAGTTCTAGAGGATGATTTCCTCTGGAAGTGATACCCAAGAACTCAAACCTTATATATAGCCAGTAGGAAGCCACTACAGTTCTGAAAATGTTTCTTTCCTGCTCATCAGTGCGTGTAGACAGGAAGAGAGAAGCGAGGGAGATAAGCTAGTAATACTGTTTTTCTTATCACCACCATGAACACTGAATCTTCTGATAGATGCATTCCCTTGTCATCAGAAATTATTAATTTTAAGGAATTTGGCAGGAAACATTCTTATGAAGTAAATTATAGATTCAACTCAGCTTTTAGAAGTCTAATTCACCTAGGCATTGTGGTGATGGTTTGAAATCCCATGTCACTGAATTTGAACGCCTGTTTCTGGAGTACTTTTATACATTGGGCATTGGTGGATTAGGAGTGCTCTGACTTGTGTTACAATCTAGGAAATAGTATTATTGACTGTTTATTATTCATTCATCTCAGTTGCCAGCATAGACACACTAGAGTTATTGTCCACATTCATTTTAAACAGAGAACATGCTGCTAAGGGACTGCCACTAAGTTCACTAAGTTGCCTATCATCTACCCAATTCATTTCTAAGCAGTGACACTTGGCAAGCACTTCTCATGGCTACCCGGTTCTGTGCTGCCTCTCTCAGATCAGAATGGAAAATAATATTTGATATTTCAATATTTTTAGAAATAAGTTAATGAGAAATTAATGGAACTTGCCTTAAAGGGCTTTTCAAAATTACTATTATATACTAAGCAAATTACAATGATTATTATCCCTAAAAAGTGTTCAGAGTGCCTATGCTTTTATCTTTCTATACTTACATGTTAAATTATCTTAAATAATGAATATATACATATATATGTACATAAACACATATAATTTCTAATAACTAGATTCCCCTGTGACACAAAAGAATTAAAATGAGCATATATTCCCAAATACCCAAATGCATTTATTAGTTTTAAACATATGATTACTTATCAGCATTATACTGAAATAAATTGCCAAACAGACACTTGTAAGTACTTACCTTATAGATACAAGAGAACCTTAAAACGTTATATTTAACCAATCATTACATTCCTAAGCAAAAACATAATTGAAAAGGAGAGCCAATTTCATCAGCTCATTTTGTGACAGTACTGAAGTTAAAAGTGCTAAGAATGTAATGATTTTCTATTAAATACATTTCAGTGGTCTTATGACTTATAATACAAAATCATCATTCAAAAGAAAGCATTATTTACTGCTTTGATGTGGATACATTTTGTAGACAAGAGCAAAAAGTAAGAGGAAAAAATCTATTTTTTTGTGATTTTGAATGACTAACTCATGTTATCACCATCACAGGTCAGTTCAAACTCTTACTTAAATAAAAAAGAAAAGAAAGTGATGGGACTCAATGTGAAATTGGTATGTAGATTACCATTTTTAATATAGGCATGAGGAATAAATTATTACTAAGTACAAACAAGTTAGCCAACCCATCATTAGCCAATGCATTTTATCATTGCTAAAAAACTTTTAGGAGTACTCTCATGTACTCAACTTTTCAAATGGGATTTAAAGGTCCCACATATGATACAGAATTTTGCATTTCCAAGAAGTCAATCCAAAAGTCAGATTCCTGTTTTAAAACAAAAGTAATTTAAAATCCAATTGTGAAAAGTGATGGTGGACTGTTGCTCAGAAAGGAATATGACAAGACAAGGAATATTTCCAGATTTGAACACACTGCTAAGTATTCATGAACACTTAGATTACTAGGATATGATTTTTTATGAAGTATAATAGTAAATATAAAATTCAATATGTATGATTCAAAGGGAATAGTCTTCTTTTGTTTGGTAGTCATATATGAAATTAAAATCAAACAAAGGCCCTTTAATAATGTTGATGTTCTTAACTAAGGAACAAAAGTGAATTTTAATATCTCTCCTCTTTATCACAGTGTCACTTGAATGTCGAGTCCTGAGAGTGAGTGCGTTTTACTTGGATTGGTGATTTTAATTCTAAGAAATTTCTTCCACTAAGGAAAGAGCTACGCTGACATGATGACAGTCTCTTAAGGAAACAGTAGCTCATATCCTTCAAATGCCAATTTGCAATTGTAAGCAGCTATTTTCGCCGTTTTGGAAACTGTTTGGAACTGATATGGCATAATTTATTCACACACACATAACTAAAAACAAACAAACAACCCCCCAACCCTCCTGAGTCATTACTGCCTTACCTAAGCCTTTGGCCATGGTTCTTTCCATAGTTAAAAGAAAATTCTATTTGAATCTTGCCCTTTCCATATTACCAAGCTGCCGATGGCTATCTTTGTGTTTCAGGCCCAGAACTGAGAGTTACTACAGAAAGACTTTATTAATCACACACCCTAAAGTGTTAATCAACTAGCCTTTAGAGAAAAACATGTTTTAAATTCATCTTAATGTTTAACGACATGATTAAAACATTCACCGTTTCGTTCTGTACTTGAAAATAAGAAATGCTTTTATTTGAACTATTTTTAATTAGGTTATAACCTAGAAACGCAAAAATAAGTCACCTTCTTTTTCTCTATAGCACATAGACATTGATCATAGTCAATGTACATTTGTAAAGCACTTGACTGAAAAAAAAATGCTCATACTTTTGAAAAGTGGAGCCCATGTTTATGTTCAATTCCAAAGTACTTAAAACTGCACAAACAGTACCACCTTGGGAACACCTGAAAATGAAATACACTTAGACACACACAAGGCTTCCTGAAGTATATTACAAATTCCTCTAGAGAACTCTTATGATGAGAGTAAGTAACTGGGTTTTCGTAATTTTCCCCACAGTGACACTGCTCTCAGCTCTATTACTTCGAAGAACTCACTGTCTCCTATCCATGGTGTTATTTTGAGGCTGTGTTTCCTTCCCTGCTTGACAAGGTGATCATACATACTACTGTAAGGCAATCCATCCCAGTCCAATATTTCCTTCTAACCTAGGAAGCCAATAGGAACACGATCATTATTTTTTTTTTGGAAGGGGAAAATAGATGACAAACAATGTGAATCCATTTTCTTTTGAGTCAAAATTTCTACTCATGCCATACATGACATGTGACTTTTATGTGTGCTGCACTCACTATTGTATTCCATTCGTTCCTATTTCACATTGCTATTTGTATTTTATGAACTCAGGAGTCTTATTCAAATAATACTTGTTAATCAAGTATTCCCTCTTTTCCAGTGCCAGGCTACAGGGTGTCCAATGGCTTTGCTCCTCTGATAGCTATGCTTTGAATAAGCACAGATGAAAACACGGACATATAAAAACTAGTTTCGGTAAGAATAAAAGAATCATAAAAATTTCCTGTGATTAATGAGTATAAGAAGCACAGACTGCTTGTGGATTCTTTACATTTGGAAATATTTCTATTATACAAGGCAAAGCTAGAGAAAGAAGCCAAGGACCTGTATTCCATACGGGTTCTGACAAATGTTCAACGTACAGTATGTAGATGATTTAAAGAATTTTCCTCCAAATTGATCTGAGGTGCAGGGATTAGGGAACTTCATAGCACCAATTATCCACACTGTGTGGCATTTTGATCAAATCTGCTTTTCAACGGACTATAGTAAGTAGCATAAGAACTCTGAATGTTATATCAGATGAACTTCCTGTATAGATGTAGGTAAAACCTTCAGACTCCAATTTATATGTAAGCAAATCGGTATGGATGACTTCAATTGCAATGGTGTGTATTTGTATTTATTTTTAAATTTGATTCTTGAGTGAATGTATACTCATTTGTTTGCGCAAGTGCGTGTATATCTGTGGGTTGAAGATAGACTGCTAACCTAGTTGTCTTCCTCAAAAATTCTCAGTTTTATATTTCCAGACAACTTCATTCACTGAACCTGGAGCTCCATGATTTAGCTGGATTTAACTTTGGAGCAATCACTAAGAGAAATCCCATGTCAGTCTGAATAGCAGTCGAATTTCAGGTATGCATTAAATGTCACACCTGGAATACTACGTAGTTACTGGGGATCTGAACCCAGTCTATAGGCTAGGCAGCAAGGATTTTATACACTGAGCAATTTTCTAACCCTAGGGCAAATATTTATGATGTTATTATTTTTATAATTATTTTGACATGTCGTGCACTGAATTCTCTCAATACTTCCCTGTTTAAAAAGAGAAAAATAGTGTATAAAGAAAATGCACATCCTTTCACTTAAAAATTTCATTTGTTAATTTTAAAAACTGAAAATATCTGGAATCCAAATTTAGCAACGTATTCTAAAAAAAAAAAAAAACCAACTTTCTTAAGATGTCTACTTAAAAACAAAACAAAAGACAAAGCATAACTTAGAGAATGTAAAATGACAACTTGAAAGCCAATACATTATTTTAGTAAAATTAATTCAATCATCATGAATATTCTGAAATAAAATTCTTATATGATGCACTATTGATTCTTTCTTACATGATGCTAAAATTTGAAAACTGGAAAATCAGGTTTGTATGAATCAATGATGTCTACAAAATACTTTCTTGAGGTTTAGGTGCTCCAAAAGGCTTTGTCATTTTGAAGAAGAACCAGAATGATACGTGTAAATATTTAATTTAGTATGTAGTTAATATTAAATATGTGTTTTACGATGAGTTATCATATTTAATTTCAACTGCTATATCTACCATAAGAATAAAAATGTTGATATATTCTACAAGAAAACAGAAAAATAAATCAAAAGCAAGAAAGCACCTATGTCTGGACTGAGAAGGTTTGTCTGTTATATTTTAAGCAGGAATCATGGGAATAGACCTTCATTGTAAACAATCTGTCTATGGAGAGTAACTGATGAAGTGAATTATATCCGTTTACTGACCCAGAATTCCCCCTTTTAGAAACAACATTAAACTGCATTATCAACATTGAAAGATGTGTCTGGAATACTCATAACTATAAGAGAAACACAGTTTAATATGTTTAGATCATGTATTTAAAAAGAAGTTATATACATACACATGATCAATGTAAATTCCTTGCCTAAATCTTTTCATTAGGCCCATAAGTAAGCACTAAAACTCCTTTACATTTTGTGTATTTGGAAGAATAGCTATGCATGTTTTCATCCCAGAAAGGACTGGTATAGCATCTCAATAATGAATGTATTAATCTCTCAACAGGGAAAATACCAATTCAAAATAAACACAATCAATACAATTTACAAAAAATTTAATATGCTTATACTTGAGTCATTTGGATTTTTGTAACTGAAAATAAATTGTAGGTTTATACAATGAAAGATTAGCAATGACCATGTCTGATAGGTAAATTATAGGTAATTAAAAATATAAATGAAATATGTTCTATTTTCAGTCAACAATCATGTCATGAATCCTCAGAAAATTATTTCATGGAGTTTTCATATCTGGGCTTTGTGAAAGGTAACATTTTGTTCCCTAAAGAAACTTTCTTTGGATAGAAAACTTTCAAAAATCTCAATCAAATCCTGGGCAGAGAAGGAAGACAGTCTTGGAATCACAAGTAGGAGGTTAATTCCTTGAGAGTAATTATAGAACCAAGTCCGATGACAAAGTAGCTGAAATCTAAGCATGTAAGACTGTTAGCACCTGAGACTGAACTATGTAGCTCTGGAAGCAGAAATTCTGAGCAGAAGAGATATATCATCCTCCAGAAAGCTGGAGCCTGAAACCCCATAATATATAGGTCTCATCCCCACTTCTTCACAATCCTCAGTGGATTTACAAACCAGTCATTCCTTTTTGTTTGTTCGTTTGTTTAGTTTGTTAGTTTCTTAGAAGTATATTAGACATCTTTAGGAAAAAATTCACAACACAATTTATATAATTTTCCCTAAAATAAAACACCAAAATTTATACATTCACCTTACTTTTCTTCAAAATAGAGATTTTTGGACTTGGCATTTACAGGCTGAAAAATAAGGTTTTCCTCTCCCTGCAAGTTCATGTGTTGTTCCAAGGATAATCAGTTTATAAGTGCTGTACATTTAATATAGAAAATCCAGAAAAGAACGAAGCTCATTCTGTAATCTAATTAAGTTTAAGAATCCTGATACACATTTTCTTGAGGGGACAGGATAGCACAAATACAAAATGGAGCATGAGAACCACAGTGCATAATAGCTCAAGCTAAAAGCATAACAATAAGCTTGTTTTCCATTATTGCAGAACCAATAAATAAGCATAATGAAAATCATGACACATTATTACATTACTCTGCATCGCCTCTATTCATTTAAAAAAACCCAGATGAGTGCTTTTAAAATATTTCCACATGTCAACTGACAGTAAGCTTCGCAATTGAGAGGACGCTGAGAGGAATATTTTAAAGAGTAGATGCCTAGTCTTATGTGGCTTATATCAAGATTATGATAGGAGAACAAGATATGTGAGCAATAACTACTTCACACTAAAATGGTAGCAGCATAGCATCCAAACATTTATATCTTTCATTTGTACTGTGTTTTCTTGATATTATGCAGTCAATAAAAACCAAATTAAAAAGCTTTAGAAAAAGCTTCCATGTCAATTAGCCCTTGGATAGAATCTCCCGTTTCCATGTGATTTAATGTACTGGATTATATTAACAGCACAGGCTTGTAAATAAGGAATATCTGAATCCTATTAATGGGAATAGGCTGCCAAAACAATCAGCCTCTAACTTAACAAGTTTCTAAGTATTTAGAAAGGCTGTGAAATAGGATTACAAGGTTAAACTGTGTACATCTGGTTAGCCACTATATAAATATTTCAGAAACGTGATCTCATGGGCTGAAGAAACACCTGTCTAATCATGAGTCTTTTCCAAGATACATGAACTTCACTGAGCAGAAGAGTGCATGGATGTTGACAAGAAATTTTCACCGATTTGCATAATTCACTTCTTGTGCTAAGCCCCTATTTTTTTTTTTTTATCATGCTCCTCTCTTCTAAGTGAACATACAAAAGAATTCTAGAATGTTTCTCTACTATCATGCTTATGTTGGCAAAAAACTGCCAAAGTTGTTTAAAACACTCACAAAAACGTGAACTAAATATGTACCCCATTCTTTTCCGTGGACTTTAGCATGCAATTTCAGTGTAGTTAGATATCTTTTTTAAAATTTGATATATTCGTTATTTACATTTCAAATGATTTCCCTTTTTCTGGGTCCCCACTCCCTGAAAGTCCCATAAGCCCTCTTCCCTTCCCCTTTTCCCCAATCCATCCCTTCCCACTTCCCTGTCCTGGTATTCCCCTACACTGCTACACTGAGCCTTTCCAGAACTGGGGGCCACTCCTTCCTTCTTCTTGGGCGTCATTTGATATGTGAATTGTGTCTTGGGTATTCCAGTGGATACCACAAGTGTTCTTTTCAGACTGGGTTAATTTACTTAGGACGATGTTCTCCAGTTCCATCCATTTGTCTAAGAATTTCATGAATTCATTGTTTCTAATGGCTGAATAGTACTCCATTGTGTATATAAACCACATTTTCTGTATCCATTCCTCTGTTGAGGGACATCTGGGTTCTTTCCAGCTTCTGGCTATTATAAATAGGGCTGCTATGAACATAGTGGAGCATGTATCTTTATTACATGCTGGGGAATCCTCTGGGTGTGGTATAGCGGGGTTCTCCAGAAGTATCGTAATTAGGTATCTTAAGCATAAATTTAGGATGCCATGGAGGCCGAGAGTAATTAATAAGAAACAGAGGCCTGTCATAAAGTAGCAACTTGGGCAGTGCTCCTAGTTTATAGAAACCTTAATGATGTAGAAAATCAGCTGCTTTTCACCAGACTCAAGATTGAACAACTGTGTTCTCTTTGTCAAGTACACACCAGCCCATTAAGCTTGATTTTAGTTAGTTTTTCTTCCTTTTCCTTTCTTTTCTTTTTTTTAAAAGAATAATTAGGTTAGAAATGTGCAGAGTAGAGCACTCACCAAATTATCTTAAAACACTCAATGTGAAAACACCAGCTTTGACTCTCTAGTCAAAAATGGAAGCTAAAGGTCATAGGCTCAAATTTCTAATGACATTTCCTGAGAGGAGATGGGTGAAATGGAAGCTATAGATTGGATGTTCAATGCTTTCATGTACCATGTTGATTGTAGCTTAATTTCCTAACAAGATGATGGGTTATTGCAATTAACCAAGTGAAATGATACTCCACTTTCTAAACCAATGTGCTTTCCAGGGGCACACGGACCCAGCGGCCCTTTCCTTCTCCCACCTTCAACCTGCCATTCTCCATCCTGAAATCCTAAACCCAAACTGCAATATTCTAAATAATGGATATCTCCTTGGAAATTTTATTTCTGCCATAGCATACTAAATATTTATCAAAACATCAAACTTATGCATACTAAAACTCAATGGGAAATTTCAAGTTAAAAAAAAAACCAAGAGGAATATTTAACTAAATTTTAAATGAACTTTCTTTTGTTATGTGACAAGTAAATATGCTGGTCTAGTTGCAAGATGCAGAGCTGTAAACAGAAACGTTTACTAAGAACCACGATTGAATAACACTGTTTAATATTTTAGATGTGGCAGGTGAGGGGGGTTTCTTCACTGTATCTTTTAGTGGACATTTCTGCCACTGAAAGACAAAACAAAGGACTCATATTGCAAAGTTTCTTTTTATTTCTTTCATACAAAAAAATCAACGTGTTTATTTTTAAAATATATACTCATTTCTATAACTTAAAATAATTGAAGAAATTGTTTATTTTAGCTAATAATCCAAATTTTCTTGTCTACTCAAGTTTAATTTCAAAACAAAATACATGAAGCTATTTAATGCAATCAATATGTGTTTGTCACTACACTGAAAAGTCAACTATGTGAGTCCTAGATATAAACCTAATTCAGTTAATTTGCCCATATATATCACCAAGTTTTCTCACCACATATATCTGACTTTTAAGTAGAACTCACTCCTGAAGAATAAATATACAAGTAACTTTAATATATACATTAACACATACTTTCCACTGGAAAGACAAAGAAAAAAAAGGACCAACATGGCATAGATAAAAGTGATTTTTGAGAGTTCAGGATAAGATAAAAGCAATGCTTCCTCAAATATATCTCACTATTATCTACTTTTTTCCATTATGTTAGGAATTGGACGTCAGGTCTTGGACACAGTAGGAATCTGCTGTACCAATGAAGGATATGTCCAAGCATTGACTTCCTGAGACATACTCTGATTACATAATTCAGCCTAGCTTACTTTTGTGCTCTGCTTGTCTATGACTTCCAAGTAATGAGATCACAGGTGTGCTCCTCATAAGTGTTTTAAAAGACACATTTCAAACATTTGAAAAAGTCTTCACTGTTGTTAAGCAAATGAAAAAAATTGAAATTATAGATCTTGTGAAATGATTCACAAATGCTTGAAAACTTGTGTTCTTGCAAAATCTTCAAGGCTCTTAACATCATTTAGAATTTACAGATAAAGAAAATGCTTTGGCAATAGTGTTTCAAAAAGAGCATACACATACACGTAAATGTCTCAAGGAAAAGATGTAGAGGAGAGGAATGAGTAAAACATCAAGAGTTTATGACAGGCCCAGTGTCTGGTCAGTAGTGTTTGACAGAACACCTACTTCAGTGCCCATCAAACAAACAAAGCATTCGTCTGGTTGCTACCACATATACCATAGCTGCATGGTCCACATTCAGCTGTCAGTGTGCCTCTCTTTCAGAACACCAATGTGAAAATGTAAGCTAATAGATAGACTACAATCACATTGTTTACAATGAGTGGGGACACAGAGACCAGCAGGGACAGTTCACTATCTGAAGGCTCATCTCATGCAGTATTCAACACTATTAAATTTAATCTTTCAAGAAGTGTGTGTTTTCCATAAAAGGTAAATGAATCATAAACATTTAAAAATTATAATTTCTGTTCCTTTATAGATTATTTATTTACTTTATATCCTGCATGCTCTGGTTAAGTAGAAATGCATGACATTTTTTTCTTCATTCTTAGGGGTGATACCCAGGGACTTGCATAGTACAAAACTGTTATACCACCAAAATTCACCTTCATCCCTGAATGAACTTTTAATATGTTTTAAAATTTTTATTTTCTTGCAACTTTTGTTCTGTAAAGCCCCTCTATCCTTAGAAATGAATGAATCTTGCAAATAAAATTCAGGTAGATAATACTTGTTTCAAAATAGCATAAAAGTAGCTAATTTAATTTTAAGTTTTTACTATTTATTCATTAGATTAATGATTTTGAATCAAATAACTGTGGGTTGACTATATATTAAATATTAGTAGGGAATTAGGCAGCATGATATCCCTCAAAATGCTTTCTTTTAGTGTAGAAACAAAAGTTACATTAGCACCTACATAGCCTAAACAGATTCTGAATTTTGTGAACAAATGTGTGAGCTTATTTTATATATATTTTATATTGGCAATATAATTTTCTATCAATATTATCATATGACCAATAGCATTTACCAATGTAATAAACCTTAAAACTATACCTCAACAAATAGAAACAGATATTTATATGTTAACCATTGCTTCATCTTATTAAAAATTATTTAAGGAAGTACTTTCATGTAAGCATCTCAAAATATTAACAAAATGATTGTGGCAAATTATTGATTTCTTAAAATTGGATGAGACAGCTTTGTAAAATGTATGTGACAACTGAATGACATAATTGTAATACTGTGTCAGTCACAGTAAAAAATAAAAAGCATTTAAATAAATGACAATCAACAGTATTGTCTCTTTGAATGCTATATACATATGCATGTGTATGAATGTAAACTATATATAGTATGGAGTAATACTGAGAAAGCTTGATGCTAATAAAAACTGCAGTCCTTGAGCATGTATTTTCTCTATGAACTTGCAGCATATCAGAAAAAAAAAAACAAAAAAAAACAGGAATTCTTAATGCTCTGGTCTAAAAGGTACCAAGTATAAACTATACAAATAGAGATGTGCTACTTATCTTCAACTATTTTAATGCAGACAAGATAAATTAACTGAATCTTAATATTATATAGTTGAATCACTCATCCAGATGTTTAACACTGTTGAAAACTGAAAGAATCGAAAGAATCTACTTGCTGTGTGTAGATCGATTAGCTATTCATCAAGAAGAGCATTTACATAGCACCACCACTTCAACAGAAAAGAGATGGACTGAAAGGAGAAGTTGTTCATTCTCGCGTCCTAATCTTTATTATCTGTCTTTTAAATGCTTATGCTTTGGGACCAAGCAGAAAATAGAATTATTCCTACAGCTTCTACTTACTTAGATAGCTGTTTTTCCTGTTTCTCACAGCAACAGAATATTCTTACTGTTTTACTTCAAACTTAACTCAGGCCACGGAGGACAGTAATGGAAAATATTATCCACGCCTTCGGTGAGTTGTTACATGTCAGTTTTGTGCCTACAGCAAAATTTAATGGCTGATTTGTGGATCTTTATTTCTGAAGATTTACTACAGAAACACTGACATAACCTTTACCCAGAGCAAACACTCTCTAATAAGGAGACACCAAACCTAACAACGCACAAGGAAGAGAAAAATCCTGGCAGGAATTAATCTACCATTTTCACACTTCTGCCCAAGGGAGGTATTGTAATTGCAAAAATTTACTCTAAGACTGCTGAGACTCATAGTAATTATGTTTCTTTTTTTTTTTTAATAGAAATAGCCACAGGTGGTAACAAATTGGGTTTTGAGATGGGGAACTGGGCATGCAGTCTAACCCAAATTACTGTGTAATAGTCTTCATTATACAAAAAAATTATGGAAAGTCTATTGCTCAAAATCAGAAGAGAAATTATTAAGTGTATTCTTCATATTTTTTCTTGTTTTTCACTACTTAGGCATTTGGAATCTAGACGACATCTCAGAACAGACCTCAGGTAGTAACTTTCAAAAATTGTATTGTGTGTTGGTTTGCTTAAAAGGATCGTTGTCTTCTTTCCAAACTTATTATCATCTAT
This sequence comes from Apodemus sylvaticus, assembly GCF_947179515.1. Lineage (NCBI taxonomy): Eukaryota > Metazoa > Chordata > Mammalia > Rodentia > Muridae > Apodemus > Apodemus sylvaticus. The sequence continues at coordinate 42,642,482 of NC_067479.1, forward strand.
GGAAAAATAATAGATTTCCTCCAAAGATCAAAACTTAAGCACAGCTAATAATTACTAACCATGATGTGGTATCATAATATGCAAGGTTAGAGATGTTTACGTCAGTCTATGAATTGATACTGAACTGTATGCTATTTTCATATATATCTGCCCTCAACAATCCTACGTATTACTATGAGATAACTCCATAGACTACTTTGACTGTTTTCTGCTTTTGCAGAGGAATTTCATGTTTCTTAAGTGCAGTGAAACTCAATTTTATAAGTATATCCAAACTTGAGTTCTTTAATCACAGACTTTAAAAATAAAGTCAGATTTCTTTATGAGGGTGGCTTACAAAAAAATGGTGGCAGTTATTACAAAAACTTAAGGCTATGTAAAAATTCAAGTAATAATAAAGCTAAGAAACCAAATACTTTCGCTTGAATCTATGTGATGATTTTCTTTGTGACCATTCAATCAGCCACAATAAAAATGATAAAAAGATAGACGGTTGATTTACCATTTTTCAGGTGTGTTATGATTCCTCTTATGTTTGTTGTTGGTGCAAATTACTTATCTTGGGAAAATGTTCCTAAAATACATGAAAAATTGCAAGATAGACTAGACAGCAAGACAAGTATGTCCAGAGAAAGAGTCCCGTGAAAGAGACCACTAGAATTTAGATAATATTTTATTCTATGTTTCACAATCTAACTATAACAATCAAAGCAACCCATTTAAAAAGTTGTCTGAAGATTTGTGTGATTAATAGTTTTGAAAATATGTACCATTAAGGAATGTCAGGTTTGAGTTAGAAAATATCTCCTTTAATAAAAAACAGTTCCCTTCTCTTCTAATATGGGGAAGTGAAAATATTTATTTTAGTAAATTGTTGATAATTTTATAGGTAACTGCTTTCTTAAATATTCTACTTTCTTCTTGTTATCTTATGTCATCTGCTGAAATAAAAGTGCCGGTAAAAAGCACACAGTGCCAATTTGTACGTGTAGTTAAATTATTCATTTTCTGTAAGAAACTCAACTCTACATCCAACTTTTCTACTGCAGAAAAAAATAAAATAACATGTAGATTATTCAATCATACAATAATCTTAGTGTAGTGTATGAAAACTAAACAGTTCTAGCAAAGGTGATATTTAGGACTGCGATTTGAAAACAAAGTTAGATCTTATCGTGTCAAGACTTGAAAATAGATGAGAATATTTACCATGGAAAAGTAGATTTAGGAATTTCCTTTAAACAATATAGGTTTGGAAATGTAAAAGACTGTAATCCTTTTAATCCCTGAAACCTTTTAAATGTAAAATAACAGTATGTTTTCATTTTGTACATGTATACAAACAAAAAAGCGCAAAATTTAGGATATAATCAAACTTTAACTTTGGGCTGAATTTCACTGAAAGATACTAAAAATTTATGTATTCATATCACTATTAAGAGTTCATTAGGAAATACTATGAATGCATGTTTTATGTCTTATATATAAGCTATGTTTTAAGATGTATAAATATAAAAATGAAAGAAATATGTATAAAACATCAAAGATATGTAAGGATGGGAGTTATTCAGTCAGTTCTCAGGTTCAGTTGCCTCTACGTGTTAACGCCTCTAAAATAGCACAGGGACCTTTCAAAATGTAAAATTATCATCTACATATGTATTAACATAATTTATAAGCACAAAACTGATGTTTGCAAATAGCAGTAAATGCCCACCCAACAATTGTAAATGTGTACTGTCAAACTTGAAATTCATTTTAACAGCTTTGGCTTTTAAACCCAACAAAGACTGCTTTTAGCTGATAAAGGAAGTAAACAAGAAATTGTCATTTAAATGATCCCTTTAATGTGTTTCAGTAATTAAAAATCAATAAACATTACAAATTTAAAAAGAATTAAATGTTGTTTAGGCAGAGTATATTTTGAGACAAAGTAGGATCTTTGAAATTATATTATCTTTGGCATGCCAATTTCCTATAGCATTAATATGGTGGATGAGACTACTTCTGAGAATTAGAATATAAAGAAAATAAGATAACATGGATATTGAAATATCTTAAAATGACTGAGTAAAATGAATTTCTAACACTATTTAAGTGTTTTAATATATTTCATTCCTCTAATCAAACCAACATATATTCATGTAGATTAGTTACATATAAAGTTTCATTTCTCCAACCTGTATTTATCATTGGATCACAAAGCTTGCTAACTCAAATAATCTTTTATTGTCATGATTCATTTTCTCATAATTATACTGTTTAACTGCCTTATTTTTTGAATAAATAAATGCGAACCTGCCAATTGTCTTCAGCATAGTTATGCTAGATGTGCAATGACCCAGTAAGAATCATTTCACTACAATAAAATTGCCTGGAATAGATCCAGTTCAAGGCCTACAAATACCAGTAATCAGAATGTCACTATGACCAGAAGAGACAAACAATACTGTGTCACATGTATGCCAACAGATTCTCTCAAGCACTGCCTGAAAACCAATTTCATAGTCTATCAAAATACATGTAAGTGAAACGTGCCTCCCATAAAATCACAACTTGCATTTATATATTGCTATGAGTTTTTCCTTTATACTACACTTAAAAATACTGAGCTGATTCCTCTGCAGTAGCAATGAAGCAGGAGCATATTTCTGCTTAGTCACAGCGAGAATGTTGATGCCATTAAGGACTTCTTTATTATAGATGATTTATTTCCAGAGACCAAAGGATAGCAATACATCACTGTCAAAGCTAGCGGTGAAAGCTATGACTTGCTGTAAAATACTGTATGCTGCCATTGAGGGGAATTCATGTCAAAGTCTCCTTTACTAAAGTAGGCTGACAATAGATTAGTGTAGGTCTGATGAACTTCGAAAGTGTCTTGTGAGTGGGTGGCAGAAGTCACGCTATCTTCAAAATGATAAGTAAAAAAAAAAAAATGAACTGTGTGTTCTTCTCTAACAATTATACATCATTGGTTGAAGGAATTTAATCCAAAGAAATCACTTCACTAATGCTTTACTAAAATATGACTTTAAGGTAATGCCCTGTGGGATTTATTAAACAGACATATTGCCTAGGGGAATACATTCTAGAGCAATGACTAATATAGTAATTAGTGAGTGCATTTGTAAGAATGTACCCACTATTGAGTGTATTGCAAGACTTCTCTGCATCAGGGAGTTAAGTTTCATTTCCTCACAGGCCTGAGCCCAGCTGTAGAAGCTTCCTCCTCTTGCTCTTTCATCATCAACCTTACACCATATGTTTTTACTGTTTCCAGCCCTCCCACCAGTCCCCGAAGTACCAAATGTTTGCTTAACATTTGTTTTTATTTTCCTTAATCCGTGTAAGGTGTACATTATAATGTTTAATATAGTTTCAAAGGAAATTCTGTTTTTCTTCAAAAAGTGGCTTGCTGTGAGTTGAAATTTGTAAAATGGGATATCTGGGCTTGTACATTTACGTACATATTTGGTACTGAAAATATTCATATTTATAGATCAATATACAGGTGACTACGTAACTACATTTTCCAAAAAGTTTATTTCTTTATATTCTAATAAGCATAGGCAGAGCCAACTTTACTGATTGCAAGTACATTTCTACTATTCTTTTAGAAATCTTAAGCTATTTTTCTTAGTGTTTACACCTATGCTTCTGTATGCTTCTCTGTTACATTATATTATATAAGCAGCACTCACAGTGAGAAATTTGAGATCTCATTCTGGACAATAGTGATGTCTCATACTATAGTAAGATACAGCACTTAAACACAGCAGTAAAACTTCACCCCAAATATTGAATGTCTTCTCATTAAATATGTAAACTCTGTAATTCTTTAGCTGAGATAACATTTGGGGGTTATTTTAGGTAATTATTTTAAATTTACATATAAAGCTATTTCTAGGCATTGTGTGAATGTGAATGATACACATCTATTATAACACTGACTTCCTAGACAGAACTTTCTGTCGATGTAAGCAGTGGTTATTTTATGTTTAAGGAAAACTATTTTGTAACTAAGTTTAAGTGTTTGAGATAAGAATTTTAGGACATTTTTTATCTGATCACATACAATTTTTTATAAAAAAAGATGCTGAGAATGTGGTTTAAAAATCCTTGATGTAAATGAAAATATCATATTTTGTATTGAAATACTATAACTCTTTCATACAGGTGAAGTAAAATTTTAAAAATTGCATTGTTTCTATATTCAGAAACCTAAATAATTTTCATATCAATGTGAGGATGATCAAGACCTGGCTGTCATATTGGAAATTTTACTGAAATTGGGAGGCTAGTGGATAAGAAACTTCATAAACCATTAAGAATTTACTTGTCACCTATATTAAAAATAAAATTCTGTGGCTTTTAATTTTATAGTATTTTTTCCTTCGATATCAAATAAAGAAATGCTCACAAGCTTACATCAGATGTGCTCCACAAAAGCACATCTAACTATCAATAATATTATTATTTTAATAGGAACAATAAGTTTGGAACTTTAAAAAATAAATTTAGAACCTCCACCAGAATTTTGATTGTGTAATACTTCAAGTAATTTCAATCCACACTAAAATAAAAGTTGATAGTGTATAGTCATTACACTAAAGTAGAAATGAATCCTCCTATGTTTTGTATAATCTTTGCAAAGATAAAAAGAAAAGCAAAGGGCAGAGCGCCACAGGAGACATCAGGGTCATCCCTTTCTTGCTCAATTCAACATAATCCTCATAAGTAAAGGCTTTTGTGAAGGAAGATGAGTGCATGAGACCAATCAAGTGGCATCTTTTTAGCATAAACAGCGTAGCAAAATACCTCCACAACTTGCAGTGACTCCAAAGTGTATTTATACTCTACACCTGTGGTTGAAATTATTAATTTAAAGGACTATAGACTATTGAGCAATCATTTGAGGTCTTGGGAACTCATTTGAACAGCTATGTAGAGTCAAGAAACTCCTGTGTTAGAGAAATGAGAATAAAGACATATAGCGGATAACACCATTATTAAAGACACTTCAGCTTTCTTTCTTTTTAAATACATTTCACTCTTTGTACATGATATCTTACTCCTCTACAGTTCAATCTCATCTGTGTTTTGTTTGCTCTAGGTACCCACCATATCCTTAGTAACTTCATTTATATTTACAAGAACGTGCTTGACTTGTATTTGGCAAATTTATGTTATAAACCTCATGAACTTATTTAAAGAGAATTTTATTGTTTTTCATCAAGACTTCGAAGTGAATAAAGATGCTTTTTTAAAGCAGATTTGTAAAATATATGTATTTTTTGAACTTTATTTTAGGAAATCTTTTTGTTGGGTCAATGCACTTTCATCAATCAGGACATATTAAAACTACAGTAGGTACTGTGGGAGAATAGGTACTGTGGGAGAATACAGGTATTTTGAAAAATAAACAAAGCAAATCAAAATCAAGAAGTCCTGTCATCAGGGAGTCCCAGGACTTCTTCTCAGTGAGCATTCATGAAGAACACCTGTTGAGAAGTTGGCTGAGATTTAACTTAATTTGCTGTTTTGTTTTCTTGAGACAGGGGCTCATGTATCTCAGGCTGGCCACTCTAAACAAGAGTGACTTTGAAGTTCTGACTGATCTGCCTTCCCTTTCCTACTGATACTACAAGTGTGAACTTGATCTTAGAAAGCCACAATTGACAGTTATCCTTCAGAATTACATACATGTTATAGTTTACATCACCACACAAAATAATACATGTCTCTGATGAAAAGTGTTCTTATACGTTCATGTGATACTTCAAAATCTGTTTCTATTCTTACCTTCTGTTTCTGTGTCTATACCTTAAAATAAATAAAATATAGTAATTGTAACTTCAAAACAGTAGTATAATTCTTGTGCAATTATTGATATTCCAGTCACACATCTATTGTCTAAACACTTAATAGCCTGATTATCAGGGTTTAACAAAAATAAAATATTTTTACAGATCTATGTTAATAAGTATACACCTGAGATGAAACAAAAACTTGAAGCATGAACCTTGGGGCCTGTGATCGAAACATTCTCAGACTGTAACCACTTTTAATTTTAGCTATAATGTGAACCACACAGCATCAAAGTTCCTATGTCTCATATCTCCTTATTGCACACGGGTATTACAACACACTTAGGAAAAATTCTTAACCCATTTATAAAGATATACTTTGTACTTTCAAAACACTGTGCAAGAAGTTGAACAGTAAAGAGGAGGCAGAGTTACTAGGTGTGAACCCAGTTTGACTTTGTGACATACGAAGAAGGAGACATGAAATTAGCAGCATATTTGTGTGGCAGGCTGAATGATGCAAATGCTAAGAAATGAGCTTGAGTCAAGATCATGGAATTCCTACAGACTTTCTTCATCCCACAGGAGCACAGTATGCATTGCCACCCAATTGTTGAGGGAAAGAGAAGGGGGCAGCAACTAAATATGGTATATTTCAAAGGATATTATTAATTTATTGGATTCTATAACCCATCTTTTTTTTTTTTTGAATCCAACTTTTAAAGGGCTGAAGGAAGATGGGAAACCATTGACTGCGTAGGTTGAGAATATGTAAAGATAGAAGTAGCACAGGGAATTGAGATACTTTGGTAAAATTACAAACGTAATCCAAAGTCCATTTTGTACTTCGGTGGAATGGGTTACATTTTTTTTTTTGATGTAAAAAAAATATACAAAGCCAGTCTTTCACTTACTACTTTAACTGTGGGAATTTGGGGTAGAATGTGATTTTTCTTGGCTTGGGTTTCACTATTAGTGAGGACCCACCACTGTGATTTACAACCAATGACCAGCTTTCAGGACAATATGATTAACATAGTATAAGCACTACATCCTTCCAAAGTTTTGCATATTTTATTCAAGAGTGCTCTTCACTTGTCTAAGAAGACAGATTTGCTTTTATAAATTGATTTTATAATTTTTTTATGCTGGAACCTAGATGAAAATTAAATTCACAACCCTTAAAGTAGACGCTTACGTATTAGTCTTTTGTGACAACCTTGTCAGTGGCATAAATATAGGACAGGTGTACAAAATATTTGCAATTCCAAAATGACTACATCACATCTACAAACAAACATTTAATCATTATGCCCTCTTTAGAGATATTAGTGATTATAAATACCAGTTTCATGCAATTACACGAAGACATTTTTAGAAGCTGAGTTTTTAGAGTTGAGGATTTCTTTCATGTTCCTTATAAACTTTAAATCCGTGATTACATGATTACTCATATACAGTGAATGCTATAAATATGGAATTTTATACTTTCATAGTAAATTACATTGCTCCTATGGACAATATGCTGCCACAGAAAATGTTTTCTGCTTAGTGTTAGGACATGGGTGTTTTATATTAGCAGGTCTATGGGGCTTCAACACTCCATCTAAACAATAGCAACTTTACTGAGATAAGTTTCTCAAAGCACAGTAGCATGGCCAATGGCTTTTCATTTACCTCAAACTAAACTCCCCCCTCAAGTGTAACTTTCGGTTATGCTCAGCTGCAAACTTCAATGCCCGCTCATCAAGAGGAATTTATAACAACATGTGTTCTAAATATTATGATAACCAAGAATTATATTTTCCCTGTGACAGAACAGTAGTGAATAAAAGAACAATAAGGTGACTTGATCATTACAGCACAGTCATCTTTGCAAGAATCAATGCTTATGCTGTGGGCAATGGTTTGGTTTCCATCTTATGCTTAGTAATATTTGTAGATACCCTGAAATACACCCTGTTCAAGAAAAAACATGTGGATTCACTGCAATTTAATTCCCTGTCATCAATAGCATAAAACATGGCCTTGTGACACTTTGTGTAGGCTTTTCGTCCCTTAGTGACTACAGGAAGCTCACAGGAAAACCTGGAGCTAATGAACTTCTTTTCAAAGATTTTTTTTTCCTTTCCTGGCCACTGTGTCTAACTTGTACAAAGCACATTAGAATGTGAATCACACTTCCACAGTTTCAGCTGAAAGTTTAGTTAAGGAATAAATGGGGTTCATGTGCCTAGAACACTTTCAAAATACAAAACTAATTTATCAGAGGGTGAAATTTTGTTTAAATTGATTCACAGCTTTAGAGTCCTGACCTTATGACTTTTCCATACTAAAGAAGTTAGCTCCGATTTGGAATGTAAATTTCATATTACCATAAAAATGTTAAAATGGAAGAAAACTCATTAAAGGAAATTAACTTTTTTTTTTCCTTTTTGTTCTACTCTGGGGATCCTGTTTTGGAAAGAAATATAGTCCTTCAGATAGAATAAAGTTTAAATATTGACTGTTGCTATTATTTCAAAATGTAAAAAATAAATGTTTAAAAATGCAACAGAGGTATAGCATGTGTTTTAGCTATTTACACGGGAGGGGGAGGGATTCTGAACAGGAAATGGTGAGCACACAGGGTCAAAGATGTGAACCAAACTGGTTCAGTTAACTATTCCCCACCCCACACACATTGTTGCTGGCCATCTGCCTTTCCCTTAACCAAAGGTCTCAAGACAGCACAAGCAAGAGCGTTTAAGTAAAGTCCCCTTTACTCCAAAAGTCTCCTACCTGAATTATGGACATCCGAGTGGCAGGGGTCTCGCTCGAATTAGTCCCTTGTCCAGTGAAGCTGGTGTGGCAGCCTGCGTGCCCCTGCGGGACAGTCAGGTTGTTGGAGGCTGGCTTAAGATACATCACCTCTGACCGGGGCGAGCTGAGGGGCAGGCGGGTTTGGTAGTCGAAGTACATAGGGGAGGTGGCCAGGGAGGGACTGCTCACCACGTTCATGACGTTCATGGCGTTCCTCTCCTCCACCTCGCTCTGCACCAGCATGATATCGTTTTTGTTGATTTTCTTCTTCTTGCCCTTCCCCCCGCCTAGCTGAGGGTGGCTGTACTCGGCGATGCGGCAGTTGTAAGTGCGAATCTCCTTGTTTTCCCGTTTACACTTGACAGCGATGGTGATCATGGCCGCTAGGAGGATGATAGAAATCGTACTCAGTGTCACTATGAGAGGCAGCGACATGTCCCAGTGGTGCTGCTCACCATTCACTCGCGGTACCCCTTCAGGCAGAGAACCGCTCACTGAGCGAATGATAAGTTTGGCCACGGCGGACAGGGTGGGCTTGCCGTGATCCGTCACCTTCACCACAAGCTCCACCACGGGGGTCACATCTTCCCAGAAGGGGTGCAGCGTGCGGATCTCGCCGCTGGACGGATCGATCTCAAACAGGTGGTCGTCATTGCCATCCACGATCTCATACGTGAGGCGCCCGCTCTCTCCAAAGTCACTGTCCAGGGCGCGCACGGTGCTTACCAGGTACCCCAGGCCAGCATTGCGCGGGACCTGCAGCTCAGCGGTGTCGTTCTGTAGAGTGGGAAGCACAATCACTGGAGCGTTGTCATTCACGTCTAACACCGTCACCCTCACCGTGGCGTTGCTCTCCAAGTGCGCGGGCGCCCCTGAGTCCTTAGCCAGCACTTTGAATTCAAAAGCCTTCGTTTGTTCATAGTTAAAGGAGCGCAGGGCATATATGGCCCCGTTAGTGGGGTTCACGGACACATATGTGTAGATGGACACGTCACCGATGTGTGAAGGAAGAATGGAGTATGACACTGTCCCATTTTGTCCCAGATCGGGATCCTGGGCGAGCACTGACCCGAGGTATTCTCCTGGAATATTGTTCTCGTGTACCTGGAGCACGTACAGTCCTTTGGTGAACCGAGGCGGGTTGTCATTCTCATCCAGAATCTTGACAGCGAACGACTTGGTGGAGTTGAGTGGAGGGGAACCCCCGTCCCGGGCCACAATTGTCACATTGTACTCATCTTGTGTCTCACGGTCCAGCGGACGGTCAGTCACCACGGTGTAGAAGTTGTCATAGTTCTCTTCAAGCTTGAAGGGGACGGAACCGGGACCCCCCAGGCCACCTCCACCTCCAGTCCCTCCTCCACCTAGAACCCGACACTGAAGCTGCCCATTCTTGCCTGAGTCCCGGTCAGTGACCCGAACTAGGGCGATGACTGTGCCAGGCGGGGCGGCCTCACTCAGCGCCCCCTGGCGCACGGAGACGAAACCAATGGACGGCGCGTTGTCGTTGCGGTCGATAAGCTTGACTGTGACCTTGCAGTGGGCTGGAATCGGGTTAGGTCCTAGGTCTCTGGCCTGCACGTCGATCTCCAGCATGCCATTCTCCTCATAGTCCAGGTTGCCCTTAACACGGATCAGGCCAGTTTTAGGGTCAATGGAGAAGAGCTCCCGCACGCGGTCGGGCACATAGCTGCTGAAGGAGTAGAGGACTTCTCCGTTGGGACCTTCATCGGCATCGGTGGCGTTCAGATCGATGACCACGGTACCCAGCGGAGCGTTCTCGGGCAGTTCCACCAAGTATGATGGAGCCTCGAAGACTGGACTGTTGTCATTGGAATCGATCACCTTCACATTGATCTGCATGGTGGCGGAGCGTGGAGGCTCACCGCCATCCAGGGCAGTCAGCACCAGAGTGTGGTGGTTCTGCAGCTCGCGGTCCAGTGCCTTTTGGATGACCAGCTCTGGGAACTTGGTGCCATCGCCGCGGGACTTGACGTCCAGTGCAAAGAGGCCATGATCATCGCGGGTGAGCAGATAGGTGCGGAGCCCGTTCTCGCCAGCGTCTGGGTCGTGTGCGCTCGTAAGGGGGAAGCGGGTGCCGGGTGCCGCGTTCTCTGAGATGTCCATTTCTATCTGATCCGAGGGGAAAGAGGGAGCATTGTCGTTGATGTCCTGGATCTCTACCTTGATCATGCAAATCTCCTTGTCGTTAACGAACACCTCTAGGGATAGCTGGCACTTGGCATTGTGGCGGCATAAGGACTCACGGTCGATGCGCTGTTTGGTGTAGAGGAGCCCGCTATCGGCGTCCACGTCCAGCAGATGCGGTGCGGAGTTCTCCAGCACCCGGTAGCTGCCGGACTTGCTCCTCCCGCTGCCGCTACCGCGCTCAGCCGGCGGAAGCCCAGGCTGCAGTCGGGCATCCTTGCCGATGTTTCCTATTACCGTGCCGGCCCCTTGCTCCTCTGGCACTGAGTAATTGAGGTTTTTGAGTGTCAGGGCAGGGGCCCACAAAAGAAAGCAGCAACAGATGGAAAGGTACATCCCAGACCGGTGGGGTGGGAAGAGGAGCAGCCGGACTGGAGGTGCTAGCTGGTGGGTGCGCGCCAGTCTGGAACCGGGGCGGAGCGTAAGAGCTCCGGGCGAGCCACAAGTCTGTGAGTCTTTCCTTGCCTCCGCACCCGGGCTGCGGCACCAGGCAGTCTCTCCTTATTCCGCTCAAGTTGCCCGAACCTGTTGATCTACAGCATTCGCACTGGGAGAGATGCAGCCGCGTAGCGAAGCTGCAGCAGCTCGGAGCAAGGCGGCGACTCCCTGCGGCTGAGGGCAAGCCCAAGGCTTTGTCTCTCCCGCCTGGACTTCAGGAGGTTCAAACTTGCGTGATGAGGCTGGCGATAAAAAGGAAATCGAGTCTGGAAGGGATGATAATGAGCCGAAGAATTGGTAGGTTTTCCTCACTCCCGCTAGGCGCTGCAAAATCCACTCCCTCAGGCAGCCTACAGAATACTCTTCGAATCGAGTGGGGGAGGGCTTCGGGAGGTGTGTCTCCAGGCAGATCAGAAAGTGGAATCCTTTAGTTACTCGTATTCGGTGATGAGATTGATGGGAATGAGTAGGGACGAAGAAAGAGTCACAGATACATATGTATATTTGAGGCTGCTCTGGCGCACGGAGGAGAAATGTCTGCTCGTTTTGCAGGATGGTCGGCTTTCAGGCAGTGTATTGCTGCATTTAAAGATCTAATCTTGCATTGCTGGCTTAGGCGGCGGCGGCGGCGGCGGCGGCAGCGGACTGCATCTCCGAGCCAAGTATTTCTCTCTTTCTCTCTCTCTCTTCTTTTTCTCTCTTCTTTCCGAGCAGCCAGAGGGAGGAGAGGAAATGCAGCGGAAAAAAGAAGTGTCCCGATTTGTAGTTTCCTCCCCCTTCCAAGCTCCTCCCTCTCTTCGTCGGAGAAGGTTCTCCCCCAAAATCAAGAAAGCCACAGCCTGATCAGCATTTGCGCCGAGAGCCTATTGGGAGGAGGAAATATAGAGATCTATCTCCGCCTCTGTTCGTAGAACACTCTGGTGTCTCTACGCCAAGCCGGGAGCCGCACTACCATCCCATCCTCTTGCTGCAAGCAAAGACTTCTCTCCCTGCAGTTTAATTTCAGTTTGCTTCTCTTGCCAGGCGAAAGGAAATCAACAGGCAACTCATGGTTAGACGTGCAGATTTGAAGGGGGAGGGGGGAGGGCAGACTAGAAAGGAGGAGGGAGCTACCCTCCCAGTCCGAGCACACACACACACACACACACACACACACACACACACTCACTCACTCGCCCTGTCTCTCGCTAGAAGGGAAACAGTCTCTGCATTCACAGGGCTGGGCTGTCAAGTGGCTCTCTATTCTTCTATTCAGCACCTCCTTCCAGTGGCCCAGCCGCCCAATCCTTTTCATCTAGAAAGGGAAACCTTGGCGAGGAACAAGAGTGGTGAATATTTGAAGAGAATACAGTGTAGGCTTTCCCCTTATTATAATTATTATTATTTTAAATTGGGGGACTAGGGTGGATGGAATACATCAAGGCTTGGCGTGATGCATTCTGCAGTCTGGCTCTCACTGTCTCTGGTCGACTTGGGAAAGGCAGAGGGTGAGGAGCTGCAGACACAGCGGTTCTGCCAGGGCGCCCACCCGGGGAAACTACCTCCACCTCCGAGGGGAGGTTAGGCTCGGCTTGATCTACACATTATTTCCGCTTCTCCTGGAGCCTCGGTATACGGGGATGACACATCCAGAAATGCAGGTGTTCTGATCTGCGGGATGAGTCAGAAGCAGCGGAACGAATCGTATTCACTCTCCCCTCACGGTCCTCCCTACACAGACCTGAGTTGAGGCTTCTTAAGGCTTTCTCTGACTCACTCAATAGGAAAAACAAAAAAACAAAAAACAAAAAAACAAAAAACAAAAAACAAAAAAAAAGCCGGATTCACGTCGGGAGGGTGGGGGGAGGAAACGAGAAAAAGAGCGTGGGGGGAGGAAAGCAAAACTGAATCCAGGAGCACTTTTACTCTACCTCTTTCGGCCGGAGTCCGAGGCTCTGCAAAACAAGGCGTCTGCTTTGCTTAACGGATATTTATTTGTTTTTAAAAAACCTTTCCACTTGCTTAGGCGTGAGATGCCCCTAAATCTCTCAGTCTTAGGGGTGGGGGCACGTTTCCAGTAATGATTCACAGCTTAGCCCAGGATCATAGTTCAAGATTTTCCTCCCAACGGTCTCTGTTCACAAAGTCCAGCATCGGTGTGCATAGCTAATTGTGCAGTCTGTTGTGGAGGGTTTTTTTTTTTTTTAATTCCTCCTTTTTTTTTCTGTCACGAGTGGTCTCTTTCAGTCTGGTGCGGTGCCTGTCGGGATCACCCCAAAGCCTGAGAAAGACGTGCAGGTTTCAAACCGAATAAATCCATCTCCGCCAGCCAAGACACGGAGGAAATGGAAGGTGAAAATTCAATTCAACAGTTGGAGTAGCGTCTCCGAGCCGCCCTCCTCCGCTGCGGCAGCCGCCGGGCTGGCAGTCCGGATTCTCTCCCCAGCGTCTCTTGCTGACTGACTCTATTCACCTCACGCCGCCGCTTAAACATTGATACTGATTCTCTGCCAGCCAATCGGCGTGCGGAGCCAGACCCTGCCTTCTCGGCCCACGCCCAATGGGAGGCGGAGAAAGGCAGGAGGGGGCGGGGCCAGCGGCCCCAGCGCCTTAGAGTCATTGACTAGCCGAGTCCGACGCGAGAGCATCAGGGCCCGCAGAGCCCGCGCTAAGTCTCCGCCACGGTGCCCAGGGCTGAGCCGAGGTCGCCCGGGTCCTTAGCTACGGAGCGGGGGGAAAGCAGCTCGGCTCGCTTCCTCTAGAAAGAGAAAAGTTTGACAGTGATTTGGTTCCCTGTGGGGGATGAGATGGAAAGCCAGGCGTGGGGATCAGGGTGTACTTTGCAGAGAGAGGCAACTGCGGTCTTCCTGGTGCGTTCTTGTCCACACGCCAACACACATTGTCAGTCAGCTTACACACACACACACACACACACACAAACACGGGGCCAAGGGAGTTGCGGGTTTTCTGACTCCTCGTGCACTCTGGTGAAGGAGGTGTGGAGTGGGTGCGAGCGCGCGCATGCGTGCGCGTGCCCGAGAGAGGGGGGGAAGAGAGGGAGAGAAAGAGAGAGAGAATGTGTGTGTGTGTCTGTGTATCTGTGTGTCTGTATGTGTGTGTGTGTGTGTGTGTGTACACGTTTTCTCACGGTGCAATGTATATTTCAGCTAATGCCAGTAAAGTGCAGTGTTGGAGAGCTGTCTGTGCTAGCCTAGCTCTGGAGCAAACACGCCGCCTCAAGCAACAGTAATCAATATGTAACTTTCTTCATCCTCAGAGAAATCCCCGCTGTCCCCAGGCACCCATGCAAGGAAAGTCACTTGATTATGAAAGTGTTTCAGAAGAAAAGCAGACGCCGTGTGGAGAGCGAGGCAGTGTCTCGAAGGAGGGAACAAGCCTCTCTTAAGACATGTTTTGCAGCTCCGTGAAACTGAAATCTGGTTGAACGATATTTAGAATTCTACCTTTTAACCATCTCCTATCACAGCCCACATTCAAGGTAATCCCATGTCCCTCAGTGTCCCTAGCTTTGGTGTCTAGTTCACCTCTGTTCATTTTACTGAAGTTCCAAATAGCAATTAGATATTGTTTTATGTCAAATAGCTTTGATAATATCTATAAACTCTCCTATGCATAGAAGCTGAACTTAGGCAAGAACTTATATCAGAAGAAAATCATAGATTCAGTGATGCCTATTTAAATAGTCTCTCTCTCCTCTCTCCTCTCTCTCTCTCTCTCTCTCTCTCTCTCTCTCTCTCTCTCTCTCTCTCCTCTCCCCCCCCCCCAATTTCTCATCTCCAACTTTAGAATCTCAAAGCTTGCTTTTGCCTGAACTGCTTTCACAAATATCCACAAGTCACGGGCAGTTTTGCTTCTGATCTTGCAGTTCTGGAAAACCATTAAGAGGGACAAAGGAAAACAATCCGTTGAAATAGAGAAGGTGAGTATTTTGATTGCTACACTATTGATTGTAATTCACAAATACTGAAGTTAAGTTGCCATTTATAAATTGTGAATGACTAATATAAAAATATGTAACATGAATCATTCAGAATTTCAAAGAAAATCAAATCCAGACCAATTACAAGAAAGCTCTGAATATTGTTTTGGGGATAATTGCTTAAAGATTCAGATAAAGGAGCTATTAATTTCCCAGGGCTTCAAGGAGATAACCTATAGTCCGATTTTGCAGTCTGGTCTCATTCCACATTTACCACTCCCTTGAGAGACCAACAGCTCAAAAATTCAAAGAGAAGATCTTTGTAGTCAGACCTTCAAAATCTAAAATGTTCCTTTCTTGTCTTTTCTAAGTAGGTTGATTAGCATATATGTTTTTACTCCACAGAGGACTCAGCCTTGCCAAAATAAAGACTGCTTTGCTATGCTGTCTTTAACCACATAACCTTGTACAGCCATAGCTTTCTTTATGTCTGTCTGGTTAGCACTATTGGTCCAGTGCGTGTACATTGGAACTTGATGCTTGTAATTTTGATAATCAGAAACTGCCTTAAGGAATAGCAAACACACAATCACATACTCATTTATCAATTTTTATTTTTTATTTCTCTCTATCACACTTTCTCAATTCTAAGGATAAACACCAGCACTTTGCAAAGCTAAACAAGAGCTGTAGCTCTTAGATAGATCTTCAGAAACATTGTGAATTGCCTTTTAAAAACGACCATTTTAAACTTATTTTAACTGCATAGTAATTAGATGTCTTTGACTTTCACCATAGTACAAAAACAAAACAATAAAACAATTCCAAAGAAGGCTGGGGTGTATTGATTAGGCTTAATTCAACATAATGCTGTGCAGTTGAAGGGACATTGGAAACACAATGCCTAAGAAAGGACTTGATGACATGAAAAATATATCCTCAGAAGCATATATTTGCTGAGAAGCCCCCTCCCCAGAGTAACTATGTCACACCGCCCCCTAGTGTTTACTGAAAGAACTGTGTGTACGCAGTGGATGCTTTAGGGCATCTGCCAAGAATAAAAAGAACACAAGTATGTTTCTTATATTTCATGTTGCTGTGGTGTCAAACATGGTTGTTGGTTGTTGAATACTGACATGGATTCTAAGAAACGAATTGTAACGATGATTTATACCCGTTTTTTATAGCTTAGTTCCAGTTGTTTTGCTTCTTTCCAATCAGTTGTGACAACCATATTTAACTTTAAAATAATCGTTAAAGGTTTTCAAAGTCTATATTTCTCTTTCTTCCAAGTAAATTTTGTGTTCACATTATATTTATTTAAAATTTTCTTATTCATTATCTTAAAACTATTGATCCCTATCGTAACAGAAAAGACAATGTAAATGTATTAGGTAGTCCATCAGCATCAGGGCTTTGTATCATGGGAAGGCTGTGTCACATATGCCACCAAGCTAAGGAGCTCAGAAGTCTGTCCTGACCTGCATATACTAAAGCAATATCAGAGGTTTCAAGAACAGCTGGGTTGAGAACTAGCACTTCTAATTTCAAACCAGATTCAATTCTAACCCAACATGTTACCCTTCTCTATGTAAATTCATTTATTCTGACCATCTGAAGATCAAGTGTGCTTGGTTAGAATCTATGTGGGACCACTCACTGAGAACAAGTATTGTAAAAGATTTAACATTTGATTAATTAATAAAATATGGTGGGCAAGTTGAGTTTAAAGGTAAATTGATTGATGCGTTGGAATTTAAGTATTGCATGTTAATTTTACAGGCTAATAAAGAGGATCGAATACTGCTATGTCAGTCTCATAATTGACTTCACAGTATTAAGGAAGAATCTTAAAATAGGATTTCATGGAATTTTATATAATTCATGTAATTTCGGCTCAGAGACACTCTTTAAGAATGCATAAATGCATGTTAGAGATATAGTTTCAAGAGTTTATTCCTGAAGCCAGGATCACTGTTATATAAGTCTCCTGTAATTTATCCTGTTACGTTATCTTAAATTTAATAATATGTAACTCTTAAGGAAAAGAAGCTGCTATTTTCTGTACAGCCGTTACTTACATGATTAAAAAAATCCTTTTTATATTTCTGTCTTTGTCATTTCACTAGCTGGTTTTATACATTGATTTTTGTATGAAGCATTTCAAACCAAATTGAATAGCATAAGGCCTAAGTACTAGGAAACCAAAACCATATCAAATCCGAAATCTCAAAAGCATGAAGTATTGTGTTTATAGCTAGTGCCTCTACTTTTTCAAAGACATCTATGGCTCCCATCTTAGGCTATTGTTGACTCTTGGCTGACTTTAATCAAAGCATTGTCTTTTAACCAGTGATGGAACCACACTACTCCCAAGTCTTTCTCCTTCCTTGATGATGAATATAAATTAGATTGAGCAATGTAAATTAAGTGTAAATTTTATGCTTCAAGAAAAATGTTTTATAATTTAAATATTTTAAAAATATTCTCTCATACACAATACATTCTAAGTGCCTAAAATATATAAAATTAGTAATGCATATTAAATATGAAACTTGTCTCATTTTTATTAAAATTATGATAAAACAATATTCAGAAAATTCTCTATTTAAATTTTTTAAAATAATATTTCTTTTAGTGTATGTTACGATATGATAGCATATTCTGGTATATGTATTCCCCTTAGTACAATGTTAACAATGGAGCTACAGGGTTAACTCAATAAAGACATGAAAACTAAACCTGTGAGGAATTCATGCACAACTCTCAAAATGAATGAAGTAAACTTAAAACCAACATCTGTATATTTTCAATAAATTCTAAAATTTATACACAAAAAGAAATATTGATAAATTTGTAATTAGTGATCAACTGAAGTACTCTAATGCATCTTAGGAGAAATATTCTGAATTTTAGAGACTAATTTAAAATTTTATGATCAAATTTCTCTATTCAAAATTTACAATTAAATGCTCTTTAGTATGAAATAGTTATGTGGTGTGTGTGTGTGTGTGTGTGTGTGTCTATGAATGTGCAAGTGAATACAGGTGAATGTGGATATGTTTATGCTGATAAAATAAGCTACATTTTAAAATGCATATTAATATTATATTAATTTATTTATTTTGGCTTGCCAGCCGAAAAGAGCACGCTCTATTAATTCCACAATCTCAACACTCCTGCCCCATAAGAAGTTACATACGAGCACCCCCTTGTGGTCAGTTTGATAGACATTCGGGTATTTGGAAAATTTACTTCATTAGGAAAATTAGATTTATTTAATATTTGTATATTGCATTGTGAAATGCAGAACTGATGAGTGAAATAGTTAATTTATAGATGTTCCTGCTAGATCATTAAATTGGTTGACACCGGGAAAAAATATATTTTGATTTCACGCACCGTGCTGCAATCTCATTATTTTTTAGAGTTAAACATGTTAGGGCAGTGCTGACTGAGGCTGGGAAATGAGCCCTCGGAGGGGACCCGAGAAATTCGATTCAGTAGGTGGCACTCTTTCCTCAGAGTCAGTATTACAGTGGTGACCTGAAAAGATGTTTCAAAATGCTGTGTCACAGGAGGTCCCACCTTTCAGGTGAGACTGACACCAGATGCTTATGATCAGGAGTGGTTCTAACGGTTCACACGTTTCTAGCCATTATTCTAAGATAGTTAACCTGCTTGTTATATAGCTATCATACTGAGATCAATGAGAAGAATGTGCTAGAAGAAGCTGAGCTCTCAAGAAAACAAATAAGTGTTCTACAAATCCTCTGCATTTTAATTATCATTATGATCGTTAACCTTCCCAAGTTTCTGTGACAAGGTCTTACTTGGGTAATTATGGCCTCCTTATGTAAATTCCTCTTTCAGTGAGCTATGCATATTATTTCCTCTCATCTTTAAAAAGGCTGGAAACATTTCAGTTATAAACCAATTGTTGTCAAATAGCTTTTGTCTGCTACTCTGGACACAGCATACTTTTGCTTCAAATAAAACACCTCTATACCAGCTTCTCCCTGTCCACAGTCAGGAAAATACTCTGAGTTTTTCTGAGTGATATTTTTGAAATTATATTAAATTAAAAAATCAATGAAATGAAACATTATTAAAATTCACTTGGTGGAATTGATTTTTTTTGGAGCTTCTGAACTCAGATACTTGAAGATTGCCCACCTTTATGAATGAGAAAAGTTGGTAATACCTAGGGAAAAGGGCATGATCCATCCACAAATTACCCATACTGATAGAAATGGAATGACTTCCAATTTTAATTAAGCACTGAAGAGTTTAAGTCCAATTCTGATTTTAAAAAAGTGAGTGAGATATCTTTATCTGTCATCCAAATGGTGCTTAGAATCTTAGTATGTGACACTGCTATTTAAGTATTAATCAAGAAAGATTTGTACGTTTGAACATAAACTTATTGAAGAAAGTTGTATTGGTCATTCTTCTCAAAACAATTCAAATTAAATTTAGAAATAATATATTGACTATAGTTAAGTGAGCCTGGGTGATCTATTTTTCCTCTCCTGAAGGCACAGCAAGCAGAGAAGTCAATGATAATCAAAGACTTTGACATTTATTATACAGCTTGGACCATTGTACAAAAATGAATTAATAATCTTTTGAAAGCACATCAATAAGAACAGTGGTAATTAAACATGTTTGTGACAATGACCTATTCAGGAAACCATGGATGCTACAGAACCCCTTCCTAATAAATTTGGATAGAGATGTATGATTTAGATTATGCAACTGTTTCACAAACTCTGTAAGAAACACATATACTTGGTGAGCATAATTGGGAAATTATCTAAAACTATCGTTAAATCATTGTGTTGGCTTTTACCTACTTTCCTCAAGTGGGTGGCGGCAGGAAGATTACCATGGCTTTTAGGCGAGTGTTGGCTGCATAAATAAATAAGTAGTAAGTAGCATCTTTGCCCTACTGATATCAAAGTCCTAAGAGAAGAAAGTTTGTACAATGCACATCTCTAGATGAAGCATGAATCAAAGAATTACAAATTCCTTTTTTTATTTTCCAATACTTAGGACCAGAAGCGTCCTCAGCAGTAGGGAATATAATAAATTAGCAGCTATGTGACATACATGAGTGAAGTAAGAGCTTGCCTAGTGTGCAGGCTTTCCACTTACTACTTAGAGGTAGTAGTTGCATCAGCATGACTGTTAAGAGATAGAGACCTTTCTTCCTCACACTGGTGAAAGAATGACCCCATGATTCTATTTAGTTAGTAATGCAGGGCGCTGCTAGCTGAGGTGAACAGACAAGAGTACCCAGATGAGAATATAATCAATCAAATTTAGAAGTTCGTTGAGATTTGATCTTTTGCTTATGTTGTAATGCTAAATATTGGCCCCCAAGACCTGGTTGCCTTCAGGGATAAGAGAGTCTGTACATACACCAGTGACATGCCCAAGTGAATCTATGCAACCTTGTCCCTCAAATTGTCTGGGATTGGTGAATAAAGATGCCTACAGCCAATTAATGGACAGAAGAGAGAAAGGCAGTGTCTTGGTTACTTGGGTTTGGGGTCTGAGGAGACCACGAAGGAAGAAAAGGTGAAAAAAGGAAAAGATGCCATGGGATAAAAACCTTAAAACAACAAGCATTTGGGCTGACTAATTGGAGTAAGAGCAACCCAGATGAAACATGGCAAATTATATAATGGGATTATTGACTGGAAAGAGACATAATAGCATAGAGGATCTGCCCAGCTCTTGCGCTAAATAAGGTTTATTATAAATATGAAGGTTGTGTGTGTTTTATCTGGGAACCAAATGTTTAAAGGCAGAATAAAAACCCCAGATTAGGATTAAAAATATTCAACAACAGAAATTTATTTTGTGTTTCGACATTTGAACAAATGTAGATGACCACTAGTCTGAGATATGTAGCTGGATTCTTAACTGGCGGGTTCATATAGGAATCTACTGAGTGATTAAAATTCCACATACACATTTTGTAGGGGTTTGAATGTGAAAACACAGTTAAGGCATTGTCATAATGTCCCTAATTTTTAAAATAATTTACCAAATTGGTCATAAAAATCTCAGTAGATGGAAGTCATTTTAACACATAGTCTCCATATTATGAGGCCCTTTAAATTTTTTAAAAGTAATTCACACCAAACGGATTAAGGTAAGTAGGAAAGGAACTAGAGAGATGGGTCAGATGCCAAGGTAAGTAGGAAAGGAACTAGAGAGATGGGTCAGATGTCAAGAACAGTGGCTTCTCCTCCAGAGGACTGGGGTTCATATCTCAGAACCCACATGGTGGCTCAGAACTCTCTATAATTCCAGTTCCAGGGGCTAATGTCCTTTTCTGGCCTCCTGTGGGAACACATGTATACACATGATACACAAACATATATACACCCAGAACACCTACATACATAAAATATAATTAACTTCTTTTAATTTTTAAAAATGGAAACCTAAGTACTTCACTTTAAACCAATCTATACATAAAGAAAAGATTATGTAACATCAATCAAATCCAAGTCTTTCCCCACATTTCAAACTGAATATATGATAATATATATATCCACTCTTTGTTTCTCATCTCACACCTTGCTACAAAAAGAAAAGAAAACTGGCCATTAGTATGATAACATTATCGGTGACATGCTTGAAGAATGGCAGTTTAAGTTTATAGATATAAAGATTACAAATGGAAGCATATGTGTAAAGTCTTAAATCCCTAGAAACACTTCCCTGGGAATATGAGGGACAACAGACATATGAAATTATAAAGAGAAAAAGAAGAAAGGAATGAAGTTGGTATTTAGCGAATAAGATGAGCATTTTCCTGGTAGTTTTAGAAAGTATGGCAGAGGCCTGTGTCCTTGTTTTTGGATAAATCTGACCAAAATATGAAGGCTGTAATCTTGCTTTGTGAAGATGTACAGTTAAATGCATCATTGCAGAAAATAGGTTATAAAAGTCAGAATGAGGTGGAATTAACATAGAAATAGAAATAAATCTTTCTGAAAATTAAAGCCAGTGTGGAGGGTTTTATTGAGAAATTTCTCTCATTGGCTTGGGCATTTGAACCCTTGGTCCCTTAATGATAATGTTTTTGGGAGAGCTGGTGCAGCCACACTGGAGAAAGATGGTCAGTGGGAGTGGGGTTTTGCTTCCAGTTGATTCTCTGCTTTGTGTCTGTGGGTGAAGATAAGGTTTCCCAGCTCTCTGCTCCAGACACGATGCCTCCCTCTTATTGCTCTGCTTTCCTATGAGGGTGAATTCACACTTCTAGAAGTTTAAGTCAAAATAAACTTACCTATAATGTCTTGGTCATGGTAGTCAGGTATTTATTTCAGACAAAAGAAAAGTTATTCATATTGAACTTAGTGCCAGGAAATGAAATATCTCTGCAAAGAAAAATGATCATGTTACTGTTAGTTTTCTTTCTTTCTTTCTTTCTTTCTTTCTTTCTTTCTTTCTTTCTTTCTTTCTTTCTTTCTTTCTTTCTTTCTTTCTTTCTTTCCTTCCTTCCTTCCTTCCTTCCTTCCTTCCTTCCTTCCTTCCTTTCCTTCCTTCCTTCCTTCCTTCCTTCCTTCCTTCCTTCCTTCCTTCCTTCCTTCCTTCCTTCCTTTCTTTCTTTCTTTCTTTCTTTCTTTCTTTCTTTCTTTCTTTCTTTCTCTCTCTCTCTCCTTCTTTCTTTCTTTGTTCTTTGTTTTTGGGTTTATTTTAGGCGGGGGTTCAGAACCTCCCTTGAACCTTTAGGATTTGAGTGGCATGCTGGTCGTTGGTGTAATTCATAGTAATCATAGCTGGGTAGAACTGTTGATTTGAAACTTTGGAATGGAAAAGACGTTGAATGCTCTAAGCATAGACTAATGCTACTTTCTAATGGGAACCTGAATGAGAGTAATGCTACAAACAATGTAAAATATGAAGGCCCAGCTCAAAAGGTTTCATTAGCAGGTGCACTAGAGGCCATTCATCTGATATTTTGCAAAAGAATGTGTATGCTTTCTATCCTTTCTAAAACTTTTCCAAGGATGAATTGACAAATTTATATTTTTTCTCCTTCCTTTTTCGTGGAAGACATTTCAAGACAGCATCAGTTCGACTCTATATCATCTATTACTGATAATGCCTATGCAGATCATTAATGAAAAAGATAAATGAGACAAAAAAAGAAAGTCAAACATACTGTATGAAGAGAAAAGGGGCATTAGGAACCTAAATGCTGAATTCGGGCTATGTGGGAAAAGAGATGTATTCACTAAGGGGATTGGCACAGTGAAAGAGGAGCCTTTCACTTTGTACTGCAGCAAATAGAAGAGTGCACTCTGGGGCATGGGGGGTGGGGAGGGGGCAAGGGTGGTGTGGGGTATGCACTCTAGGCTCCAATTTGTGTGATAAAACCCTGGTCAAAACAAGCTTAAAGAAGAAACGGTTTATTTATTATAGACTTCTGTGTCACCCTCCATCAACAAATGAAGACCAAGTCAGAACTATGCTGCTAACTGGATTAATCCCTCATGGCTTGTTCATCCTGCTCTCCCCACCCCAATTAATTTGATGTATTCCCTTTATAGCCTGAGTGTAGGCTCCTTCCTCCGTTCCTCACAGTTCCACCCTCTCACTGCCTTCCCCCACGCCCCCTGTCACTTGTTCTCCTTGTCAGACAAAGGAAGACCCTTGCATGTGTGCCAACCTGTCCTGGTACATCAAGTTGCAGCAGGACTAGTTGCACCCTCTCTCACTGACGCCAGACAAGGCAGCACAGGTAGGGGAAAGGGAATTCTTTATTTTACTGAAGCTTTTTTGGATCCCTGAAATTATAGAGTTCCACAAGTAACTGATTGCTTTTTCCTACTTTTTCTTGTTTCCAACAATTAGATGGAGAGTAAATAAACCATCACCTTGAGTAGAAAAATAGCATGCTTGGTATAAACCTATGAATAATGTTTCTCTAAACACAGTGTTGGGAAAGCAAGTAATGAGAAATAAATGAATTAATTAATTTATGTGTAAACTATGATTTAGCATGTTGTGGCTTAACATGACCAAGATGTTATTTGTTAAACTTCCCATATTTATTTCTGTAGATACAACAAATTGATGCGTTTTCTTGGTTTGTGATGTCTAATACCTCATGAGTTTCCTAGGATCATTAGGATTTGGTTTTTTCGAGACAGGGTTTCTCTGTGTAGCCCTGGCTGTCCTGGAACTCACTATGTAGACCAGGCTGGCCTCGAACTCAGAAATCCGCCTGCCTCTGCCTCCCAGAGTGCTGGGATTACAGGCGTGTGCCACCTCCCCCGGTTTACACAATGTTTTTCTTGTAAAAGAATTTTAGTCCAAAAAAATTCATTGTCACAGGTATCTTCATATATGTCAAATTGAAAGCTATCTGCCAGGTGTTCAGCTGGGTTTAGCATGTCTTGTAGCATGTGGATGGAGGTTCTCTTCTAAATTTCATGACTTCACTAGCTCTGTTGAGTTGGCTAGGTTTCCATACCAAGCATGATTTCCTTCCTGTTGATCAGCTCTTAAATACAGTTACTCAGCTGCCGGTCACTGCTCCCTTGAACCTTTAGGATTAGAGTGGCATGCTGGTCGTTGGTGTAGTTCATAGGAATCATAGCTGGGTAGAACTGTTGATTGCTTCTCGCATTTGGAAGCTTGCATTGTGCCTTGCAGTACTGTGACAAATGCTCCTCCTCAGCAAGGCCATCCATATCCATCTCAGTTCCATCTCAGAGGCCCAGGCGCCCTGAGTTTGAAGTACATCATTTCTTCAACAATAGGCATTTACTTTTCTTGTCCCAAGTATAACCAAGAACAGAAGCAATAGCTGATAATGTTTTGGGAGTCCCTTGGACAACCCAAAACAATAATGCAAAAGAGAGAGCTTCTCATGCCTACTGTTGGAGTATTTATAGAATGGTCTTTGCCTCTTGGAGAAGCATTGCCAGCTTAAAAGTCCCTGGCATTCACAATAGGATCCACATTTTTCTAATGATCTTGGGAAAACATATAGGTGAGCTGTTCAGAGTAATAGTGATTTCATAGGCTTCTGTCTAATTTTAAAGACAACTAACTCCTCAAAAAATATTTTTTTCACTTCTCAGAGATGCTAACAAAATATCATTTTTTCCAATCCACATTTGTGAAGATCTGATAATAGGGAAATTTTCAAAAAATATAAACAACTATTTTATTAATCATTTATAGCTATATCATTACAAATACAGGTACAGCAAGCATAAAAGAGCTGTAAATATATCCTCATAAAAGTTACAATGTAAAAGATGCAGTAATTTATATATTAAATATTTATTTGTTTATTTTGTTTTCAGCACTGAGGACAGACCCAGGCTGCAGGAAAGATCAGTGAGTTCTCTACTACTTAGCTTTCTCTTTACAATTTACTTACAGTGGTTGATCTTGATTATCTTGATAATCATTAAAACACAAGTGTTTTAAATGTTTAGAAATATGCTTTGTGGGTTAATATTTTTACTGATCCATCCATTACTTTATGTATTTGAAACTGTCTTATTTCTGATATGTATGTTTAATTGTAAATACCTAACAATTTTGTTTTGTTTTGCTGTTTCCTTCTTAGTGTGTGACAACAGAAACAAAATTATAAAGAGCAAAGGCACACTCTGAAAATATCACATGACATTTTACACAAACATCTGTCAAATATAAGGTTAGAATTCTCACTTCTTGGAGAAACGAACATACCAATTAGCAGTAATGTTCTGCTGCCAATTGCATGATTTTGGCAGGAGAAATTGACATGCCTTTTCATTATGGGCAGGGCATTTCTATGTGTTGTGCAGCAGGTTTCTCTGATGGTATTAAAGGTAATTTTAGTACATTATTTTAATAGTTACTCAATGCATATACAGCTAACATTCACATGTTTCTGACTGCATAATAGATACATGATCAAAATTAGTCTAGGTAACAAACATTCTACTTATTGAAAAATATGGATGAACACTGGTTTTTTTCTGTAGTTTGTAGAGAGAAATGTTTTAGAAGTCATATTTAATTAAAAATGTAAAGTTAAAATATTTTTTTGGATAATGTTGTTATACATTATAATTTTTCAATTCCTGATTATTTAGGATGCAAAATAAATGTTAATAATTTATATTAGTCATATAATTGGAATGTATTGCTATAAATTATTAATATTATATTTTCAAAATGTGTTTCATTCATAGCTTACGCTTTCTTTGACAGAGTGTCAATATATGGTCCATGTTGGAACTCCATCTATAGACCAGATTGCTCTTGAACACAGAAAGATCTGCCTGTCTTTTACGCCTGAAGGCTGAGATTAAAGGCATATGTATCATACCTGACACTAAGCATTCCTTTTTATTAGAAGTAATAGCCCACCAAACCACATTAAGTTATGTTACTTTTTCTCCATAGTGAGACACCCATCATGTCATTTTGTGCCAGAACCTTGTTCTTTAGAATGGAAATGAAGGACTTAAAATATGACAATAGACATACTGCCACATCTAACTAGCTCCTTTACTTGTGTATATATATATATATATATATATATATATATATATATATATATATATATTATTGGAAATGTCTTACTTTTAAATATTTAATTTTAAAAACTGAAAACCTATTTATGCATTTAGAAGAAGTATTCTCATGAAATTTATAAGGAAGAAATTAAATGGCTATGTCAAAATGCATATTTATTAAATAGGTATAATGGCATTTATAACAATAAAGAGAAAACATGGAAACATTTAAAAATTGTAGAGACAACTGTAGATGAAAATTGAGTGTAATACCTAAGAATTATACATTTCAAAATGCTAATCTGTTAGGGTTTCTATTGTTCGGACAAAGCACCATAACCTAAAATCAAAGTGGAAGAAAAGGATTGATTCAGATTATACTTTCACATAATATTCTGTCATTGAAGGAAGTCAGGACAGGAACTCAAGCAGGGCAAGAACCTGGACTCAGGAGCCAGTGCAGAGACCAAGAAGGGTGCTTCTTATTGCCTTGCTCTGTGTGGCTTTTTCAGCCTGCTTTCTTAGAGAACTCAGAACCACTGCCCAGTGCTAGCACCACATGCAGTGGGCAGGGCCCATCCCTATTGATCACTAATTGAGAAAAAGTCTTCCAGCTGGATCCCATGGAGGCATCTCCTTAAGTGAAGTTTCTTCCTCTCTGATGACTCTAACTTGGGTTAAGTTGACACAAAACCAGCCAGTACAACTACAAAGGACAGTCATTGTTTGCTGTGAAGTGCCTGTCATCCACAATCTCATGTGTTTGAAAATTTGTACCAGAATGGTGGAATTATTTAGAAGTTATGGAAAGAAATAGGAGCTGGGAACCTCACAGAAAGTGGATCACCAAGAGGTACTTCTTGATGGTATAGTGGCCTTAAGGGTTGCAATAGCTTCAAGCTGGGATGTAGAAAATGTTTAATTCTTTATTATTATTATTATTATTATTATTATTAATTATCATCATCATTATTATTATATTTGCCTTATTTACATTTCAAATGTTATTCCTTTTCCTCGTTTCCCCTCCAAAAAATGCCCTATCCCATCCCCATTCCCCAACTTAACAACCCTCCTTCCCACTTTCCTGGCCTGGAATTCCCCTACACTGGGGCATCAAGCCTTCACAGGACCAATGGCCTCTCCTCTCACTGATGTCTGAAAAGGCCATCCTCTGCTACATATGTAGCTAGAGCCATGAGTCCCTCCATGTGTACTCTTTGGTTGGTGGTTTAATCCCTGGGTGCTCTGTGGGTACTTGTTGGTACATATTCTTGTTCCTCTTGTGGGGCTGCAAACATCTTCAGTTCTTTGGGTCCTTTCTCTAGCTCTTCCATTGGGGACCCTATTCTCAGTCCATTGACTGTGAGCCACGTGTATTTTGATCCCCCTTCTAAGAAGGACCAAAGTATCCACACTTTAGTCCTCCTTCTTGAGCTTTGCATGGTCTGTGAATTGTATCTTGGGTATTCAGAGATTTGGGGTTAATATCCACTTATAAGCAAGTGCATATCATGTGTGTTCTTTTGTGACTGGGTTACCTCACTCAGAATGATATTTTCTAGTTCCACAGAAAATTGGACATAGTACTACCTGAGGACCCAGCTATACCACTCCTGGGCGTATACCCAGAAGATGCTTCAAAATGTAATAAGGACACATGCTCCACTATGTTCCTAGCAGTCTTATTTATTATAATAGTGAGAAGCTGGAAAGACCCCAGATGCCCCTCAACAGAGGAATGGATACAGATAATGTGGTACATTTACATAATGGAGTACTATTCAGCTGTTACAAACAATGAATTCATGAAATTCTTAGGCAAATATCATACGTTCTTGTTGCCATATTCTCAGTCAGCTTTAGCCATCATGTCTTTGTTGAATTGCAAAAACTCAATTGGTGAACCCCCATAAAACCTCTCCTCATACAAAATTTTTGTTATTGCTTTGTCAGGTATTAATGACAAAAGGATATATTCAATACAAGGACATAGCTAGATGAAATAACAAAATTTAAATGCCTTTGATGATTAAACAAAAGTTGGGAACATTTCATGATATTCTTCTTAACATGTTTTATTATTTCAATTATCCTCATGATGTTAATTCCATTTGTTACTGAATAGTTCTACCTATTTTAGCACAGTGCTTTATACAACTAAGTCCTATATATAAGTGACTTGATGCTACTCTTGAAGATGTGCTGTCTCATATAATCAACCATGTTTCTTAGTGTAAAGGAAAGACTGAAGAAAATATTATTTTTTCTTTTTTTATTAGATATTTTCTTTCTTTACATTTCAAATGTTATCCCCTTTCCTAGATCCCGCCACACCCACCCAGCCCCCATAGAGTCCCCCCCCCCCCCCATTCCACGCTCCCACCCTATGCTTCTATGAGGCTGTTCCTACACCCAACCAACCACTCCATTATCTCCACCCTGGCATTCACCTACACTGGTGCATCAAGCTTTCACAGGACCAAGAGCCTCTTCTCCCATTGATGCCCCATGTGGTTATCCTCTGCTACATATTAGACTGGAGCCATGAGTCCTTCCATGTGTACTCATTAGTTGGTGGTTTAGTCCTTAGGAGCTCAGGAGGGGGGGAGGTCTGGATGGTTGATATTGTTGTTCTTCTATGGGGTCAAAAACTCCTTAAGCTCCTTCAGTTTTTTCTTGTATTCATTACCTTTATCTTAGTATTAAAACCAATCTATGCAATATTAAATTATAAAAAGCAAAAACATTTGCTGTTAAAATGTTTCAGTTACACTTCATAGAGTTTAAGTCAGTATAATCACAATATTAACATATTCTATTGTACCGATATTTTGTTATAAATATGCTGCTTAAGTTTTTCATTGAAATCATGATCCAATGAATGATATGTTTGAAATATTAAGGAAAATGGTGTACATGATAAAGTGCCACACATAGGAAGCAGCAGGCTCTGAATGCATGTTGCCAAATTTCTTGTTTAGTTTTTTCTTAAATAAGTGCTTTATTCTTTTTGTTGGACATACTATATATCAGATTGATCAGATTAACACAGGTTACAGTTGAACAATGACTGAGATAAGGCTAAAATCTGTCAGTTATGGATAAGAATAATTCTAAAATATGCTACACTGAATTAACAAGATCTTTTAACTCTCCTTTTAGTAGCATTTACATTTGATTGTCATGTTATTGCATAATATCATGGTATTGCATCATATCATGGTATTGCAACATATCAGATCCTATCCACTGAAATAGAGAACATCACGTGACTGTATAAACTTCAAGAAATACAAGTTTCTGTTTTCATGTCCATTTAAGAGTATACCTTTGTTTTACAACCTAAGAGAATAAGAGAGTATTGATGGCTAAGCTTAATATTCCTGCAATTAAATATTAAACTCTTATGATAACATAAAATAAGTACAATGGAACTCAATAGTGGCTTCCATATGCTGTAGAATCTACACAAATTAGAGTATGAGAGTTAAAGAAAATGTGTTATTCTATTTATATACCTATCTGTCTGTCTGTCTATCTGTCTGTCTGTCTATCTAGTTTGTTTGATTTTCTAAACAGGTTGTTTCTGTGGAGCTTTGGTTGTCCTGGAACCCAGGCTGGCCTCAAGCTTGGAGATCTTTCTGCTTTTGCCTCTCAAGTAGTAGGATTGAAAACAAAAAGTCATGTTTAAAATTATTACTATTATTATCATTATCATTATTATTATTATTATTGTTGTTGTTGTTTGTTCTTCTCAAAACAGGGTTTCTCTGAGTAACTCTGGTTGCCTTGGTACTTGCTTGCTCTGTAGGCCAGACTGGCCTCAGGGTTCTAGGTGCTGGGTGCTAGGATTAAAGGCTTATGCCACATATAATTAATTCTAATTATAAGCCCAAGATATTCATGATGAATTGGCCTGAGAATGCATTTTCTCTGACTGATTTTTATCAATTTTGTAAGTGTACAATTATTCTTTAAATTCAACTGTAAGAAATACAGTAAAACAATATTCTAAGTAATAGTCTTAATTTTTAGTGAATTTTATTTTATATTTTATACATCAGATGTTTCTAAATTTAATGCCAAATGAATAAATAATAAAAATAAGATTTAGGATGATTTTTCAGCTTCTAAGTACAGCAGAGCCATTTCATGTAATATTCAGGTGTCATTTTAGAGAGATAATAGACAATGTCCCCAATATTATTCCTTTTTTTTCAGACAAGAGTTTGCAATCAGTAGAATATATGATGAGGTGTAATCAAAGATTAGAACTTTTTAATTAAATGGGGCCTTTTGTGACTAGTCATTTGACATTAATTACTGTTTTAGTTGGATTCCTTTTGATTTGTAAAGGGCCCTGAGTACCACAAAAATTATATTGCAGCATTGAAATTGTTGATAATTAAAACAAAAGCTTTACTGCATCAGCCCATCACACATCTTAAAAAGGAACACCATTTTAAATGTTAATGGCTGCCTTAGATAAACAGACTAGAGGGTTTTGAAGGAAAAATAACAGATGGCGTGTCAAGCCAGTTGCTTTGGATGGACAGTTTGAAGGCTGTTAATTGTGATGATTTATAAGGTGTTTTTACATGTGCAGTCGCACTTTTAGGGTCTAGCTAATGGTGAAAGGTGTACGTACAGTTCTAAAGGCTCCACACCCAGTGGGAATCACAAACCTAACTCACACCATGGAGGTAGCAAGAGACCATCCATCAAATTCAAGGCTAAAAAGATGTTGACCTAGGAGTTTAAACAATA
Source organism: Apodemus sylvaticus (assembly GCF_947179515.1). Classification (NCBI taxonomy): domain Eukaryota; kingdom Metazoa; phylum Chordata; class Mammalia; order Rodentia; family Muridae; genus Apodemus; species Apodemus sylvaticus. Next base: position 42,673,978 of record NC_067479.1, read on the forward strand.
ATTTCATTTGTGGATTTGTAGAGAATAAGATGTATGTTAAAAGGACTTTGTAAGAACTCTGGATTAAGATAACATACCTGTAGTTAAACACTGCCACTTATTTCTGTGAATAAAAGAATTTATACAAATTTTAAAAGGATTCAGACTGCTTTTGATAGCAGTGAACTAATCCTTCTAAAACAAACATAATATGAGAAAAAATAATGCCATGTACCAATAAAGTTTATTTTATAATAATGTATTGCATTTATGTAAAATGTGCTTTGATACTGTAGTCAGTAGATCTAAACACATGCAAGTAGGGAGATTCTCTTTAGTTGTGATGAAAGACTCGCATATATTCAAGTCCTGGCTGTCTTATAATAGAAGACACTTACTTTTAGTACAATTTACCTTAGGTTAGGGTTATGGTCTGTGAACAGAATAAAACTAATTGGCCTGAGAATGGATGTCATCATGCCTTTGACTTCATTCCAGTACGCACTATGCAGGTGAGCTAAATGAATGAACATAGAAGCAATAGAAATAAACTTTAGAAGTACTTGATTACTCTATGAACAAAAAAATATTAAGCTCTAAAAATTGCAACATTTTGTGATTAATTTGCTCATCATTGAATCATCTGTAGACTCCATTTGGCTAAAATGTGCTGTCTATAATCATATCAAAATGTCTTCTAAAAGCTTTTTGAGATTATACAAATTAATATAGTGAAATAATTAATAAAAATATATTAATATAAATTATAATAGTATTATTTAATTATAATCTCTCCCATTACTTCCATTTAAATCTCCCACTTTCCTTAAAATTCATGGTATGACCTCTTTTTCACTACTTATTATAAATCATGCATATAAATACACATACACACACACACACACACGCACACACACACACACATATTCCTAAATTTAGCTTGTTCAATATGTTAGTTGCATATATATTTTCAGGGCTGCCCATGTGGTGCTAGACAACTAATTGCTATGTTTGTCCTGCCTTTCTTCCATTGTCTAAAGTTATTTGTGTAGGGCTGAGGCCTCAAGGGTATTTTCTCTATGGTTTGACATATTCGTTGGTGCCATCCTTGCTCAGCTCACATTTTTTTTTTTCGGCAAAATATTAGGAGCAGAGCTTCTGATGTTACTTAGAAGCACAATCTCACAGCAAACTTCTCGGCCAACTGGTTCTTAAAGTCCTTCACCCCATCTTTTGAAATATTTCCTGATCCAAAGATTCCAGAGTGGTTTTTTTTTTTTTGATGTATTCATTAGGAAAAAGTGCCATAATGCTACATTGTGTTGGGCTGTGGTGTTTGATTGTTTGCTTACTTTGTAGTGGTTTTCATATGCTGCAATGAGAAATTCCTTTGATGATAGGTGAATACTATCTTTATCAGTGGGTAACAATTCTATTCCGACTTAGAAAAGGGAGACCTCCTGGTACTGAAAACCAAGCCAAATAGTCAGGGTTAATGAGATAAATTTTAAAATTGGAAGGGAACCTATGACAGCTCATTTACTAAGTCATAAAACCATCTATAAACATTATCATTTATTCTTTTTTTATTATAGGACCTCTTTTTTTAATTCGATATATTTTTTATTTACATTTCAAATGATTTCCCCTTTTCAGGCCCCCCACTCAACGAAAGTCACATAAGCCCCCTTCCCTCCCCCCGTTCTCCCATCCACCCCTTCTCACTTCCCTGTTCTGGTTTTGCCCTATACTGCTACACTGAGTCTTTCCAGAACCAGGGACCACTCCTCTGTTCTTCTTGTATCTCATTTAATGTGTGGATTATGTTTTGGGTATTCCAGTTTTCTAGGTTAATATCCACTTATTAGTGAGTGCATACCATGATTGATCTTTTGAGACTGGGTTACTTCACTTAGTATGATGTTCTCCAGCTCCATGCATTTGTCTAAGAATTTCATGAATTCATGGTTTCTAATGGCTGAATAGTACTCCATTGTGTATATATACCACATTTTTGCATCCATTCTTCCTTTGAGGGATACCTGGGTTCTTTCCAGCTTCTGGCTATTATAAATAGGGCTGCTGTGAACATAGTGGAGCACACATCCTTATTACATGGTGGGGAATCCTCTGGATTTATGCCCAGGAGTGGTATAGCAGGATCTTTTGGAAGTGACTTGCCCAGTTTTCTGAGGAACCTCCAGACTGATTTCCAGAGTGGTTGTACCAGTTTGCAACCCCACCAGCAGTGGAGGAGTGTTCCTCTTTCTCCACACCCTCTCCAACACCTGCTGTCTCCTGAATTTTTAATCTTAGCCATTCTGACTGGTGTAAGGTGAAATCTCAGGGTTGTTTTGATTTGCATTTCCCTAATGACTAATGAAGTTGAGCATGTTTTAAGATGCTTCTCAGCCATCTGAAGTTCTTCAGGTGAAAATTCTTTGTTTAACTCTGTACCCCATTTTTTAATAAGGTTATTTGGTTTTCTGGGGTCTAACTTCTTGAGTTCTTTGTATATATTGGATCTTTTCCCAGTTTGTTGGTTGCTGATTTGTCCTTTTGATGGTGTCCTTTGCCTTACAGAAACTTTGTAATTTTATGAAGTCCCATTTGTCAATTCTTCATCTTAGAGCATACGCTATTGGTGTTCTGTTCAGGAACTTTCTCCCTGAACCGATGTCCTCAAGGGTCTTCCCCAGTTTCTTTTCTATTAGCTTCAGAGTGTCTGGCTTTATGTGGAGGTCCTTGATCCATTTAGAGTTGAGATTAGTACAAGGAGATAATGATGGATCAATTCGCATTCTTCTGCTTGCTGCCCTCCAGTTAAACCAGCACCATTTGTTGAAAAGGCTATCTTTTTTCTATTGGATGTTTTTAGCCCCTTTGTTGAGGATCAAGTGGCCATAGGTGTGTGGGTTCATTTCTGGATCTTCAATCCTGTTCCATTGATCCGCCTGCCTGTCACTGTACCAATACCATGCATTTTTTGAAACTATTGCTCTGTAGTATTGCTTGAGGTCAGGGATACTGATTCCCCCAGAATTTTGTTGTGGAGAATAGTTTTAGCTATCCTGGGTTTTTGCTATTCCAGATGAATTTGAGAATTGCTCTTTCTAACTCTATGAAGAACTGAGTTGGGATTTTGATTGTGTGTGTGTCTTTCTGTGTTTGTATGTGTGTCATTTATGTGTTCTATATGACAGAGATTGCCTTTGCATATCTTCCTCTATTGGTATCCCACTCATTTGGGGGACATTTTCTGTTACTTAACTGGAACACAAAGCCAGACAAACCAGCTGGTTAGTGAGCCCCTGGCATCTACCTGTCTCCACACTCTCCTACCCTCCTGCCCAAAGCTGAAGTCTCGGATGTGCATCGTCATATTTAACTTTTCATGTGCCTGCTGGGGATCTGAAGTCAAGTCCTCATGCTTTTATTATATGTACTCCATCTACTGAGCTATTTCTTAACATCCTTCCTACTGTTATTTATATAATGATTAGAATCATGGACAATTAAGGATGGGGTCCTACAGGAATCTTCAAGGTGTTCAAATCATGAGCTACATTATTTACAAATACCAAATATTTAAACAAAGATAAGTTTTAGCAGTCTCCTATACCTGGCATTTACATGCTAGCATATTAAAGACAGACATTGTTAAGTGCAATGGGTAAAGAACAGAAGCTTGCCTGGTGTACCTAGACATGCTCTTGGCTCAAGGATGACTTCCTAAAGACTATTAAACTTTTAAAATGTCTTTCTCTTGAATCACTAGCTCTGAAACATCTGTGACAAAATGATTGAAATTAAAATTTAATGAGGTTCTAATATAAACTATTATAAATATTTCTTATGAAAGTTAATGTTTACACCATGAGAGGAAATTTTATTGAAAATTTTATGTTCATTTGTAAAATTAATGAACATATTTTGCCAATAGCAAGGAGAAAAGGGTCTTTGATCCTGTTTTTCAATCATAGCTCTTTTCATATTCTGACCATAAATAGTGAATATTTAATATTTAAGTTGGAATAATTTAAAATTTCTCAACTGATTTTTAGGAGTTATAATTTTCACTGGTAAGTCATATTTAATTTATTATTTATGTCTTATGACTATGGTTATTTTTAAACAACGTTTAGTTTTTATCACTAATAATACAGTGTAATAGAGGTAATAGGATGATTTAGGAAAATAATACAAACAGTATCATTTGGTTCAATTAAAATATATAACAAACACTCAATCCCTAGGGTAGAGATGTTTTAAAGATTTTATCTGTTACTGCTTTTAGTGTTTTGACAGAATGTCTAACAAGAAACAACTTGAAAGAAATAGGGATGAATTTATATGAAAAATGGAGAAGAGACAGTCTATCATGTGATGCAAATGGCAGCAGGAAGGGGAGACTGGTGACCAGGCTATATCCATAGTCAAGAATCACTTGTAAATAGAAAGTGGGCACATTCTATACACATTTACATCCTCAGTAGAGATCCACTTTCTCCAGTAACACTCTAGCTCCTAAAACTTCCACATATCCTATAGCCACTGTAGGAAGCTGGGGACCGATCATTCAAACATAGAAGCATATACGGGGCACTTCACATTCAAACACAGTCGGAATATTTCTCCCTCCACCTCTTAGACCAGACATTACAAAAAATCGCATGGACTTACTTCAGCATACAAACTGTACACATATCTTTGTTCATGGATAGCCACCTCATAGCTGTACTTCATTCCAGATGAGTCAACATTTTCTAAGAAGTATCTTTCAATGCCTGTCACTGTAAAAAAAAAAAAGTCAAGAAGCTGTTCTTAATTACAGGCTTTTGTGTGTATTTCCAGATAATTAATGTTCAGAGCATTATTATTTAACTAATTATTTCTGAAAATAGCAGATTTCAACATATAGCATAATGCTGTACTTTCTGGGAGACACAGATGACTAAAAAGTCAGTTGAATAAATAGAGTTTATTGAATAGTTTTGAGAATAATCTCTTTGAAAAGAACAAAATTGGGACACAGAGGAAAAAAAGACAATTTTATGCAGGACATTTTGATCCATTATTATTCAAGTTCGTGATCCTACTATTCTTAGACACCATGACCTTTTTATTTCCTATTCATCACATGCATTGTATTGAATATAATATATTATGACTTAATTCAAATTCATTAAACTACACAATTTGCTCCATAATTTAATGTGTTTTTCTTCTCACCAATCTTTTTCCAAAGGATTCTCAAAGTTTTGCATATTAAAAGTAAAGTAAATGTCCTTGAGGAAAGTTCAGTAACTCCACCTTAGTAAACATTACAAAAACAATAATTTCTTCATCAGTATGAGGAGCCAGCTCCAAAAAGCCTGAAGAATATGAATTACATCTTGTCTGGGAGAAGTGGAAAAGGTTAAAATTCATCATTTTAACTGATAGGCTCTCTACAGAAAAATAAGCAAGGCAAAGAATACCAATGCTGTTTTAATTTTTAAGGTTCCTAAGTATATTTCCTAAGGAAAAATATGGCTTAGTTACTTGTATTATAACCAAGGTTTTTATGATAATTATTGATTTGGTGTTTAATTGCCCTTAATGAGATATATTCCTGAATTTAAAAGCATATTGAATAAAGTAGTTATATACCTTTATATTTTTTAAACACAGTGTAACCTGTGAATAGTAATTTTAACTCCTTCATGATGTGTACAGTGTAATTCATGCTTATATGAGTTTTGAGTCTGCCCTTCCTGAATTCTCCAAAATAAAATTTTGGATTATCAGGAATGCAAAATTAGATTAAAGGAACAAAATTGTATTATTTTCCTGTTTTATCCTTCTTCATTGAAAGTTAACAAAATAGAAATAAAGTGTAACACTATCAACACTCCCCTAATTTCACTGTGAAGAGAGAACTTAGATGTAATGCAGTTTGTCTTTGAACTTGCCAGGTCTGGACTGGCAACTGAAGCAACAGTGTAGCATAGTTCCTGCCCTGGAGTAGAGCCAGCCAGTAGGACATGTGTCTTCTAGTGTGCTGATAGCAGCTGGAGGCATAAGGCTTATTCGTATAATAATGTAAATTTTTTACTTTGAGTTTCTTATTCAGGAATGTTTACTCTGCCAAGTTTAATGACTCCATGATAATAAGAAACAGCATCATTCCAGAAAGCAAGAAAGTGTCTGGTATTCCTTGACAAAATGGTAATACTGTGACCTTCAGGATAGCCATGAAGGCTGTGGGAAAGAATTCTGAAAATGTGAGTTCAAGAGCATATTAATCAGTATAAGAACTGTTCTTTACTAGATTTCTCAACTATGCAAAATATAAGGATGTAATATGAATTGTATGATGGGCTTCAAGAATGTGAAAGAACAGAGGCAGCTAATATTAAGGAATGAGATAAAGAGATTTAGGGAGTGGTGATCTCAGGGCAAGATCCTACCTAGCTAAGTTTACTGTTTGTGTTTGCAGTTAACAAGGATAGTTTGGATTTTTAGGCCATGTTCCAGTTCTAGCAGGAAGCAGAATTCAGCAGTTTTTGCCACCTGGCTTGTCTCAATAGTCAAGGAGCTAAAGTCATAAAATGGTGATTCATGAGAAAATCAAAAGAGAACATGGTATAAACAGTTAAACTGATGTACAATTCCTAAGGAAGTAGCTTAAGCAAAATAAAAGAGTGGGCGTTGGTGTACAAGACAGAGCTGTTTTGAGCAAAGCAGAACACAGCTACCAGCTTACATCCATAATTGATTCTGAATGCTTCTAAACAAATACCCCTTCCTCAGGAACCTCTCCTAAGCTAAGACTGGTATTTGGCATGAAATCAAGTACTGTTTATAGTTTCTGATCTTTGCCTACTTATGTTTGGTCCATGTTGTTCTCAAAGAACTCTCTAAATTCATTCACTTTTACCAATAAAGGTTCTCATCCAATGACTAAATCCTAAATTATAGTTTATCTACAAATCATTATCCAGAGTCTATGTATAATACACAGACATTGCAAAAAGTTTAATTTTTTTCTTTTTTTTTTCTTTTTTGGTCTGGTACAAACTGTATTAGTATTGACTGTCCATGGGGGACAAACAATAGAGTGAATAATTATTAAAAAGGGGTATATTATATTGCCTTACAAAATTACAACATGGGTGCTCTAGTTATGACTGATTCACAGCAAAGAGACCAAGAACGTTGTAGTATCAAATACCAGACAAAAATAGACTCTAACAGCTTGGCTATGAAATACTGTGGTAAAGGTCGATCTATACAGATTCTGGTTGAATTCACAGATGAATACAAAGGAAATGAATCAAACCTTTGTCCATACTTACAGGGCTTAATATACAAAAATCATCTACATCTATTCACTATAATGAACAACTAATTGCATGTTTTCATAAGAAGACCTCATTGCATAGGAAAAATACCATAAAAGACAAGTTTGATATATTTGCTATGAAAGTTGTTTAAATAATTGGTACTTTGTAAATAGTATACCCCGGGATTTGAACACCTTGAAGATTCCTGTAGGACCCCATCTTTAATTGGTGCCATGATTCTACTCATTATATAAATAACAGTAGGAAGGATGTTAAGAAATAGCTCAGTAGATGGAGTACATATTATAAAAGCATGAGGACTTGACTTCAGATCCCCAGCAGGCACATGAAAAGTTAAATATGACGGTGCACATCCGAGACTTCAGCTTTGGGCAGGAGGGTAGGAGAGTGTGGAGACAGGTGGATGCCAGGGACTCACTAACCAGCTGGTTTGTCTGGCTAATCATTGTGTTCCAATTAAGTAACAGAAAATGTCCCCCAAATGAGTGGGATACCAATAGAGGAAGATATTCAGAGGCAATCTCTGTCATATAGAACACATAAATCACACACACACACACACACACACACACACACACACACACACACACACTTCTCATAGTAAGATGGTTGATTCTTGTCTTAACCTCCTGTTTGTATCCTCTCTTATCCTCTCTTAGGTAATGGTGAAGGTATGGTAGAGAAAAAGATGCTGTGAATAAATTCTGACCTTCATTAAAACAGCAGATATTGGGGAAAGTTTCTATATTATGTGTGATATTTTACATCATTCCATTTTTTTGTATCTTACAGGAAATTTTGCAATTTGTGAATGAAAGAGATATCTCTATCACATCTTTCTCCAGCATGGAAGTTTGTCTTGAACATTAGGTAATTTACCAATGTAGATCTTGCATTTAGACTGATTGTAATAAGTGTAAATTAACTTTAGAAGGCTGTTTCATTGCATTCAGAAGAAATATGTGCATCTATATAGCTTTTGCCTCTCTAATGGTGAGATTGATGAAGAATCAAAAGGTAAAATAAACCTTGATTAGATGATAAACTGCATTGCACATCTCTTTTGAGCCTGAACAAAGCACTGGCATTTCTTAAACATGCTTTATATTTTCCATCTTAGTTAACATGACTTTGTGATGTCACCCTGACCTGTCAAGAGCATACCAGTACTTTGATAAGCACATTCTTAGATGATATCCCTTCAGATCACTTTAAAGCCCACTGAAAACATCTCTCCAAATTCTGTAGTAGAATCTTCTCTACTACTATAGAACAAATATTCTTTCTTAGTCAAGATAGATAATATACTTATAATTATTTATTATATATATTTCACACTACAATTTTTATTAGTGTTTTATTTGACTTTTCTCTATCCTCAAACTTAAGATTTATGATGCAAAGATGCTCATTATATTCCTGTGTATACTACAGTGTCTATCAGATTGTGGTACAAAGGGCATTAGATAAGAATAGAATTAGGGTACTCTACTCCTTTGTGAATAGCTTCCTCAGTTCTACTTGTTAGTTAGAATGTTGAGAGGAACTTCTTACTCTCTAGTTATTTCAGTGTCCAATATATAGATGAGAAGAATTATAAAGCCAGCCCAGGTAGCAGGGATAGATCTAAGTTTGTTGGAATTGAGCCAAAACAGGATTTGCGAGAAATACTTAATAATATGTGTAAGTTAGGGTCATATAAATTGATAAAGATAAAAGTGTCTATTCTTCACTTTTGAATCATCACAAAGTTAATGGCATCAAATAAATAAAAATATTAATAATATGTAAAATACATGCTAATGCTATGAATTTAAACCAACCTTCCTAACTATATATTATATATCACTTATCTTGTAAATGACATATCCTAGTACATAAGTTAATATCTGAAAATTATTGCCTAATACTAAGGAACTTCAAATTAAATATCTTAAGATATACTATGGTAATGATTAGCATAATTTGTATGAATAACAAATAAAAATGTTGATAGTGCAGTTCTTTCTAAAATCATAATTCATTATTTATGATGTTTAGGTGTCATTCATAGAAATAACCCTATCAACATTGGGAACTAATCCAAAGTACATGTAAGAACAGTTTAAATATTAAGCAAGCAATCAATAAGTCTCTGATCCTAGTTAATAAGACTTTTTTCCCATTTCTTTTCTATCTTCTGAACAAAAGTACACAGACAAATTGGAATTTCCTAAAAACTGAAGCAAATTGTCTCTGCATTCCATAATATTCATGTGTTCATAGGTTACAACTACTGAACATAATATTCAATCTAACTTCAACTTCAATTTATTTAATTCAACATCAAACTTATAAAGCTATTTTAAGTCTTAATTTTTGGTCATGATCAGTTTTACTATCATCAGTGCAGATATTTTAAGCCCTATGTTATGTTTTGTTAGGTTTCTTTCTGGACTAACAGAGGAAAGCTTTTTGTTTTTTAATATAAATATTGACATATACTTGCAATTTTAATCTGCTTTCTGATTTATCATAATAAATTTACACAAGTTGTATAATTCTCCATGTTACGATAGTACAAGCAACCATCATGAAATATGAAGTTAATTCACAATTCAACGAAGTTTTTGTTTGTTTTTTAACATAAGGATAATAATTTTAGGGACTTATATTTGCTGCATCACATGTAAATTACAGATGATGAAAAATTTATAACACAAAATTTGCCATGTATTCTCTCTCTATGTGAACACATTGTTTTAAGTAAATTAACATAGATAGCTTTATTTACTGATAACTGAAACTAGTTATCCCCAAATAATGACGACATCTGTAATAATGAAAAAGTGGCATAGAGCGTGCTAAAATTGTTGCTCAAGGAATCCTTTATTATAGAAAAAAAGCCTCAATTTAGACTTAGGAGATTGAGCAAACAAACAAAAAAAATCCTTCCCAAGTGCTTACAGATAAGTTCTAGGTTCATATCCATAACTGTATGCAACAGAACATTCAAAGCTAAGTCATTAAAGCATTTTAATTAAAACATCTGAGGCAGATTTGTTCACCCTCCTCTCACCCATTTGCCGAAAACGCACAAAGGAGCACTTAGAGTTTGAACTACAAGCCACTTCTCAAGTGTATAGTACATGGGAAGTGCTAAAAGCTAATTTAGAAACCAGGAAAAGAAATTTCTTTCTTTCTTTCTTTCTTTCTTTCTTTCTTTCTTTCTTTCTTTCTTTCTTTCTTTCTTTCTTTCTTTCTTTCTTTCTTTCTTTCTTTCTTTCTTTCTTTCTTTCTTTCTTTCTCTCTTTTCTTTCTGTCTTCCTTCCTTCCTTTCTTCAAGTCTATGAATCTTAATTTTTCTTCAGTAATTTATTTTTATTCACTTTCCATCTCCATTAGTGCTGCCCCCTCCCTCCTTTCCTCCCAGTTCCAACCTTACAAATCCTTTCCCCCATCACCCCTTCCCATTCTCCTTAGAGAAGGGCAAGCCCATGGGATATCACCCCAATCTGGAGATGGAGAGATGGCTCAGCCATTTAAGGCTAGGCTCACAACCAAAAACATTCTTAGCAATGGTGCTAAGAATTTCGCTGAAGCGCTTCAGTGGAAGAGTAAAGTTTTGTTTGCTTGGTGACTGTGCTGTGCTCACAGGCACTGTGCACAGAAGTCTCTTACCTTGACCTTAACTGACTGTCAACTATACATATAATGAAAAAGGTCTCTGTGGATGCAGAATTACATAAATAAAAAAGCCATATGCTAAATTAAAAAAAAATAACCCACATGACTACCTGGGTTTTAAAAAGCATGGCAGTTTATTACAAAATGTGTAATATTTTTGTGGGTTAATTTTTTTTTTTAAAATTTACTCACGTATGTATGTTTGTGTGTGGGTGTAGTATATGTGTGTGTGTGTGTGTGTGTGTGTGTGTGTGTGTGTGTGTGTTGTGTGTGTGTGTGTGTGTGAGAGAGAGAGAGAGAGAGAGAGAGAGAGAGATCACATAGTAAGTCATTTATTCACTGAGCCCTTGCCCTTCTGGTATCTTTTATAATATTATATTTTATAGTAGAGAAACAATGAATTTTTTGCATGTATGTGCAGAAACAAAAACAATGATTATCAAGTACATAGAGAACAGAAAAACTGAAAGAAAGAAAACATTGATTAATACTTCAGGAAGAACAAAATAAAATATTCTATTATTAGCATATATCATATATCCTATTAAATGTGAAGAAATTCAGTATGAAATGCTATTGTTAGAATGTTTTATTATGTTCTTCCTGATTTATTATATATATACATATATTATACATTATATGGATATACATCTACATACACATATACATTATATGTACATATACATGTAAATATACATCATATATATAATATTTTATATCAAGAGAGAACCAGATGTATTTATAGACAATATCAAAGAAAGAAAATAAAATCATTTCAGTTTTTAACATAGAAAAATCAATGAATAAACTGAATATATATTAGTACATTAGTACTAATTCTTCATAAGATGGAGCTGCTATTATTTGAATTGCTATCCATCTTACCAAGGAGTTGAGTGACTAAGGAACTGTTCTACATAGCACAAAATCCACGAGTTTATTCTCTTATTCTAGTTTGTAAGTAAGGATACTATAGAAATTAGTAAATATGAATTTGGGTAATTTTCTTAAAATGACACATTATTTTGTAATAAAATTCTATGTTTAAAACCCAGGTAGTCCTGTGACTAAAGACAGTACTTACACCCTGGGGTTTGGTGATCTTGAAAGTGAAGTTTTAAAAGATTTCTTGGTATTTGGGTCAAAAATAATTATGGATTTAAGAAATAAAGATGGAAACAAGGAAAGTGAGAGTGGAAGAAGGAAGGGATCTGGGGAGTAAAGGAAGGAAATGAAAATACAGAAAAGAGAAGGTGAGTGGCATAGTTAACTCCAGTAGACGACTCATGAAGGAAAACTAAGTGTTGATAGCAGTCTTTCAGTGTGCAAAACTATCAAATGCACTGGTATTATTTTCAAACACGTACACACAATCTTATGCCTTTGTAATAATGTCTGACATAAGTCCCAATTAATCTTTCTTCAAAAAATCAAGTGTAACAACAACCATGTCCATACTTGTCTTACTAGTAAGGAAGATGCTCATTTTTGTATGAGATGTATCTTTGAAAACATAAAGATGGTAATTGAGAAAATTAAAAAAATAGAGTGTCATTAAGTAATAAGAACACCATTTCAAAAAATTTAATCCAGAATTATTCCTATCTACAGGAAGTGGAGAGACAAAATGTGTAGCAGAGAATGAAGGAGAGGCTATTCAGACTCCGCCACACCTTGGGATCGATCCCACCTGTGATACCAAACCCAGATACTGTTGTCGATGCCAAGTAGAATTTGCTGACAGGAGCCTGCTCTGACTCTCCTGAGACACTCTGCCAGAGCCTGACCAATACAGATGTGGATACTCACAGCCAACCATTGGACAGAGTCCGGGAAGAGTTAGGGAAAGGACTGAAGAAGCTGAAGGGCTTTGCAACCCCATAGGAAGAACAATATCAACACACCAGACCCCACAGAGCTCCCAGGGACTAAACCATCAAGCAAAGAGTACACATGGAGGGACCCATGGCTCTAGCAGAGGATGGCCTTGTTGGGCATCAATGGGAGAGAAGGCCCTTGGTCCTGTGGAGGCTTGTTGATACTCAGTGTAAGGGGATGGTACAGCAGTGGGGATAGGGATGGGGTTGGGTGGGGTGGGATGGGGTGGGGGAGCACCCTCATAGAGGCAAAGGGGAAGAGGGATGGGGGGTTTGTGGAAGGGAAACCAGGAAGGGGGACATTTGAAATGTAAGTAAATAAAATAACCAAAAAAAAAAAAAAAGAAAGAAAGAAAGAAAAAAAAAAGGAAAGAAAGAATAAGATGAAAAGTTCCATCGAAGCATCAATGGTTTTGGATGAAAACTGGACAAATGATTTAAGAAAAAGTTTTTTTTAGATATTTTTTGTTTATTTTTTCATATATTACACCCTAATCACAGCTCTCCTCCCTTCTTTCCTTCCAGCCGTCTCCAGTCTCCAGCCCAGCCCATCCACTCCTCTTCCTTTCCCTTCAGAAAAGGGCAGGCTGTCAGTGATAGCAACCAAACCTGGCATATTAAGTTACAATGAGGCTAAGCACCTCCCTGCGTGTTAAAGCTGGAAGAGGAAACCCTGTGGGAGGAAAGTCTTCCAAAAATAGGCAGTAGCATCAGAGACAGCCCTTGCTTCCTCTGTTAGGATTTAAGAAAGACCCATCTACACAATTGCAGCATCTATGCAGAGGGCCTTATCAGGTCCATGGTGACTCCCTGATTGCCCCCATGTAGGCAGTTACACTTCTGCATACTTTCATTCACTTGAAATTGCTTTCTTCATAAACGAGAAGCCTCTTCATTGCCAAATTTTCCTCTCCTGCTTTTCCTGCTTTCCCTCTTTCTCCAAAGCCTAAAACAGATTAAAATGGAGAATGTTTAGGAAGGAGTTGGTATCATCTCTGTGGACCTAGATTTTGTTGGTTATCTTGTGGTGGCCTTGACCACTCTGGCCCCTTCAAGCCTTTCTTCTCATCTTCCCCAGAATTCCTAATGTGTGGCTGCAGTTTTCTCCACCTGTTTCCATCAGTTGTTGGATGCATCTCAAGAAATATTTCTAATTATTAAACTTACAATACATGTTCATATAAAAGAAATAGAACAAAATAATAGGAATTAAAGATAATTTGATGCTATGTCTTCAGCAGCTTCATTTCTTTTCTTTAGAGGTAATCTTGCTAATTTGATCTATAATAACCCATAAAAGCAATGCTGAAAGACCCATTCACATGTTTTATAATTTAGAATATATCTGTAAAGGGTTAAAGAACTATCTATATATTCAGAGCTGAATTCAATACAGTAGATAATATAAACAAACCAAAATCCTTTCACATTCCTCTGCACAAACAAAATTGTTAACTTTATTTAAAATTGATGATTTTATTTTAATCAGGAGATACTGCATCATTAAGTATTCATACAACAATTTCTATGTTTAATTTATTATTTTTCATATATGCAAAGGTGTTTGTTCCTGAAAATAATTCACATGTATATTCTTTTAATTACTTATTCACTATGAGTACATTGGTTTTTACCTATTTACTATGAAGCCTTTAGAAAGCAGGGTTTGGAAAGAATCAAACCTGTAGGCACTTTCTTTTGCATAGTTTCATTTATTTGCAATTTCTTTCTTTATAAATGAGACGCCTCTTTATTTTCAGGTTTTCCTCTCCTGCTTTTCCTTCTTGTCGCCTTTCTCCAAAGCCTAAACCAGATTAAAATGGAGAAACAAAAGCCAGGCTTAGGAAGGAGATAGTAGTAATTGCTCTGTGTTTGGTTGCTCAGTAAGTCATGGTGGGCACGAGATGCCAAATATTCAAGTTGTGAGATTTGCATTTTATTTCAGTAGACAGATTTTAATCAATATATTTTGAAAAAGACATCTATAGTAGAAGGACTGTGAAGAAGCAGAAGTTTAAATGATGACAAGATAGGGTTTGTTTTTTAAGGAATTCAAAAGAGGATAAAAGTAAAAAAAAAAAAAACAGTCATAATGGTCACCTAATATTACATAGAGTTCAAAGCCAATTTATCACAAAGTAGTATGAACACTGTTGTATCCTTTGGTTGTTCTTCATTTATTTCAAGTTCTGTTTGCAAATATGCACTTCTAGAACTGTCAGAAGTAGGCATTTCCTTCTTATCCTCTCCTTAAAACCCTTGACATAACAAGGATTCTGTCAGATAAAATAAATGTATGAAAGCCCAAGAGAGCCCACACCTTCCTAACAGCTATGCATTGCCACATTCACTTAAAGCACCCTTCCTCTCACTCAATGAAACTTGCAGTTGAGTTTAACATGCCCAAACCCTGTGACTGCCAGAGGCATTAGGATTGTACTACTGAAAATACATTCGGAATCCTCAGGGGGTCTCATATAGGGTGAGTTCCCTGGTGGTTGATTAATACTCTGTCTACTAAAATACTGCTGTGCCTTCATGGTGTTTATCCTAGCCGTTCCCCATTCAGCAGTGCAGAATCAGCACAGAAAGTCTGCTTTGAGTCAGTTCATCCACTTTACAACAGTGACAGCCCCAGAGCTTCTTAAACTCCAGCATCGGCAGACTACAGGGGATGATAGCATTTGTACATAAATGAGATTACTTTGAGTTTCAGTTCTTAGCCAGCTTTTGTTGTTTTGGTTGTTCTTTTGTTGTTTGGAGGTATTAGGATATTTGATAGGTTTTTTGGAAAACCACTAACTGCAGTGCCAGCCATATAACCATTTATCTTGAGAATTATGATTTCCCTGTTGTAGTTAAAGAACAAATTGTTATTGTAGCATTTCTTTAAAAGAGATTTCAGCTACACCGTGCTCCAGAAATAAAATTTAATAAAGATAAACTACAGCACATATACTGTGGTATTTGATATTTGCACATAATTGAGAGCAAATGTTTTATAGGGACTTCAAAGTTCTTAAATCTAAGAAAATGAAACAAAAAGTCATTAATACACCATCTTCTCCAGAAGATACTCTAAACGTGTTTTAGCCCAATAGTGTTGTGTATAGTGTGATTTATTTTGTAACTGATACAACAGTCCATCTGTGTTTGCTTTTACACTTAATTTTAGTCCATTTGTTTGGAAGAAGAGAGAGCTTCCATAAAATATGGACAGGCTTGAGGTACATTTTAAAGTAACATTTCTGTACTTCCATTAATTTTCACAGTATTTCCCTTTGCATATTGATTGATTATTTTTACCTCTTGGTTGAAAAATGAAGGTCATGCTTTTCAAGAGTAAATTTGTAAATTTATATTTTAGCTGATAAGTTGATCTTGTAAACACAGTGTAGATGATTCCATACAAATTTGCAGACAACAAAAGGTCTAATTCTATGCCTATTTTTGGAAACACTCTATCTCTACATAAATGTAAAGCCTGAGAGACAGACACTTGGTAGCTCAAAGGTACCTGAGTATTGATCAGAGTGTTAAAAGAAACATAGTTATAACAAGTGATATTTATTTAGCACTATTAGTCTCCAATATTCCTTTCCCATTTCTCATGCTATAACTTATTCAAATAAAGATCACACACATATACACATACTCACAAACACATCACACACACACACACACAAACACACACACACACACACACTTACAAACCATCACCCTTTAGTGATGAATAGTAAAAGATAAAATTATTACTGATAGAGAACCATGGTTTGAATCCAGTGTTCTGGATTAACTATGAGAGCAGAGACTATACCATGGAGATATTCATAGTATATAAGGAAAAATCAAAACCCTATCAGACTTATTGTTTTCATGTGGCAAAAGTTACCTGCTTTTTCAGAATTTAAAAGTAGAAGTCAGCTGAACTTTAACTCAAGTAGTATTTTAAGAGATTTGCCTCTGTAGCAGATTTATGCACCACTTTTAGTTTTGTAAAAACACATAACTTAATGGTGAGAATCTTTAACTTAATTTAAACCACTTAATATTTGTTTAATAATATTATTAACAAATAATATTATTTACAAATTTTATCATATAATTTATAAGTTTTGTCCCCAGGTGCTCTCTCTGCCTCTACCACCTATTCCACTAATAAGCAGAACAGTATAAGTCAACTAAATAGAGTATGAATAGAGTATAGTTTTTTATTTCGATTCACAGTTCAGATTATGTAAAAATTAATTGTTAATGTTAAAAGAGTGAACATTAATTTAATTAGAGTATTTCATTCATTTCACAGTTTTTAACATATTTGATCCTACAGTAGTGCCTTCTAAATACAAAGAATATAAATATAATGATAGTTCTTATATTCCATCCATTTTCTTTTTGTTATTTTTATTGAATCATGTTTTCAGCATAGGTTCTCTTCTGGCTGCATTAACCTCATTTTTTTCTGTGAAATACATTTTTATTGAAAAAGATAATCTTAAAATGATATATTCTGATTATGATTTCTACTTTACCAAATCCAACTAGATTATCCACATAACCTAACTTACCTAAATCTATATACTTATTTTTCCTCTGCCATTAAAGTACAAACTGGTATCCAAATGCAATAATAATAAAATAAAATTAGATAAAATTAAAAAAATAACTACCAGAGTAGGACACAAGAAGCAAATGAGCAGAAGGAATAAAGCGAATGACAAAGTTCAAGAATTACATCTCAACACAGACACACACAAGTTCTCACACGCAGAAATGTCATAGGATTATGTAACCAAAAGCCACGTTATATCTGTCAGTGAGCTGGATGATAGAAACCTAAAGAGTAAAAAAGCCCAGGCAAAGTATTTGTAGACACAGAAACCTCCCAAAATGCCATTGAATTTATTTTGTTTTTCTAATTTACTACTACTGTGCATGGAGTCTGAACTTAAATGAGAATAGTTTATGAGGTCATGCTAAGCAATTCCCTCTGCAGGATCTGGCCTGACTGATATGCAGTTCTATAAATGAACATGTTTTTCTCCTATCATTTTACATAGTTTACAAAAAGTATTAATAAAGTTTTAAGAAAGTAAATATTTTTAGGTGGCAAAACTTGATTCTTCATCTTTATATGATCATATCCAAAATCTAGAATGTAGAAGTTTGCATATTTATTGAGACTCCTGGCCTGGGGCACTAATCTTTCATTTGCAGCTAGTTTTCAATTTAAGATTGCTTCTGAGTTGGGGATACAGACTTGAGTTTACCTCCCTTCTACAGTACTGGGACCCCATTAGTTTCCAGTCTATGCAGACCCTGTACATGCTGTTATAGTCTGTAAACTCATATGTGCATTTTCCTGTGCTTAGAAAAACCCTTGTTAACTTGATCTCATCTTGTCTCTTATCTTTTTGTCTCCTTTCCTGCACAGTTTTCTGGATGGATTGTTCCAAGTTTCTCTCTACATATTGGGTAGTTGTTGATACCTGTATTAGTTCCTATCTACTACAGGAAGAAGATTCTCTGATGCTTGTTGAGTAAGATGCTCACCTATGGATATAACAGAATGTCCTTTAGGAGTCTCTTTATTGCTAAGTTCCTTTTGATTGAGTTCCTGGCTGACTGACCTCTGCCGAGGATGGGTTTCATTTCACTGAATAGATCTGAAATCCAATCAGATTTGGTTGGTTAATCCCACAAGCTTTGGTCTGCTATTGCATTGGCTGATCTTGCAGACAGGTCATGTGGTAGATATAAGTGTTTGTAGTAGGCTTGTTGTTTACTTTTCTTTTCTTTTCTTTTCTTTTTTCTTTTCTTTTTTTATCTTTTCTTTCCTTTCTTTTTCTTTCCTTTCCTGTCATATAGCCATTAGTTTTCTTTTCTTTTCTTTTTCTTTCTTTCTTTTATTTTTGTAAGTTCAGAGGAATTGCCAGTACCCTGAACAGGAAACAGCAGGTGGTGTAGACTCTAGGCAGGCACCTGATTGAATTTTCCATGTTCAATGAGTTATGTAGGTGGTGTATTTAGCAGTAAGGCCTTATCTTACTGTCAGGTTTTGGAAAGCAAAACCAGTTTACTTGGCAGTATCTCGTGTATCTTTTTTTAATTTTTTTTTTTGGTGGGGGAGTGGGAGGAGGTACCTCTGGTGCCCCTTGGCTAACACCTCAATTAGATATAATCCATTCCCAGAACTGGAAGCTTCGTTAGGTGTTAGCTCCATGTCCTGCTTTAGGCATTTTTTTCTTTTCACATTTTTAGTTTTATTTTTAGCTTTTTTTGTTTTTATTTAACTTAGGCTCATATTTTTTTAGGGTGCTATTTAGATGTTCTTTGTAAGCATAAATGTATAGTAACTACACTATAATGAAAATACTCATGTGAAAAGAACATTGAGTTTTTCAATCTGCCATATAACAGGTTCAAACTTATAAGATCCTTTATCTGATAGGTAATTCACTTTATTTCACTTTTAAAAATGTAGTTTTGAATCACTTAAATAATTATTTTGAATGGATAGAAAAGACCTGTATCTATACAATTAGTTACTTCTGTGGGCACTGATCCGCTTTTCTCTATAGGTACGCATTCCCACATTTGTGACACCCCTGTGGAGGTGGTTTACATTATGGAGACAGGCTTTACTCTCCCCAGTGTTTACTCACCACAGTAGCTTGTACTTCTTGTCTGTTATTTCCCAGTTTGCTTATGTTCCTATGGCGTTTATTGACATAGCAGAATTTAGTGGTTACCAATGGACTCCAAGCGTTTCTGTCTTATAGCTTGTCATATAGCCATTACTTATTTTTTTTCTTAATTCATTTCAATTGTCAGAAAACATTGTATATATTTATATTAAAGTTTTTCAGCATTTTGACACATTATTATTAGTTATTATTATTATGATGATGATGGCACTGGAGATCTGTTAGTTTAATAGTCATCATGCAGGGCATATTATATAATATTATAAAATGTTACAATTGTGATGTTCATTTGAAACCAACTCTGTTGGCAAGGGAAAAAGGAAAAGAAGTAAACCCCAGAATTTTAAACTACTATTAATCTGCATTTCCCTGAAGGCAAAGAACGCTGAACATTTTGAAATTGTCTCCTAGTCATTTGTATTTCTTGTTCTAGAAAACTGTTTACTTAGTCTAGACATTCAGCCCAGGGGATGACCCTCCCTCTCTTTAGAAGCAGCTTTTCTCCCCTTAAGCAGTGCTCCCCTTTAAATGCCTTTGTAGATACACCCAGAGGTGAGCCTCTGTGTCTTACATCATTCTACATCTATTCAGACTATAAATACTACAAGCAGATATACAGATGTTTGTCTTCAGGATGGTGAGAGAAGTATAGAAGAGGCATATGTTGTCTGCATTGGCTTTGCCATGTCAGGTTCTAGTCTTAAATCCTTTCAACTGCTTCCTCCATATTAGATTCTAGTTTATAGAGCCCTGGCAAGATTGTGATTTTTATTTTCTTAAGTCACTAAGTTTATGATATTCTATTAAGGAAGTTTCAGAAATAGTATATAGGGCAATAATTTTAAAATGTTAGGGCAATTGTCTTTCTAGAAATAAATTCTATCTCCAAGATTCCAGTCTGCCAATGTCTACAATGAACTATCTGCATGATGACTTAGAACTACTCCTGACACAAATAACAGTAACATATGAGATCATTATATGTTTTAAAATGAAGGTTTTCTCAGTAAGATACTTATTTTAACTGACATATGCCTGTGTCTAAAGTTTTTCACTGATAATAATATATTTTTCAGAAATTCAATAGAGTGGAATATGCATGTGCACAATTGTCTACATTGAGGTTCTTTCATAATTCAGTAACAGTTTGTTAATGCAAGAAGTTAAACATTAAAATTGTCAACATTGTAATTCATGTTTTCTTGTCTAATAACACCTTGTTCTTTAATAACTATATTAACATTTAAAATTTCATCTATTATTTTTACATGTTTAATAATTTTCAGAAGCTATTCCCTTAAACATACTTTATTAAATGATGGTGCCTTCTTTATAATATTGAAATTCAAAACATATATACCTTCTATTTCTTATGTTTAAATGAAATTCTACTTTATCTTAACCGGAAATTGTTAAACAATTAAAACACTTTGTAAAAATATAAATCCTAAATTGGAAGATCATTTTTTCCCATGAAAATTTTTTTCTATGAAATAGGAGGGACAATTTAAGCAAAAAATAGTTTAAAAAAACAACAGTATAACTTTGAGAAAGTTATCTCTGTGATGATAGTGTATGCTCAGCAAATTAGAAACAGAAAAATTGTGGTGTGTCCCAGATAAGGCATGTGCCTAAGAGTTAATGGGGGTGATCTTACTTGTGACTCACTACACTGGGGAAATGAAACCTGAAGAGGCAACCTCCTGTAGCCAGAGAGGAATGTTAGTGGGGTAATAGAGACACCAACACATCCAAAAATCTTTGAACTCCAATTTATTCTGTCTACGAAAATGTGGGCATGGGATGGAGAAGAGACTGAGGGAATGGCCAACCAGTAGTAGGACAAACTTGAGTCTCAACCCATGAGAAAGCATCAGAACTTAACACTATTAATGATTCTTTGTTATATTTGCAGACAGGAGCATGTTGTCCTCTGAGAAGCTCTACCCAGCAGCTGAGAAACTACTCTTGAGAGTTGTTTTTTGACCCATGTCAAAATAGCCTGGCAAGTGCGTACACCCACTCATACTTACACTCACATACACACAATAATAATAAATTAAAAAACAGAATGTAATAAATAAATAAATCATAGAAACAAAGGAAAATCTGGACAACCACAAGTGCAATTTTTCTGTTAGTAGCCTCTATTTGGGGATAGGACACTGGATTTGTGGAAGTCTTTTCCTGTATTCCTGCCTGAGAAGCAGGTAGGCTTACTGTACATCTTTATCTTTTCTTTCTCTCCACAGAATCCATTACCTCAGACTCACCCCCAATTCTGTAACTGACTACCTGCTGAGACCTCCACTTCCTCTCTGATCCTACTTGCAGTGGATCACACAGATTTACCCTCCAAACTTCCCACACTATTCTAAAATCCCAGCCCCATCTCTAGCAAGCATTCTCTGGGAACCTGCTAGCTACCATAGAAAGACAAGCAGCTAGGCTAGCTGAAGACCTTCACAGCTTCTTCCTCTCTATCACATCTATTCTACTAGTGTTATTCCAAGCTCTGTAGCAGACAAATAAAGGACAAAATAATAGAATGGATTCAAGATAGGATCCATCCTTCTTGTGTATCGAAGAAACACACCATAAAGTTAAGAGTAGACATCATCTCAGTTTAAAGAGATAGAAAGATAGAAAAGATAGTCAAATATCCAATATATATATATGGAACTCAAGAAGTTAGACTCCTGAAAATCAAATAACCCTATTAAAAATGGATTACAGAACTAAACAAAGAATTCTCAACTGAGGAATATGAAATGCAGGGAAGTACCTAAAATATGTTCAGCATTCATAGTCATCAAATGCAATCAAAACAACCCTGAGATTCCATCTCACACCAGTGACAGATGCTGGTGAGGAAGTGGAGAAAGAGGAACACTGCTTCATTGTTGATGGGATTGCAAGCTGTTACAGCCACCTTGGAAATCAGTCTGGAGGTTTCTCAGAAAATTTGACACAGTATTACCTGAGGACCCAGCTATACCACTCCTGGGCATATACCCAAAAGATGCTCCAATATATAACAAGGACACATACTTTACTATGTTCATAGCTGCCTTATTTATAATATCCAGAAGCTGGAAAGAACCCATATGCCCCTCAACAGAGGAATAAATACAGAAAATGTGGAACATTTACACATTGGAGTACTACCCAGCTATTAAAAACAATGACTTCATGAAATTCTTAGGCAAATGGGTAGAACTAGAAAATATCAACCTGAGTGAGATAACCCAGTCACGAAAGAACACACATGGTATATATTCACTGATGAGTGGATATTAGCCCAAAAGCTTTGAATACCCAAGAAACAATTCACAGAGCACATGAAGCTGAAGAAAAAGGAATAGCAAAATGTGAATGCTTCAGTCCTTCTTAGAAAGGAGAACAAAATACTCAAGGGAATGAAAAGTAGACAAGGTGTGGAGCAGAGACTGAAGGGAAAGGCCATTCAGAGACTCCCCCATCTCGGGATCCATCCCATATGCAGCCAGCAAACCCAGACACTATTGCTGCTGCCAAGAAGTGCTTGCTGACAGGAGCCTCTTATTGCTCTCTCCTCAAAGGCTCTGCCAGAACCTGAAAAATACAGAGGTGGATGCTTGAAGCTGACCATTGGACTGAGCACAGGGTCCTCAATGGAGGAGTTAGAGAAACAACTGAAGGAGCTGAAGGGGTTTCAAACCCTATAGGAAGAACAACAATATCAATATCAACCGACCAGATTCCCCCCCACCGCCCGAGCTCCCAAGGACTAAAGGACAAACTAAAGAGTACACATGGAGGGACCCATGGCTCCATCTGCATATGTAGCAGAGGATGGCCTTGTTGAGCATCAATGGGAAAAGAGACCCTTGGTCCTGTGAAGGCTTGATTCCACAGTGTAGGGGAATGCCAGAGCAGGGAAGTGGGAGTGGGTAGGTGGAGGAAAACCCTCATAGAAGCAGGGTGAAGAGGGATTGATAGGAGGTTTCTGGAGGGATAACCAAAAATTGGGACAACATTTGAAATGTAAATAAATAAAACATCCAATAAAAGAAAAAGAAAAAACTCAGAAGGAAAGTGGAATACTCACATTAATATCTTACAACATATACTTTAACCCAAAACTAACAATTGGACTGAGCACTGGGTCCCCAGTGGAGGAGTTAGAGAAAGGACTGAAGGAACTGAAGGAACCCCATAGGAAGAACAACAATGTCAACCAACCAGAGCTCCCCGGGTCTAATCCACCAAACAAGGAATACACATGGAGGCACTTGTGGCCCCAGCCACACATGTAGCAGAGGATGATCTTGCTGAGCATCAGTGGGAGAAGAGGCCCTTGGCCCTGTGAAAGCTCAGTGCCCCAGTATAGGGGAATTTGAAGGTCTGTGGGCTGGAGTGGGTGGGTGTGTGGGTGCACACAGTTATAGAAGTAAGAAGAGGTGGGAAGGGATAGGGGTTTCTGGGGTGATGGAAATCAGGAAAGGGGATAACATTTGAAATGTAAATAAATATGATACCCCCCAAAAATGAAATTATCTTTAAGAAGAGACTGGAGAGAGAGAGAGAGAGAGAGAGAGAGAGAGAGAGAGAGAGAGAGAGAGAGAGAGAGAGAGAGAGAGAGAGAAGAAAGGACAATAAATATGTTTCAATACAAACATTCCTCAAGAAGACATAGCAATTTTTACCATCTATGTACTGAACAAAATGGTACACATGTTTGTAAAAGAAACAAGCTTTATTGACCCTCACAAACTGATAGTGGATGACTTTATTTTTCCATCTGTACCAATAGACAGGTCATCCAGTCAAAAACTAAATACAGAAATCCCGGAGCTGACAAATGTTATAAACCAAATTTTCTTAACCAATATTTACAGAACATGTCACAGAAACACCAAAAGGTATACCATCTTCTCAGCACATCACAGAACTTTCACAAAATCTGACCACATATTCAAAACAAGTCTTAACAGATAAAAAAAAATCAAAATAACTCCCTACATCCTCTCAGACAACCATTGATTAAAGCTGGGCATCTCCAACAAAAAAACAATAGAAAGCTTAGAAATTCATGAAACGTGAACAACCTATTAATCAAGGAAAAATTTGTATGAAGATAGAAATTTAAAAATAGACATTAAAGATCTGAGAGAATAAATAAAAATGAAAAGGCAGCACACTCAAACTTACAGGACACAATCAGGGTGGTGGTTTCAAGAGGTACATTCATAGCACTAAGTTACATAAAACAAACCAAAACCGTGAGATCTCATACTATTTACAACCTATTAAATACCTGCCCATCAACCTGAAAGCTGTAGAACAAAGAGATGTATCCAAAATCTAACTCAAAGATAAATTCAGTAAAACAGTTTTTATTTTTGAAAATTATCAACTCAATTGACAAACTCTTATCTAAATTAACTGAACAGCAGGGAAAGTATATGGAAATTAACAAAATTAGAGATGAAAATGAGGTCATAGCAACAGACACAAGAGAAATTGCGAGAGTTGTAAAGATGCCATACGTTATTAATTCCCCCACATTGGAGAATCTAACAGAAATGTACAATTTTCTCAACACATAGAAACTACCATAGTAAATCAAAATCAGTCAAATAATTTAAACAGATCTAGAACCAAAAATTAAAAATTTTACAACAAAAGTCCTTTGCCTGAAGGTTTTATTAAAAATTTCTACCAGATTTTAAAAGAGGAATTAATAGTGATACTTCTCAAATTATTCTACAAAAAAGAAACATGAGGAACATTACCAAACTCATGAGCCACAATTATGCTGATACCAAAACCAGCTACAGAACCCATAAAAAAGAAATGGAATTATAGAACAGTTTTTACTACAAAAATATATACAAATATTTTTAATAAAATACTCGCAAACTGAAGCAAAGACCACATTTAAAAGATCATACGCTATGGTCAAGGAGGCTTCAATCTAGAGATTGAAAGATGGTACAACATATATTGTTCTACCAGACACCTAGCTATACTGCTCTTGGGCATGTAACTAAAAGATGTTCTACCAAACCACAAAGACATGTTCTTCATTATGTCGATAGCTGCCTTACTCCTAACAGTAAAAAACTGGAAGCAACCCATGTGTCCATTATATGAAGAAAGGATACAGAAAATGTGACTCATTTACACAATGGAACACTATTCAGCTATTAAAAACATGAATTCTGCAGGCAAATGGATGGAACTAGAAAATACTATCCTGAGCAAGGTAACCCAGACCAAAAAGGACATACATGGTATGTACTCACTGATAAGTGGATATTAGCTCAAAAGCTCAGAATCCCGATGACACAATTTATAGATCATATGAAGTCACTAACCAACGAATATATGTAGGCCGCCCCCCCACCCCACATGCACATATGTAGCAGAGGGCTGCCATGTCTGACCTTAGTGGGAAAGGGCACCAGGATGTGTGGATACTGGTGGAGGGCTGCCCTCTCATAGGCACTCATAGGCAAGGGGGGCAGGGAATAGGGAGAAGATCCTTTTCAAGGGGAGACATTTTTGAGATGTAAATTAATAAAATAATTAATTAGAAAAATGAAAATAAAGAATTAAGACTGTGAACTAGAGAAGAAAATGAAATAAGCCAACTGAAAAAGTAGGGGAGGATCTTAGAGAATTGTCAAAAAAGAATATTCAAAATTCTAAGAACATTGAAAGAATTGATCACCACGCTTAGCTATCAGGAAAATACAAATCAAAAATTACTTTCCTTATATATTAGATACTAGTTTAGTGTTTTTATGGACTCA
Organism: Apodemus sylvaticus; assembly: GCF_947179515.1. NCBI lineage: Eukaryota > Metazoa > Chordata > Mammalia > Rodentia > Muridae > Apodemus > Apodemus sylvaticus. The sequence continues at coordinate 42,700,356 of NC_067479.1, forward strand.
GGAGTGTGTGGGAATGAGTGGTTCTCTGCATCTGTGTCTGTTGCATGGGCCTTTTTTTCTTATCCTTCTGTTTGTTTTGACCTATTACAATGTGTTGTTTTTGTTTTATCTTAGTATATTCTGTTTTTAATTTATTATTTTCAATTGGAAATCTGTTTTCTAAGTGTTTGCTAATGAGAGACAGAAAGGTGGTGGCTTTGGAAGGGAAGGGAGGCAAATCAGAACTGGGAGAAGTGGAAGGATAGGAAACTGTAATCAGAATACATTACGTGAGGGAGAGAAAACCTATTTTCAAGAAAAAGAAAAAAGAAGGGTTTTCTGGATTTGTTTATTCTCACTTTAGTCTTTATCTGCTAACTTTGTACCCAGTATAGTCAACTCCAGGATGAAAAGAGAGCCTACAGAGATGCACTAAATAGAGCTGTAAACATTGATAGAGCAAAAGACACCTAGATCACGGCATTTTCTTTAGAAACATGTGGACATGTTAATATGCTTTAATGAGCTATTGCAATTTAGCACTACCAAGCACTGGGAGTTTCTAATCTTCCTTAGGACTGTGTCTCATAAATCTACCCCTGATCTTTTCATAAACTCAACATTAATTACTACAATTGGGTCACAACAAGTAAAATATTAAATTCTGCTCAGACAACAACTTTCTACAGAACAGTTTTACCAACATTAATACTTAATATCTTTTGGTCATACCTGAATAGTAATGGCCAATAATTCTCATTGATATGTGGTTTGCATATCACTGCTGATTTTATTCTGAAACAATATCCTGAAGCATGCAAAATTTTTGACTCTGTACTATGAACTATAATTTCCTTGAAAATTCATAGCCACTAAATTACAAGGCCAGTCTTGATGCAAGTCTTGACAATTAATTCCTTTTCTACAAGAAGAAATAGTCCCTAGATTTCATAAAACTGACAATTATTTAGTGTATTCAATGCCAGTTTTTAGTGTGAAAATAAATTAGATGCAGACTTTGCTCTCAGAAGAAATACATGCTGATTCAAGTGTAAGATAAAATGTTCAAGTACCAATACCATAGTCATGTCCTTTGCACATGAGGAGATGCAGAGCAAGTTCCCCAGGGGGCACAATGAACTATGTTAGGTAACTGGTAAGAATAGAAAATTTATGACCTAAATCTCAAAGTATTTGTAAATGATATTTACATGTCCTTTGATGCATAAATGTGTATGCTCATATTTATCATCCGTTAGTCTGTCTACCATGTAATTATGTATGCATGTATGTATGTATCTTATGTATGCATCTTATCTGTCTACTAATCTATCATTTGTCTGTCTGTACATGTACAAATAAGATACTTTCAAAATTAAAAATAAACATGAAAAGGAATGTATGCTGTATTGATAAGTTTAATACTAGCATATTAGGCATGAGATTGTTGGAGGCAAATAAGCATTAGATTTTGAATGTCCACCAACACAAATATTAAAGATCAGTCACAACAAACTATGACTTGCTTAGTTTCATTAGTCATAATCTGAGCTCCCAAGAAACATTCACAATGGATTTTGGCACTGGTTGCTTATTTTTGGTTTCATAAAATCTGATGTGCAAATTGTATAGCTTGTGAATAAAGAAACAAATGTAACACGGGTTCTGTGTGAATTTTATATGGTTGATTATATTTTAAAACACTTAAGTTTATACAGTTTAAACTTTATTTTCTTGCATGAAACAGTGTATTTTGCTGAGAATATGCAATATTATTTTGCAAATAGATGGCATATAAAAGAAAAACTTTAAGTATCTGACCACAAACTTATTTGTAGACTGAAGTATATTTCAGCCCAAGTCACAAGTTTCCACAGAGCAACACATACTGTATATGAGAAAATGACTTCAGACATAGTCATGAACAGCCTAAATCACACAGGCTTTCTTACTTCCAACCACCTGAGACCCACATAGATCACTGCGAATTTTCACAGACATATGTGGATCTCTAATGAGAACTTGCTAACTCTACACAGTATTTCTTTTAGTCTCAACAATCTCACACAACCCTAGCTGATCCCAGATATCCTCAGATTCATGGTTATTTTCCACTTCTCTCTGAGTGCTGGGATTGTTTCTCCCATGAATTATCATACCTATACTATTTTTTATATTTATAAAAAGAAATGACATTTTATTATCAAAACATTAATTCAAAGAAAAATTCTTTAGATTTTTTTTGTTTTGTTCTGTTTTGTTTTATTTTATACGTAGGACTGTATCTAGCTCTGAGGCTTTATTGCAACTGACGGTGTGTTGATGCCCATGCCCCTGTTACTACCAAAATCCATGCGGGTGTCCTTGCTCTGTGCTGCTGCCTGAAGCCTTGTTGATGTCTTTGGCCTGTGTTACCACAGATGATGTCTGTGGTCTATGCTTCCAAAGAGAGCCATGTTGATGTCAGTGATCTGTACTGTTGCTAAAGATCATACTGATGTCTGTGTCACAATGATATCAGAGAACCTGCAGATGTCCATGATCTCTGCTATCCTGGAGGCCATATGAAAGTCCATTATCTATGCTCTAGCAGATTGTAAAGAGTAAGGAAGCTATTTTACAAAGGTGTCAATAACCACAGGCTCACAGTTGAGAAAGGGGGATATAGGATAGTTCTATGATAAGCCCTACACCATCCTCCTGCCCTGACTCTCCAAAAGGACACATACTCATGAAGAGACCTCTTTAAAGTGTGATAAAGAGCAGAGGTGAATGGTGGGCAGTCCTCTGACCTCCATTGTCTGGTACTGGGTTTGCCTTTTAGTCTTGAGGAGACTTGTAGGACCCTACAAGTCAGTGGAGCACCCAATACAAGCGTCTTGGGACTCTGCCCCACCAATATCTTTCTAGTTTGATCTACCTGGGACACAACCAGCAGAGTTCAGTCCCTTGGTCTCCACTTTCTAGCCCAAGGCTCCTCCTGCCTTTCTGAGGAGTTTTGCTGTCATGAGGTTCATCCTTCCAAGACCAGGGAAAAACAAGTTGCCTAAAGCACAGCATAACAAAATAATAAACAACAGGCAGGGAAATATGGCACTGTAGGACCCAGCAACAGGAAAGTATATCCAAGGAAAACAGAGGTCTTAAAGTAGGAGCAAATACAGAAGTACAAGAAAATACAATTAAGCAGGTAAAGGATACAAATAAAACTACTGAAAGCCAGAAAGATGAAATCAAAGTAATACAGAAAACACCAACTGAGGCAATCCTGGAGTTGGAAATCCTAGGAAAGAGAAAAGGAATTACAGACATAAGCATCACCAACAGAATACAAGGGATGAAAGAGAGAATCTCAGGCATAGGAGATAGAATAAAAGAAATCTATACATTGGTCAGATAAAATGCAAAATGTAAAACTTTATGACACAAAACATCCAGGAAATTTGGGACACTATTAAAAGACCAAACCTAAGAAAAATAGGAATAGAAGAAAGAGAAAAGTCCCTTCTCAAAGTCGCAGAAATCATCTTAAACAAAATCATAGAAAAGATTTTCCCAAATCGAAGGTAGGAGATGCCTAGAAACTTATAAGAGGCTTACAGAACACCAAATAGATTGTTCCAGAAAAGACAATCCTCCTACCATATAATAATCAAAACACTAAATATCCAGAACAAAGAAAGAATATAAAAATTTGCAAGTGAAAAAGCCAAATATCAGATAAAGGAGGACATTTTAGAATTAAACCTGACTTCTCAACAAAGGTAGATCAATGGAATATAATTAAAGACTCAGAAATGAAACCACACACCTGTAGTCATTTGATTGCTGACAAAGGAGCTAAAACCATCCAGTGGGAAAAAAGGCAGCATTTTCAACAAATGGTGTTGGTTCAACTGGTGGTTAGTATGGAGAAGAAAGCAAATTGGTACATTCTTATCTCCTTGTACAAAGATCAAATCTAAGTGGATCAAGTACCTCCACATAAAACCAGATAAACTGAAACTAATTGAAAAGTAAGTAAGGAAGAACCTTGAAAACATGGGTACAGGGGAAAATTTCCTGAACAGAACACCAATAGGTTATGCTCTAAGATCAAGAATTGTCAAATGTGACCTCATAAAATCACAAAGCTTCTGTAAGGCAAAGGATACTGTCAATAGGAAAAAATGGCAACCATAAGATTGGAAAAAGATCTGCTCTAATCCTCCATCCAATAGAGGGCTAATATCCAATATATACAAAGAACTTATGAAGTCAGACTCCAGAGAACCAAATAACTCTATTAAAAATGGGGTACAGAGCTAGCCAAAAATTCTCAACTGAGGAATACTGAATGGCAGAGAAGCACCTAAAGAAATGTTTAACATCCTTAATCATCAGGGAAATGCAAATCAAAACAACCCTGAGATTCCACCTCACACCAGTCAGAATGGCTAAAATCAAAACTCAGGTAACAGCAGATGCTGGAGAGGAAATGAAGAAAGAGGAATATTCCTCTAGTGCTGGTGGGTTTGCAAGCTGGTACAACCATTCTGGAAATCAGTTTGGTGGTTCCTCAGAAAATTGGACATAGTACTACCTGAGTACCCGACTATAACACTCCTGTGCATACACCAAGAAGATGCTCCAACATGTAATAAGGACACATGCTCCACTATGTTCATAGCAGCCTTATTTATCATAGCCAGAAGCTGGAAAGAACCCAGATGTCCCTCAACAGAGGAATAAATACAGAAAATATGCTGCATTTACATAATTGTGTACTACACAGCTATTAAAAACAATAAATTCATGAAATTCTTAGGCAATTGGATGAAACTAGAAAATATCCTGAGTGTGGTAACCTGATCACAAAAGAACACACATGGTATGCATTCACTGATTAGTGGATATTAGTCCAGAAGCTTAGAATATCCAATATATAATTCACAGACCACATGAAGCTTAAGAAGAAAGAAGACCAAAATGTGGGTACTTTGGTCCTACTTAGAAGGGATATCAAAATACGCATAGGAGGAAATACAGAGACAAAGTGCAGAGTAGAGACTAAAGGAAAGGCATTCCAGAGTCTGTCTCACCTGGGAATCCATCACAAATACAGTTACCAAACCTAGACACTAATGTGGATGCCAACAAGTGCTTGCTAACAGGAGCCTGATATAGCTATCTCCTGAGAGGCTCTTCTAGAGCCTGTCAAATACAGAAGTGGATGCTCAGACATCCACTGAACTGAGCACAGTGTCCCCAATGGAGGATCTGGACTAAGGACCCAAGGAGCTGAAGGGGTTTGCAGTCCCAGAGTAAGAACAACATATAAACCAACTAGTAACCCCAGAACTCTCAGGGACTAAATGACTAACCAAAGAGTACACAGTTAGGGACCCATGGCTCCAGTGTCATATGCATATGTAGCAAAGGGCATCAATGAGAGGAGAGGACCATGATCTTGTGAAGGATTGATGCCCCAGTGTTGGGGAATGCCTAGACAGGGAACCAAGAGTGGGGGATGGGATTGGGGATTTTCCAGAAGGGAAAGGAGGAAAGGCGATAACATTTGAAATGTAAATAAAGAAAATATCTAATTTAAAAAGAAGGAAAGAAAGAAAATGAGCAAGGATGACCTGTGAAACAGAAGCATTAGCTAAATGCTGAAAAGAAAAAAGATTCTGAAAGCCAGAGGTTGCTGGAAAGATGTCTTTCAGATGCTAAGGGACCTCATATGCCCACTTAGATAATATCCTCTATACTATATTATCCAAGAATTCAAGCTGTACAAGAGAAGAATAGTAACAAAAACTGTATTGGTATAGAAACTGAGATGTTGATCAATAGAATTGAATCAAAGGCCCAGAAATAAAACCACACAGCTAAGGACACTTGATTTTTGACAAAGTAGTGCAAATTATACCCTGGAAAAGGGATATATAGGATTATCTGGTATAACTAGATATCTGTACAGAGAAGAATGCAGATAGATCCATATTTATCACCCTGTACCAAGCTCAAGTCCAAGTGGAGCAAAGACTTCAACATAAAATAAGATACACTAAATCTAAAAGAACAGAAACTGGGAAATAACCTTGAACTCATTGGTACAGCAGACAATTTCCTAAATAGAACACAAATGGCTCAGGCTCTAAAATCAACAATCATTAAATGGAACCTCATGAAACCTAAAAGCTTTTGTAAGGCAAGTGATACCATAAATAGAACAAAAGCACAGTTTATATATTGGGATAAAAACTTTAACAATGCTACTTCTAACAGAGGCTAATATCCTAAATATATAAAGAGCTCAAGAAGTTAGACACAACACAATATTCCAATTAAAAAAAATAGGGTACAGACCTAAACAGAGAATTCTCTTCAGAGGAATCTCTAATGGCCACGAAAGACTTAAAGATAGGATCAACATCCTTAGTCATAAGGGAATCGCAAATCAAAATGACTCTGAGAATCCACTTTACACCTACTAGAATTGCTAATACCAAAATTCAAGGAACAGCCCATGCTGGCCAGGATGTGGAGCAAGAGGAAAGATTCCTCCACTGCTGATGTAATACCAACTTTTACAACCATTACTGAAATCAATTTAGCAGTTTCTCAAAAAGATGGCAATATTTCTACCTCAAAACCCAGTTATGCCACTGAACATATACCCAAAGTATATACTTAAGGGAAACACTCTACCATCTCACAAGGACACTTGGTCAATTATATTTATAGAAGCTTTTTTCAAAATAGTCAGAAACTGTAAATAACCTAGATGTCCCTCAAATGAAAAATGGATAAAGAAAATGTGGTTCATTTACACAATGGAATTCTACTCATCTATTAAAAACAAGGGCATCATGAAATTTTCAGGCAAATGGATGAAGCTAGAAAATATCATCCTATATAAGGTAACCCAGACCCAAAGGACATGTACTTGTAAGTGGATATTAGCCTGAAAATACAGTATAACTTCACTCTAATACAAAGATTAACAAGAAGGATCCAAGGGACAAGAGATGAATCTTTTTCAGAAGGGCTAATAAAATAGATTTTAGAGGTGGAGGAGAGAGAGAAGATGTGGAAGAGGGGTTGAGAAGGGATCTCATTGTCCAGCTGTAGAGAGAGCAGGGAGAGAGAATGGAAATCAATAGTACAAGGTGGGGGTGGGGTGGAATATGGGTAGGGAAGGACTCAGTTTTCTTTATGGGCCTGGACTCTGAGATTTTGATCATGCTCCAGTGAGTATCTGGGTAACACATGCTAGATTAGTTATTTTTTCTTTTATTTTTTCCCCTCATTCTTCCTTTATTGGGGTGGTCACTAGGGGCCAAAAGCATGTGGTAGGAGACCTGGGAGAACTAGGAAGTGAGTGTGATTGAAGGCTTATGATGTGAAATGCCCAAATTATAAATAAAATTATGTAGAAAAGAAACACTACTCCAGAATGCACCACACATTGACTCTCACATAGGGACAGTGACAAAAACAAACAAATATGAAATGGAAAAGTGCTGAGGCTAAGTGACATTATAAACTGTCTTGGACATAACAATGAATGCCATTTGTTTATAAAAATTACAAGTAATTTAATAGTTATACAATTATTGAGAAATGAAATGGACATTTCTTCCAGTTTTTGAGTAGATGGCCAGATGCTTTCAATCAGTTCACAGTACAAAGACACAGGTGGTATGGACTCAAATTAATGGATAAAGGGGGGATTGGTCAAAAACATCTTCAAGTTGACAAATTGTGTTGGACATTTTTTAGATCATCAGTTTCTAGTAGATAATTTGCATATGAATACATTGAAAATAAAGTTATATTTAAGCTAATAAATGTAGAAAATTATATCTTAAGAGGTTCTTTATTTTTAATTCTCCAATTTCCTTCAGAAGCTATGAAAACATATTGAGTTAAAATTACTGAGTAGAACAATACAGACTTAATGTAGAATTTTTGCCAAATTGCGTTATTGATTTTAAAAGTATTAAGTAAAGTGGAGAGATCTGGTCTCCCAAGGAGTGCTGACACACCTGTGAGCACCAATAAGACCACCACTTCTGCTCCTAGGGACCTGCCTGGAGACCTCAGGAAACTGGAAGAAAGACGCAGACAGGGTCAGGATTCTTCCAGTTTCTATCAGTGCCTAGAGTTGACCATGTGCCACAGTTCTCCATACCTTTGTCCTGCCGGAAGATGGCCAGTCTCCTAGGAGTACTGACAAACTTGAGAGCACAGGTAAGACCACCACTTCTGCTCAAATACCTTCCCAAAAGGGACACACCCAGAGCCATCAGAACAAGGGAATCAAGGAGGCCTGGGACAGGATCCTTCCTGTTTCTGTCTCTGATACAGAGCTGATCCTGTGCCACAGCTTTCCATACCCAAATCCCTGGTCTAGAACTGGTCTGCCAGGAGTGCTGCCATACAGGCTTACAGGAGGGACAAGTCACAGTCAGAAACAGTAAGACCAGCTAACAAAAAAGATAACCAGATGGCTAGAGGCAAAGGCAAGAACATAAGTAACAGAAACCAAGGCTACTTGCCATATTCAGAACCCAGAAACCCAAGACCAGATGGGTTTACTGCAGCATTCCATCAGACCTTCAAAGACCTAATACCAATACTCTTCAAACTATTCCACAAAATAGAAACAGAAGGAAGACTATCCAGTTCATTCTATGAACCACAGTTATGCTGATAACAAAACCACACAAAGACCCAACAAAGAAAAGAGAACTTGAGACTAAATTCCCTTACGAATTCTGATGCAAAAAATACTCAATAAAATTCTTGCAAACTGAACCTAAGAATACATCAAAATGATCATCCACCATGATCAAGTAGGATTCAACCCAGGGATGCAGGGATGATTCAATATAAGGAAATCTATCAACTTAATTTACTACATAATTGTAACTGCCCACAGTTACATCTAACAGGTTACCTGGAAGGGAACCTGGGGATGTATGGAAAGGTGGCAAAAAGAGATGGAGACCAAGATAACAACTGCTATTCAAGGTCTCAAAGTTTAATGAAGAACTCCAAATATATAGACAGGGGAAAAGGCTGGAAGCTTCTCAGCAGAACTGGTTCAGTTGCTCCACAGGGTGGCTAGTGTTTCTCAGGAAACTGCAGGTCCTTGAAGAACAATAGTCATCACCTTGGTCTGAGCACTCCACCCTAAGTGGAGGGGATTATGGCTAGCCCAGGAGTTCCAGCTCAAAGGCTGGGAAAGGAACTTTACATTGGTCAATATCAAGTTCCTGCCAGATGGCATGGCACCTCAATAAGGCTCTCTATACATAATCAAACTCAAAGGAAAAAAAATACCAAACATGATCGTTTCATTAGATGCTGAAAAAGCATTTGACAAAATTCAACATCCCATCATGTGAAAAGTATTGGAAAGATCAGGAAGTCAAGGCCCAGACCTAAACATAAAAAGCAATATACAGCAAACCAGTAGCCAACATCAAACTAAATGGAGAGAAACTTGAAGCAATCCTCTAAAACAGGAAATAGACAAGGTTGCCTACTCTCTATCTATTCATTATAGTACTTGATGTTTTAGCTAGAGCAATTAGACAACAAGGAGGTCAAAGGAATTCAATTTGGAAAGGAAGAAGTAAAAATATGATTATTTGCAGATGATAGTATACTTATGTGATCTGAAAAATTCGACTATAAAACTCTTAAACCTGATAAACAATTTCATCAAAGTGTCTGGACATAAATTTAACTCAAACAAATCAGTGGCCTTCCTCTACTCAAAGAATAAACAGGCAGAGAAGGAAATTACGGAAAGGACACCCTATACAATAAACACAAAAAATATATATAATATCTTTGTGTAACTCTAACCAAACAAGTGAAAGATTTGTACTACAAGAACTTCAAGTCTCTGAAGAAAGAAACTGAAGAAGATCTCAGAAGATGGAAAGATCTCCCATGCTCACAGATTGGCAGGGTTAATTTAGTAAAAATGGCTATTTTGCTGAAAGCAATCTACAGATTCAATGCAATCCCTGTCAACATTCCAGCTCAGTTCTCCATAGAGTTAGGAAGAGCAATTCTCAAATTCATTTGGAATGCCAAAAAAAAAAAAAAAAAAAAAAACCAAAAAAAACAAAAACAAAACAAAAACAAAAACAAAACAAAACAAAAAAAACAAAAAACCAACCCAGGATTTTGAAAACTTTTCTCAAAAGTAAAAGAACTTCTGGGGGAATCACCATCTCTGAGCTCAAGCTGTACTGCAGAGAAATAGTGATAAAAACTTCATGGTATTAGTACAGTGACAGGTAGGTAGATCTAAGGATTCAGAAATGAACCCATATACATATGGTCAGCTGATCGTTGACAGAGGAGCTAAAATCATCCAGTGGACAAAGGACAGCATTTTCAACAAATGTTGCTGGTTCAGCTGTTGGTCAGCATGCAGAAGAATGCAAATCGATCCATTCTTATCTACCTGTACAAAGGTCATGTCCAAGTGGATCAAGGACCTTCACATAAAACCAGATACATTGAATCTAATAGAAGAGAAAGGGGGACAATCCTGGAACACATGGGCACAGGGAATAATTTCCTGAACAGTGTCCAATGTCTTGTCCTCTAAGATTGAGAATCAATAATTGGGACCTCATAAAATTGCAAAGCTTCTGTAAGGCAAAAGATACTGCCAATCCTCTGATAGAGGTCTAATATCCAATATATACAAAAACTCAAGAAGTTAGATTCTAGAGAACCAGATAACCCTATTAAAATTGGGGAACAAAGCTAAACAAATTCAAACTGAAGAAACTCAAATGGCTAAGAGGCGCCTAGAGAAATGTTCAACATCCTTAGTCATCAGGGAAATGCAAGTTAAAATGATCCTGATATTCCTCCTCACACCATTCAGAATGCCTAAGTTCAAAAACTCAGACAACAGCAGAAGCTGGTGAGGATGTGGAGAAAGACATTGCTGGTGGTATTGCATGGTGTTATAACCACTATGGAAATCAGTCTGGAAGTTCCTCAGAAAATTGGACAAAGTAGACCCTGAGGACTTAGCTATACCACTCCTGGGCATATACCAGACGATGCTACAACAAATAATAAGGACACATGCTCCACTATGTTCATAGCAGCTGTATTTATAATAGCCAGAGGTTAGAAATAACCCAGATGTCCCTCAACAGAGCAATGGATACAGAAATGTGGTAGTGGAATACTACTCAGCTAGTAAAAACAATGACTTCATGAAAATTTTAGGCAAATGTCTGGAACTTGAAAATATCATCCTGAGTGAGGTACTCAGTCACAAAAGGATACACATGGTATTCACTCACTGATAATTGAATATTAGTCCAAAAGTTCAGTTGAAAATACCCAAGAGACAATTCACAGACTATATGAATCCCAAGAAGAAGAAAGACCAATGTGCAGAGGCTTCATTGCTTCTTAGAAGGAGGAACAAAAAAGACTCACAGGAGGAAATATGGAGATAAAGTGTGGAGCAGTGACTGAAGGAAAGGCCATCCACCGATTGTACCACCTGGGGATCAATCACATATACAGTCTCCAAATCATGATGCTAGTGTGGATGCCAGGAAGTGCTTGCTGATGGGAGCCTGATATGGCTGTCTCCTGAGAGGCTCTGCTAGAGGCAGACGCTTTCAGCCAACCATTGGACTGAGCACGGGGTCCCCATTGCCGAAGGTAGAGAACGGACTGAAGGAGCTGAAGGGGATAGCAACCCTATGGAAGGAGCAACATTGTTAACTGGCCAGACCCCCAGAAGCTCCTGGAAACTGGACCACCAACCCAAGAGTACACATAGAGAGAACACGGTTCTGGCCTGCATATGATCCCTAGGGTAGTGTACTCACAATTGAGTAACATCAGGAGGTATTAGTCAAATCTGTGTGGAACATACTTTTTACCCAAGCCCTGTCTACATTCTGATGCAGAAAGTCATTTGTACAGGACATGGTGATCTACTATTGGAAGGCACTATATTTAAGAAAGTCTGGTTTAGATTACATGATAACTAGAAATTAATTCTCTTTAAGTGAGTATCATATGCTAATCAAATTGAAAGAAAATCAATCTTTTAATTGATTAAAAAGTCTTTATTGGAAAAAATATATAAAACTCCAATAAAGCAATACCATATAAAAATAATAAATTACTCCAGTAAGGTAGCAGAATACATTGTAAAACTCAAAGATATAGGTAACAAGGTATTAGTAGCATAAAAAAATTAAAATATGCTGAATGAGATAGGAAATGACAAGATCAATTTTATTTAACATCAAAACATTTATGAATTATCTTATATAATACTATGTGTGATGCCATTTCTAAACTTAACAAAACTGAAACTTTACACAAATATGCAATAAATTCGGAATTTTAGTACTCACTTAACTATTTACACTTGAAGTTTTATATTTTTGAACTAATATTTTGAACTAATATTTTCAATACTATTGATTGAACCCAAGTCCCTGCACACATGAGATAAGCATTCTTTCCATGGAAGCTGTTGCCTATCTCTTACCTTATTTTTTTAACAAGAAAAATAAAAGCTTGTCCTTTTAATTCTTCACATCAATTGTTTCCTTTTCATGAAAAATGTATGCCTTTTACAGGAGTGTTCCTTCTCAAATGCTTGAATGTGATGATCATAATAATGATCTTAGATTTGGTTATAAAATGTGGACAATATTGTCTAAATAGTGTGAATGAACAGCTTTTCCAAAATCCTTGCCTCTAAGAAATCCTTATGTAGTAAGATTTTTTCGCTCCACTTCTCTGAAATCCTACTTTCAGTTAATATTCTGCCATATAGTAAATATATATAGTTTCCCATGTGGAAGCTCTCATGATTTTTGTCAACTGACATTTAGTATCATTTGCCTCTTGGCTGCCAATTCTTCAATTTGCATAATACATTTTTCTTACATAAAAACTGTACCAGGAAGATTTTAAGTTGATATACCTTTGTAGAGTGATAGTGTCATCAACATTGATGTAGTAAAAGTAGATGCACAATGCAAAGAGACAGCTACCCCTCCATACTCTGATGTTTACCCACACCTCAGACTTTGGTGCTGGAATACAGAATAACTACAGAAGTAAAGCACAATGAGCCTTGAAAAAAGGTAGCGTTGAGAGTAGTTAAAACTCAGCAGGGTTGCTGCATGATGTTCCAGTCACTAGAAGGACAGTTCTGCTCTTTCTGGGAAGGTATTTAAAGTACTAGTTAGCGAACAAGGCAATATATTAACTTTTGGAAAACAATGTAATTGTAGATAAATCATAAATGCTTCTTTAATATGTAAAAGTATTTTTATTTTTCTGTGTGTATATGTGTGTGTGTGCATGAGTATATAGGCAGTTTCAGACATGTCCATAAATGTACCGAGTGAGCCCCAGTGTGGAAGAAGGCATTTGACATTTTAAAGGGAATTGTTTTTCTCCTACCATGTGGGCTCTAGGACTGATGCATATCAGCAGTAGCATAGAATAGATTTGAAGTCAATAAAGATTGACTAAATAACATGTAGTTGAAAATGGCTCATTTTCCCTGACATACTTGAATGAAAGTATATTTTTTCTTTAAATTCCAAGTATATAAAATTCTTCAGGCTCATAATGGGCATGCAGGTTGTTCCAGTGAGTTTGTGTTTTATTATGCTTGTGCTAATGTCACTCTCGTTCTTTCTCGCACATGGAGCACTGGAGAGCATGAGAGGTGCTGAATGCCACGTCTCATCGCAATCACTGAGGAAGAAATGCTATTTCTCTAAGGTGACAGACAAGCAGGCTTGCAAAGTGGAAGTATGAACAGAAAAACTAACAGGCAGCAGAGGGCTGTGGGAGGTTAACAACATCAATGTTTAAAATCGATCAAATCTTAAAATCAAAGCTTTAAAATTATATGTCCCTATAGTCTATCTTTAGCCATAAGACTTGAACTGACTCAGGATTTTACATAATTAGAAGTATTTATCGAATATTTCGTTCCAAGAAGCAATAAGAGATTAGAATCAAAGATAGCATGATCTTTGAACAGGTCCCAGTTATGAAGAACTTACTCTCAGAAGACAGAAATGTTATGTAAATTCTAATATTCTCATTTTATCAAGGTTGTAAGTCATATATAAAAGAGGCACTGCAGAAAGATGGGCAAGAAGGGGATTAATCTTATTAATCTTCCACAGTGGCCTCCTTAGTAGTATTAATGGTTTCAGCCTTCAACGTGAAACCTTGTGAAAACTTCCTTAGAATATATGAATATATATATATACTTCCTTAGAATATATGAATATGTATTATATATATACTTATATACATATATGTATATAAAATTTATATGTGTGTATATATTATATACATGTATATAATGATATTTCAAAAAACAAAGGCCAGAATAAAAATCATATTTAAAATAACTTCCAGAGCACAAGGAGACCTGACAGGCTACTCCAGGGTATTTATGTTGTAATTTGCTAATGCTAGGCACTGGCAGTATTGCAAACCTCCATCATCCTAAATTAGAATTTATTTTTTGTTCATAGAAGCACAAAGCTTTTCCTTTCCTATTATGTCAAGTTGGTGGTAACTGTGGACACCAGAAAACTGTAAGTTAATGTGTATTTCCCATGATGTGAACTGTCTTAGCCATGTCTTCTGATTCAGATTTTCAGAGGAAAATGGAGGATAAAGCCACAAAGGAATGTTGGGATTTGTGGATTACTTGAGGATAGTTGTTCAGTTTAAAGGAGAAATGTAATGTATGGAATGCATGGTACTAAGGCAGGAGTTAAAAGAAGGGAGGACTTGTTAACTAAGTCAGGCGAATTGAAGGATTTGATAATAGATTAATAGAGATAGTACAGATACTCAGGTCTGGAGGGGAAATCCCAAGTGTTTTCTGGGTCCTGAGTCTGTGCAGTACTGACTGCATAAGTGAATTGCATAGAAGTGTGTGAAAACGCATTTCTCTGGTAACCAGTTACAAAAAATATGAGCACGAGATTAGTGTTAGGGGATCAGGTGCTCTGGAGAACTTCTTGGATTAAGGAATTTGAGTGGACAAACCTATATTTAAAGAGCAGGTGACAAAGCAGACGAGCTGAGGAGAAGCAGCATAGCCATAACACAGAGCAAGTAGAGAGGAGTGTGTAAAGGAATAAACTCCACTACATAAAATATGTGGTCAGGGAGGATGATGGCGTTGTGCTCCATGTTGGTCAAACAGGTAAAAGAACAAAAGAAAATCTAACTTGTCCCCAAATACATTATTTGGTGATTTTTATCAGAATAGTTTATATTTATCAGAATAGTTTATAGATACTCTATCTGTCTGTCTGTCTGACTATTTATCTCTATCACCTATCTGTCTGTCTCTATCATCTATCTATCTGTCTGTCTGTCTGTCTGTCTGTCTATCTTTATCATCTGTCTGTCTCTATCATCTATATGTATTATCTCTATCTATCTATCTATCTATCTATCTATCTATCTATCTATCTATCTATCTATCTATCTATCTATCTGTCTGTCTGTCTGTCTGTCTGTCTGTCTGTCTGTCTGTCCGTCTGTCTGTCTGTCTGTCTGTCTATCTATTTCATCTGTCTGTCTATCTATCCATCTGTCTGTCTGTCTATCTATCTCTATCATCTATCTATTTGTCTGTCTGTCTGACTATCTATCTATCTCTGTCATCTATCTGTCTGTCTGTCTGTCTATCTTTATCATCTGTCTGTCTCTATCATCTATCTATGTATTATCTCTGTCTATCTATCTATCTATCTATCTATCTATCTATCTATCTATCTATCTATCTATCTATCTATCTATCTATCTATCCGTCTGTCTGTCTGTCTGTCTCTATCATCTATCTATCTGTCTGTCTGTCTATCTATCTATCTCTTTCATCTGTCTATCTATCTATCTATCTATCTATCTATCTATCTATCTATCTATCATCTATCTATCTAGCTTTTTCTGTGTGATGTGGAAATGGGGTTTTGGGGTCGGTATGAGTGTGGTGTGTGCCAATGTGTGTGTGCATGCTGGTATGCACATCAGTGGAGGCCAGAAGGGGATAACTTGTACTCTGTGTGGTCTACAGCACCTTAATGCCTTGAGACACTTGTGTCTTGGGACCAGGAGCTTGATCCCCTCTCTTCCTTTTTCTTCCACTAGCACTGTAGTCACAGGTACATATGGACGAAATGACATTTACCTGGTTTCTGGCCATCTGAGTGTAGATTCTCACGTCTGTACAGCAAGTGTTCTGCTGATTGTTCTCTGCAATTCTTATTAGGAATTTCAAATATGAAAATAAATACTATTGTCTTATAAAGAGAGGCTGAATTAATGGATCAGTGGCTAAAAGCACTTTCTGACCTTGAAGAAAACCAGAGATCAATCCCCAGCAAAACACAGTAAATATATTTAATTTACTAACTAGTTTTGCATTATTTAATATAAGTTATCACAGCTTTTAATTTTTGTCATTGTTATGTATAATACTTAAAAAATTAAAATGAATTCAAGAAAAACATATGAGTTATTCATAATTATTCATCCAAGTGGTTTGGAATTTATGGAAAAAGCAAAGGTAAAGCAAATTGGTCAGAAAATAAGAGGAAGTTAATATTGAACACCAATCTATTGCTTTCTTTTATATAATGTAAGATTAACTTGAAATAAAATATTATTTAAATACCATATTACCTTAGTCTTAAATTTCTATTTTTAAATCTATAGCATGTTTTAGAAAAAATAAAACTTAAGACTAAGGTTTTCTCTTTAGTAATATAGCCATTATTGAGCTGTTATAACCAATTATTAACTATGAGAAAAAACAACACATTTTCATTAAACAATGTTGGTAGGCTGGTTGGATAACTGCATTGTTTGGTCCACAGCAAGTGATAATTGTCCAATTTAGTCCTCATATATCTTTCTCTTTCAAGTTATAATTTTAATTCTGTGTAGAGAAAAAAAAGGACACTTATTCTTAATAACCTCAACATTTTAGGAGAAGAATAAATCTCCTTTCTGTCATTACTTTTAGCCAGTTTGTGGCCTTTTCTATTACTTCACAGATGTTATCTCTAGCAATATATTTCTCATTACCATATTAAATGGATTCTGGAAAGACATATTGAGCCATTGTCACCCCCTAATATCAAAATGTTTAATGCTGCCTAAAGAACCCTTGTGCCTCGCCAGATATGAAGACAATAAAGAACTGAATATTTTAAGTGCTGAATTTTGTCTTTCTTTTCTGCACTTGCTTTTGTATTTGAGAGGTAAACCACCTTATGCTGTACTTATAATGCACGTCACAGAGGGGCTAGTGAGACTGCAGGATTTATAGTTTGAGGTACCCACCCATGTAATTATGACTTCTCCTCAATGTTATTCCTGTTCTTAAGAGGATTGCTTTTGTTGCTCTGAAAGTTAGCCAATGGTGCAGTGAAACTTTCTATTAGCTTTTTAGGCGTTCTGCACCTCCATGCATGCCTGTCTCTGGGCTTAGCTTGTTCGATTGTGTTGCAGTATGTTTCCAAGCTCATAGCTTTCACTATTTTGGGCATTTGAAGTACAATACCTTTTTCCTTGCTAAGGCATTTCTTACACTGTTTCATCATCAACAGTTCCTTGTACTCTCATAAAAAGCAAACTCTTTCTCTCAAATATCTGTAGTAGGGAGACTTAAACGCAGATTTTTTTTTTTCTGTCCAGATCTCCAGCTGAGGTATTAAAGAAATCCAGTGATACAACTGAGAAAATTCATTCTCATGAATCTGTTGCCACTAATATAAGATAGAAAGAATCTGCAAGCTGCTCACAGAAATGAATTTTCTCCCTTTTATGACAAAAAAGTAAGAAGGCTGTATGTTTGACTCATTTATGAATATCCATCATTTTAACAGACTTCTTGATATTGCTGCACTCTGGCTTTTCAGGTGAAACAAAAACATGCAAATGTGTTTGATTTGACATGACAATTATATTGTAACTCAAGAATCATTTGTTTGGATAAACTTTAAATCTCAGCTAAGTCTCACAGATAGGGCTAAAACCAAAATGAAATTATTTTTAAATAATTCATTTGTTTTTATTTTATGTATACTGGTGTTCTATCTTTATGTCTGTCTGTCTGAGGGTCTCATCCACTGGAACTGGAATTATAGACATTTGTAAGCTGCTATGTGGTACTGGGAAATGAGCCCAGGTCCATAGAAAGAGAAGTCAGTGCTCTTACACACTGAGCCAGCTCTACAGGCCCTTATGAAAATATATTTTAATTTTGTTACATTGGAAAAAAATCCCATAAAGTTTAAATAAATAGTGGTGATTCAACTTATTTTAAATATTATCAAAAAACATTATAAATTGTATTTAAATTTATTTTCTTTATTTAACATTTTGGCTAAGAAACGTTCCACTATGTTCTATAAAATGTGGTAGTATGCAATTAATACTGCAAGTTTACATTATAATTTCTTTATAAGGAATAATTTGAGAAGCAAAGGGTCTACATTATTTTTATAGCTGTTTATAATGTTTTTATATTTATAGCCTTATCTGCATTACTTGTCTGTTGCTGTGCTTAAACACAAGGACCAAGCCAGTTTAGACAGGGGAGGATTTGCTTTATCTTACAGTTTGGGAAGGCTTGGTCGACTATGGCTGTGAGGTATGATTACCAAATCAATTAGTGAAAACACCTATCTTCAACTAAAGGCCTGAAGTAGAGAGGCAGATTCAAAGCTTGCCTCCGGCAACACTTTTTCCAACAAGGCTGCTCATCTTAAACCTCCAGAAACAGCACCAAGGACTAGGCACCAAGTGTTCAAATACCTAAACAAATATGGTGTGTTTCAGTTATAAGTATCTTATACTTTACCTCCAACTCTTACTGAACATCCTCCAACTTTGTTTCCCCTCCTCTTCCTTCTTTTCCTTTTTCTTCTCCTTCCCTCGATCCTTTGTCCTTCCTTCCTTCTTCCTTCCTTCCTTCCTTTCTTCCTTCGTTCGTTCCTTCCTTCCTTCCTTCCTTCCTTCCTTCCTTCCTTCCTTCCTTCCTTCCTCCTTCTCCTCCTTCCTATTCTAATTAGAGTTGCCCTGACATGGGCAAACAGGTGCAGTCCAGTGAAGCACAGGAACATATCAGTAGTATCTAGTAGCTAGCAGATTGTCAATGGCTCCTCTGCTCAGTAAGGGGCCTTATGTTCTTCCCCTAGAATGTAGTCTGAGTGGATGCTGATCCATAGAAACACAACTGCTATGAGGTCATGTGTGCAATTAGCTTGTCCTGATCTTCAGCAATAGTCCTGAAACCCTGGCTCTTAAAATCTTTCCCTCATCTCTTCGGTGATGTTTCCTGACCCCTGAAGATGGGATAATGGCAGAGGTAACCACAGCCATCTTGGGATTTAGCGCAATATAGTCACTTATTCTTTTACTTTGACTAGTTGTGAGTCTGCATAATTCATGGCCCATTGAGAAAAGAGGCTTTTCTGATGAAGGCTTAAAAAAACAAAACAAAAAAAACCCCCACTAATCTGTAGATGTTAAGGACAAGTACTTAGAAGGCAGTTAAAGATTATCCTGATTTATTAACATAACTCAGTAGTGAGTTCTCCTCTGGAGCTTTTGAATGCCACAGCCATGGTTTGCTGGCCAAGTTTACAGGGATTTACACTCTTATTATCTGTACAATAATTTACTGTCACCATAAATGAAAGAAAATTAAGAAATAGAATAAATTAATGACTGCAACATACTGAAGCATGAAAACAGTACATGTGGGAAACTAGAACAGAAACAAATCATTAGGATGCAAAATAAAACTCTTAAAATTGAATTGCATTTATAATCAGGTTCTTTAGAATATTTTTGTCTTGTCAGTATTTAGTATAGTGTATTACTCTCATGCAAACTTCCCATTTTAATGGTTTTGGTTTAATTTTGTCATATTGATAGATCATTAAAAATATAATATCCATGTGTGTCATGGTTTCATATGTATAGTTTTTACTCATTCACATGAAGGTTTGTTTAGTTTTATTGTATACTGGCAATTACTCATTTGTGAAATCCTCATGTTTTTCTGCTTATCAGTTAGGATTTATTGGTGGATGGATAATTACATGAAGATTTATTTATGAAGAAAAATTCTCTTCTCTCATAATTTATCCTTTTTTGTAATTTGCTTGTATGGTTTATTCTCAGTGTGAATTTTACATTAGAGAACAAAATATGCATTATTTGCTTTTTTGAATTTTTTTTATAGTTGAAAATATGTCACCTTTTATTTTTAATATTTTGTCACTATTTATTTTGTCTTGTGCCTTATGTATTCTTTCAAAGATTTTGCCGCATATAGCTTCTGACTGTCTTTAGTATTCATTCATTTATCTCCAAGCCTTCTGTCACCATAACACCTCAGTCAACATGGAATTCACAATGTTTGATTGGGGGAAAGACCTACATATGATACAGACATACAGACTTAAATATATTACAGTTAGGAGAATTCTGAAGAAAGAAATCAGTGATTAATGCTAATAGGAGTTTATCATATTTAAAACAGCATTACCTTTTTTGAATATCCAAATATATGTGTCTTAGTTTTGTTTTCTGTTGCTGGGATGAAATTATATTACAGGAAAGGGTTTATTTGGCTTACACTTTCATATTGTAGTTCACCATTGAAGCAAGTCAAGACAGGAACTTAAACAGAGTTGCAGCTTGGAGGCAAAAGATAATACAGAGGTGATGAAGGAGTGCTGCTTACCGTCTTGTGACAACGCCTGTGTTTCCATGGTACCGAATATTGGGTGTAGACCTGGGCAATTAACAGAAAACACAGACACAATGATAATCTTACACAGTGCACAAAAAGAATTATACCTACAGAAGAGGTAAGTCTGAAATGGATAGTCTTTCTATTGGATATTTCTCAATTTCACTTCACAAAATATTAACAATTATTTGTTGATGCGTGATTGAGGCTTTTCACGAAGTCTGAAGTAATTGTTTCAAAAGTCACACAGAATGATTTCATTTTCTCTTAAGGTTGGTATACGCCTTAGGTCTATACATACTTTTAAGAAACCCTCAAAAAAGAGTATAAAATGTATAATTATAGTTATTAATTTTATTATTGATTTTTATTACAGGCCTTTTTATGTAAAATTGTCTCAGATATAAAATGGTATCTTCATATTGCATTGCCAGTGAAATATGGCTCCATCTGAACCCAGCTACCATTCCACAGCAAGCCTAGGATAACCTCACACACCCAAAGAGCAAGACTGTGACCTTAAATCTCTTCTTATGAAGATGATAGAGGCTCTTAAAGAGGAAATGAATAAATCCCTTAAGGAAATTCAAGAAAATACAATCAAACAGGTAGAAGCCTTTAAATAAGAAACATAAATTTCTTAAAAAAAATACAGGAAAATACAATCAAACATGTGACGGAAAAAATAAAACTACTCAAGATCCGAAAACGGAAATAAAAGCAATAAAGAAAACACAAATGGAAGCATCCCCGGAGATGGAAAACCTTGGAAAGGCAACAGTACAAAAGCACTACCAACAGAATATAAGAGATGAATCACAGGCTTAGAAGACATAACTTTGGTAAAAAAAAAAAAAAAGCCAAATCTAAGATGTTTCTAACACAAAACAACCAGGAAATGTGGGAGACTAAGACATTATCAAATTATTATTATTATTATTTTTACTTATTCACTTTATATCCCATTCACTGTCTCCCTCCCAGTAACCCCTCCTACAATCCTTCTTCCATTCCCCCTCCCCTTCTCTTCTAAGAGGGTGGGAGCCCTCTGGTTATTTCCTCACAATCTGGCTTTTCAAATCTCTGTGAGATTAGGTGCTTTCTCTCCCACTGAGGCCAGACAACATAGCCCAGATAGTAGAATATAACCCATGTATAGGCAACAGCTTTTGGGATAGCTCCCAATCCAGTTGTTTAGGACCTACATGAAAGTCAAACTGCACATCTGTACATATGAGCAGGAAGGGCTAGGTCCAGCCCATATATGTTCTTTGGTTGGTGGTTCAGACTCTGAGTTCTGGAAGGGACATGGTTAGTTGTCTTTGTTAGTCTTCCCATGGAGTTCCTACCCTTTTCGAGCCTGCAAGCCTTCCTCCTGTTCTTCCATAAGAGTCTCCAAGCTCCATCCATTGTTTGACTGTAAGTGTTTGCATCTATCTGAGCCAGCTGCTGTGTGGAGCCTCTCAGAAGACAATATGCTCTTGTCTGCAAGCATAACAGAGTATTACCAGTAGTGTTTGGGAATGGTGCTTGTATATGGGGTGAGTCTCAAGTAGGTCTGGTTATTGGTTGGCCATTCCTTCTGTCTCTGCTCCCTCCCCTGTGCCTGCATTATTTGAAGATAGAATAAATTTTGGGTTGAAAATTTTGCAAGTGGTTTGGTTTCTCTGTAGATCCACTGGGCTTCCCCTCTGGTTACAAGAGATGGCCTCTTCTGGTTTCATATTCCCAGTGTAGGAAGTCACAGTTAAAGTTACCCTCTTTGATTCTTAGATGCCTTAGAGAATTCTCAACAGAAGAAGCAGTTAAATAAGCGTTGAAAGTTCTTAGTCCTCAGGAAAATGCAAATCAAAACAACTCTAAGGTTTCTTCTTACATTCATCAGAATCACTAAGACAAAAACCTCAAGAGAGCACATGCTGGTGAGAATGGGGAGCAAGGGCAACGTCCCTCTGTTGATAGTGGGAATGCAAACTTGTACAACCACTTTTGAAATCAATTTGGTATTTTCTCAGAAAACTGGGAGTAGTTCTACCACAAGAACTACCTATATGCCTCCTAGGAATTTAATCCAAAAGATGCTCCAACATCTCACCAAGACACTTGCTTACTTATATTCATAACAGCTCTATTCATAATAGCCAGGAACTAGAAACAATCTAGATGTTCCTAGAATAGATAAAGAAACTGTATATCTACACAGTGGAATACTATTTAGCTATGAAAAACCAGCACATCATTAGCTTTGCAGGCAAATGGATGGATCTTGAGAATATCATCTTCAGCGAGGTCCCAAAAGGACATGCATGGCGGGAGCCTTCCGGTCTCCACCTCTGGATCAGAAGCAGCCTGGGCCACGCGCTCCATCCCCAAGCAGTGCAGAGGGCAAGCGGTGCATCTGAAGGCCGGCCACAGGGAAGCCCGTCTGACCCAGCAAAGCAGAGGATCCATCTGGAGGCACTGGTGGGAGCATTCCAGTCTCCACCACTGAATCAGAAGCACCCTGGGCCACCCGCTCCGTCCCCAAGCAGCGCAGAGGGCCAGCAGTGCATCTGAAGGCCAGCCACAGGGAAGCACCTTGCTCTGGTGAGTCCCTCTGACACGGCAAAGCAGAAGATCCATCCAGAGGCCTCTGGCGGGAGCCTTCCAGTTGCCACCTCTAGAAAGGAAGCAGCCTGGGCCACACGCCCATTCCCAAGCAGTGCAGAGGGCCAGTGATGCATCTGAAGGCTGGCTACAGGGAGGCATCTTGCAAGGGTCAATGTCCTGCATTGACCACAAGACCAACTAACACCAGTGAGATCTAGATGGCAAAAGGCAAACATAGGAACGTTACTAACAGAATTCAACACAATATGGCATCATCTGAATCCAATTCTCCTTTAATAGCAAGTCCTGGATATCCCAACACACCAGAAAAGCAAGATTTGGATATAAAATCACTGGTTGTGATGCTGTTACAAGAACACATGAAAGACATAAATAAATCTCTTAAAGAAATTCAGGAGAAAAATGATCAAAAGCTAGAAGGCCTTACAAGAGAAACACAAAAGTCACTTAAAGAAATTCAGGAGAATATGGGTCAAATGATAGTAGCCAATAAGGAGGAAATGCAAAAATCACTTAAAAAAGTACAGGAGAATTATGATCAACAGACAGAAGTCATAAAAGAAGAAACACAAAAATCTCTCAAAGAATTACAGGAAAACACAAACAAACAAATGAAGGAACTGAGCAAAAACATCCAGGATCTAAAAACAGAAGTAGAAACAACTATGAAATCACAAAGGGAGACAATGTTGGAGATAGAAAACCTTGGGAAGAAATCAGGGACCATAGACGCAAGTATCAACAATAGAATACAAGAGATAGAAGAAAGAATCTCAGAAGCCAAAGATACAATAGAAACCCTGGACTCAACCGTCAAAGAAAATGCAAAATGCAAAAAACTTGTAACCCAAAACATCCAGGAAATCCAGAATACACTGAGAAGGCCAAGCTTAAGGATTATAGACATAAATGAAAGCAAAGATTTACAACTTAAAGGGCCAGCAAATATCTTCAATAAAATTATAGAAGAAAACTTCCCTAATCTAAAGAGAGAGATGCCCATGAATATACAAGAAGCCTATAGAACTCCAAACAGACTGGACCAGAACAGAAATACCTCCCGTCACATAATAATCAAAACCCCAAATGTCCTAAACAAGGAAAGAATATTAAAGGCAGTAAGAGAAAGAGGCCAAGTAATATATAAAGGAAGACCTATCAGAATCACACCAGACTTCTCACCAGAGACTATGAAAGCTAGAAGATCCTGGGCAGATCTCATGCAGACTCTAAGAGATCACAAATGCCAGCCAAAACTTCTATACCCAGCAAAATTCTCAATCACCATAGATGGGGAAACCAAGATATTCCATGACAAACCAAGTTAACCCAATATCTTACCACAAACCCAGCCCTACAAAGGATAATAGGAGGAAAACACCAATACAAGGAGGGAAACTTCACCCTGGAAAATGCAAGACAGTAACCTTCTTTCATCAAACCCAAAAGAAGATAACCAACCAAATATAAAAGATAACATCAAAAATGACAGGAAGTAATAATCACTATTCATTAATATCTCTTAATATCAATGGACTCTATTCCCCAATAAAAAGATATAGACTAACAGACTGGATACTTAAACAGGATCCAACATTTTGCTTTATACAGGAAATGCACCTCAGTGTCAAAGACAAACACTACCTTAGAGTGAAAGGCTGGAAGACAATTTTTCAAGCAAATGGTCTCAGGAAACAAGCCGGAGTAGCTATTCAAATATCAGATAAAATTGACTTTCAACCTAAAGTCATCAAAGGAGACACTGAGGGACACTTCTTGCTGGTCAAAGGAAAAACACACCAAGAAGAACTCTCAATCCTGAACATCTATGCTCCAAATGCAAAGGCAACCTCATTCATAAAAGAAACTTTACTAAAGCTCAACGCACACATTGCACCTAACACAATAATTGTGGGTGACTTCAACATTCCACTCTCATCAATGGACCGATCAGGAAAACAAAAACTAAACAGGGACACAGTGAAACTAATTGAAACTTTGGACCAAATAGAGTATATATATATATATATAAAACATTTCACCCTAAAGCAAAAGAATATACCTTTTTCTCAGAACCTCATGGTACTTTCTCCAAAATCGACCATATGGTCACAAGACAGACCTCAACAAATATAAGAAGATCGAAATAATCCCATGCCTCCTATCAGATCACTATGTAGTAAAAGTGGTCTTCAATAGCAACAAAAGCAACAGAAATCCCACATACACATGGAACCTGAACAATACTCTACTCAATGATAGCCTGGTCAAGGAAGAAATAAAGAAAGAAATTAAAGAATTTTTAGAATTTAATGAAAATGAAGACACAACATACCCAAATCTACGGGACACAATGAAAGCAGTGCTAAGAGGAAAACACATAGCCCTGAGTGCCTCCAAAAAGAAAATGGAGAGAGCATACACTAGCAGCTTAATGACACACATGAAATCCCTGGAGTAAAAAGAAGCGAATTCACCCAGGAGGAATAGAAGGCAGGAAATCATCAAACTCAGGGCTGAAATAAATCAAGTAGAAACTAAGAGAACCAGAGAGCTAGTTCTTTGAGAAAATCAACAAGATAGATAAACCCTTAGCAAGACTAACCAAAGGGCACAGAGAGAGTATCCAGATTAAAAAAATTAGAAATGAAAAGGGAGCTATAACAACAGAAAATTCAGAAATTCAAAAAAAATCATAAGATCTTACTACCAAAGCCTATACTCAACACAACTGGAGAATCTGGAGGAAATGGGCATTTTCCTAGACAGATACCAAACACCAAAATTAAATCAGGATCAAATAGATCATCTAAACAGGCCCATAACCCCTAAAGAAATAAAAGGGGTCATAGAAAGTCTTCCAACCAAAAAAAGCATGGGACCAGATGTCTTCAGTGCAGAATTCTATCAGACGTTCAAAGAAGACCTAACACCAATACTCTTCAAATTCTTCCACAAAATAGAAACAGAAGGAACACTACCCAACTGATTCTACGAAGCCACAGTTACTCTGATACCAAAACCACACAAAGATCCAACAAAGAAAGAGATCTTCAGGCCAGTTTCTCTTATGAATATCAATGCAAAAAAATACTCAATAAAATTCTTGCCAACCGAATCCAAGAACACATCAAAATGATCATCCACCATGATCAGTGGGCTTCATCCCAGGGTTGCAGGGATGGTTCAATATACGGAAATCCATCCACTACATAACCAAACTCAAAGGAAAAAAGCATATGATCATTTCATTAGATGCTGAAAAGGCATTTGACAAAATTCAGCATCCTTTCATGCTAAAAGTCTTGGAAAGAACAGGAATTCAAGGCCCATACCTAAACATATTTAAAGCAGTATACAGCAAACCAGTAGCCAACATCAAACTAAATGGAGAGAAACTTGAAGCAATCCCACTAAAATCAGGGACTAGACAAGGCTGCCCTCTCTCTCCATATCCCTTCAATATAGTACTTGAAGTCCTAACTAGAGCAATTAGACAACATAAGGAGGTCAAGGGGATACAAATTGGAAAGGAAGAAGTCAAATTATCACTATTTGCAGATGACATGATAGTATACTTAAGTGACCCAAAAAACTCCACCAGAGAACTCCTACAGCTGATAAACAACTTTAGCAAAGTGGTAGGTTATAAAATCAACTCATGCAAATCAGTTGCCTTCCTATACCCAAAGGATAAGCAGGCTAAGAAAGAAGTTAGGGAAATGACACCCTTCACAATAGCTACAAACAATATAAAGTATCTTGATGTGACTCTAACCAAACAAGTGAAAGATCTTTACGACAAGAACTTCAGGTCTCTGAAGAAGGAAATCGAAGAAGACCTCAGAAAATGGAAAAATCTTCCATGCTCGTGGTTTGGCAGGATTAATATAGTTAAAATGGCCATCTTGCCAAAAGCAATATACAGATTCAATGCAATCCCTATCAAAATCCCAACTCAGTTTTTCACAGAATTGGAAAAAGCTATTCTCAAATTTATCTCGAATAACAACAAACCCAGGATAGCTAAAACTATTCTCAACAGTAAAAGAACTTTTGGGGGTATTAGTACCCCCACCTCAAGCAATACTACAGAGCAATAGTGTTAAAAACTGCATGGTATTGGCACAGGGATAGGCAAGTGGACCAATGGAATAGAATTGAAGACTCAGAAATGAATCCACACACCTATGGTCACTTGATCTTCAACAAAGGAGCTGAAAAGATCCGGTGGAAAAAAAATAGCCTTTTCAACAAATGGTGCAGACTCAACTGGAGGTCAGCATGCAGGAGAATGCGAATTGATCCATTCTTATCTCCTTGTACTAAGCTCAACTCCAAGTGGATCAAGAACCTCCACATAAAACTAGACACACTGAAACTAATAGAAAAGAAACTGGGGAAAACCCTTGAGAACATAGACACAGGGGAAATGTTCCTGAACAGAACTCCAATAGCTTATGCTCTAAGATCAAGAATTGACAAATGGGATCTCATAAAATTACAAAGTTTCTATAAGGCAAAGGACACTGTCAAAAGGACAAAACAGCAACCAACAAATTGGGAATAGATCTTCACCAACCGTACATCAGATAGAGGGCTAATATCCAATATATACAAAGAACTCAAGAAGTTAGACCCCAGGGTACTAAATAACCCTATTAAAAATGGGGTACAGACCTAAACAAAGAATTTTCAACTGAAGAAATTTGGATGGCTGAGAAGCACCTTAAGAAATGCTCAATATCATTAGCCATTAGGCAAATGCAGATCAAAACAACCCTGAGATTTCACCTCACACCTGTCAGAATGGCTGAGGTTAAAAACTCAGGAGACAGTAGGTGCTGGCGAGGATGTGGAGAAAGAGGAACACTCCTTCACTGCTGGTGGGATTGTAAGATGGTACAACCACTATGGAAATCAGTCTGGTGGTTCCTAATAAAACTGGGCATGACACTTCCGGAGGACCCTGCTATACCTCTCCTGGGCATATACCCAGAGGATTCCCCAGCATGCAATAAGGTCACATACTCCACTATGTTCATAGCAGCCTTATTTATAATAGCCAGAAGCTGGAAAGAACCCAGATATCCCTCAATGTAGGAATGGATGCAGAAAATGTGGTATATATACACAATGGAGCACTATTCAGCAATTAAAAACAATGAATTCATGAATTTTTTAGGCAAATTGATGGAAGTGGAAAATATCATCCTAAGCGAGGTAACACAATCACAAAAGAATACACATGGAATGCAATCATTGATAAGTGGACATTAATTAGCCCTGAAGCTCTGAATACTGAAGGTACAATTAGCATATGAAACGATTCCCATGAAGAAGGAAGAAGAGGGCCCTAATCCTGGAAAGGCTTGATCCAGCATAGTAGGGGAGTATCAGGACAGAAAAAAGGGAGGGGGAAAGACAGGAGAATGGATGGAGAGAAGAGGACTTATGGAACATATGGGGGGGGACTGGGAAAGGGGAAGGCTTTTAGAATGTAAACAAAGAATATAGGAAATAAATTTAAAACATTAAAAAAAACAAAAGGACATGCATGATTTGTACTCATGTATAAGTGGATATTAGCCATACAATACAATATCCATGTTATATTCCATAGACCCAAAGGAGCTAAATAAAAAGGAAGGCCCAAGAAAGGATTCTTGAATCTAACTTAGAAGGGGGAGTGAAATAGTCATAAGAAGCAAATGGAGGGAGGGAACTGGCAGGGATGACGAATATGGAGGGGAATGCGGGGTTCAGGATCAGGTGTGGTGAAGGACAGGAGAGATGGCTAGATAGCCATGAAAATGAATGTTAATCTACGACTGACTGGGGTGAGGATTTAGCAAGCTCAGGGACTCTTAGAGTTAGGGGAATGATTGAGGGCTCTGAACGTAATAGGAAATCCACAGAAAAATCAACAGAGTCAACTAATTTGGATCCTTGGGAGTTCTCAGAGTCTAAGCCTCCAACCAAAGTGCAGAAACAGGCTATATGGATGTACCCTGGTACATATGCAGCAGACATGCCGTCCAGTCTTTATTTGGATACCTCCAACAACAATGATAGCTGGGGCTGTCCTTAAATCTGTTGTTTATCTTTGGAATCTGTACAACTAGCCTGCCTTGTCTGGCTTCAGTGGGAGAAGATGAGCCTAATCCTGCAGAGATTTTATGTGTCACTCATGGGTAGCCCCTACCTTCTCAGAGGAAATGGGAAAGGATTCTGTGATAGTGGATCAAGAGGGGAGTAATGATCAAGATGTAAAATGAATCAATATGTAGATTAATGGAAAAATAAAATGTTATCAAGTTAGCATCTTCTGGCTAGTTTGTTGGTGTGTTTTGATTTCATTAATCATTGTTAGTATTTTGAATGATGGATTTTGTGTGGTAAGCCTTTACTGTACCAATAACGAATTGACTAGTGCTCCTTAATTGTTTTTATTTTATGTGTTAGAAAGAACTATTCTCCTGCATCTATATAGGCAAATCTGAGAGTCGCTCGCTTACAGCCAAACAGCAACAAAAAGGTTGGACATCGGCAGGTTTAAATAAATATAAAGTGACTGACTTTTATGTAGACTTTCTCATTATCTATATCTCTATCTTTATCTGCTTATGACATTTCATTTGAATTTCAAATTGTTTGTGGTACCATTGACATTGCTTCTTGGATAGAGAATTGGATGTCTGGACTGTTAGCACAATAATGCTTTGATTTACTTTTCAACTCATTTGTTATTGGCTTGGGTTTTTTAGACAGACTCATTGAGTAGCCTTGGGTGGTTTCCACCTAACTGTAATCCTTCTGCCTCAGTCTTTCAAAGTACAAGGATTATAGGAAATAGTCACTATGTAAAGCTTTAATGCTATTGCATTTATAGTTATACCAGAGAAGAGATCTTTAGAGGATGGATGCATTAGAAAGACTTATCTTTCTAGAGCTACAGGTTGATGAATTCTGTCAAGTTCATCCTGCTTCAGAATGAGATGGTGATTCAAGTTTAGGTCTATGAAAGATGATACAAGACATGAGACACAGACAGTTTTACTTTGTTAAACTAATTACTTATAAAATAAGATAAAATAATTCTGGGCCTCATGATTTTTGAGAGTTAGAATTCATGACCATCATGGAGCTGGAACAGTAGCAGAGAGCTTACATCTGACCCACTAATCCAAGACAGAGAGAGGCCTAACAGGAGATGGGTCGGTGTTTGAATGTTCACTGCACAATGCCAGTAACACACGCCTCCTCCTGCAAAGCATGCCTATTAAATTTCTGCTCAACACTTCTACTAACTGGGGACCAAGTATTCAAATATAGCGACCTATGAAGATCATTCTCAATCATGTACCCTTGAAATCGTCCTGACTTTAGCTTTAGGGGCAAAGTTAGATGTTCTCCTCTGAGACTTGAGTTTATCAGTGAGAACTATCTACCAAACTTTGTTGTTGTTGTTGTTGTTGTTGTTGTTGTTGCTCTCTTCCTCCTCCTCCTCCTCCTCCTCCTCCTCCTCCTCCTCCTCCTCCTCCTCCTCCTCCTCCTCCTTCTCCTCCTCCTCCTCCTCTCCTCCTCCTCCTCCTCCTCCTCATCTCCTTGTAGATTATTAAGGGTGCTGAAGCGTCATAACTTTCATGTTACCTACTTGAACAAACACAACTTACTAGTGGTTACATGGCTGAATCTATAACTTCCCTACCACCAGCAACCATTAAATTTATATATCTCTTCAATGACAAGAGGAACTTACCAAGTCTGCCCACATCCTTGTTTTACTAATGGGACTGGTTTTGTGCAGATCTTAGGCAGGCACACATGGCTGTTATGAATTCATAGGTGCAACAATCATGTCATGAACAGAAGGCAACAACCCTCAATTGTTGTAATTGTTTAAACATAATTTTTAAAAGCCTTCATTACAAAATAAACTGTCTGTGTTGTTAAAATGGCCTATTCATTGTAAAAATTTAAAACTGGTGGATTCTACTTAATATTCTCATTATGATTTTGAAATAAAGTATGAGTGGAAATAATTCTTTGAATTTTAAGTATTTATTTAATTTATAACACTATCAACAACCATTCTTTGAATACATTCATATATATATATTCACACACACACACACATATAATAGATTTTTATCATTTTCATCCTCTATCATCCTTTTTCATTCCCTCTCACTCTCATTAATTTCTTTTTTCTTCAAGAAACATTTCATATTTTCATGCATCTTTCTAGTTTGATTGTTTATGTTTGTCATTAAGAATTGCAAAATCTATTGGCATAATTATAAATGTAAAACATTTATAATTGTAAAACAAAAAATGTAAAACAAAACAACAGTAAAGGCTTTTCCACGGGGGCATTTGACTTCTCCAGCTATGGGTTTGGGGGCAGTTTTACAGTTCTAGGAATCTATACCATCCTCTGCAAGAAGTCTCAAAACCAATTAGAAAGTGGTTAGTTAAGCCAAAAATACTGATGCCACTATTATCTAAGTGAGCATATCCATTCTCTTTCCAGGCAGATTGATGTGGTAGCATGTAGGTCTCACAGCTGGATCTACTGGTGGCTTATCTCTCAAAGCAGCATAAAGAACACCTTCCTGTACTTTGAAAGCTGGTCATCATGGAAGAATCTTCCAGCTCAACTGAGTAGAATTGGTGTGTGTGTGCGTGCGTGTGTGTATGTGTGTATGTGTGTGCGTGTGTGTGTGTGTGTGTATGTGTGTGTTTGAGACAGAGTCTTATTGTATTGTATAAACCAGTTTGACCTAGAACCCACTATTTTGGTCAGGTTGGCCTTTCTGACTACCTCTATGTCTTTATTGCTGGGATTTATGGTGTATGTCTCATGTCTGGCCCATGTAGAAATTATTTCTAAAGAGAAATATTGGAGTAGTAAGAAGATGTTAGATGTTTAATATCATTTTTTATTGGATATTTACTTTACTTACATTTCAAATGTTATCCCCTCTACAGGTCTTCCCTCAAGAAAGCCCCTATCCTATACTCCATCCCCTGCCTCTATGAGAGTGTTCTCCTACCCACCCACTCCTGCTTTCCTGCCCTGGCATTCCCCTACAACTGAAGCATCAAACCCCCTCAGGCCCAAGGGCTCCTCCTCCCACTGATGTCCAACTAGGCCATTCTCTGCCACATATGCAGCGAGAGCCATGGGTCCTTCCATGTGTACTCTTTCGTTGAATGGTCCCCAAGAGTTCCAGGGGCATCCGGACAGTTGACACTGTTGACCCCTCTGTGGGGCTGCAAATCTCATTGGTTTCTTCATTCCTTTCACTCACTCCTCCAATAGGTACCCTGCATTCAGTCGAATGGTTGGCTGTGAGCATCCACCTCTGTATTTGTTAGACTCTGGGAGAGACAGCCTATCAGGCTCCTATCAGCAAGCACTTCCTGGCATCCGCAATAGCTTCTAGGTTTGGTGACTGTGCATTGGATGGATGCCCAATGGATGCCAAAAGTCTCTGGATGGCTTTTCCTTCAGTCTCTGCTCCACACTTTGTCTCCATAGTTCCTCTAGTCCATCTTTTTTGCATTTTTAATATATTCTAATTGATGATGATAATTCAAACTTCTTTCATATTTTTGATTGTTCTAAAATGTTCTGGAACAAGAAGTCACTCAATAAAGAGTCAGAGGGTACATAGAAAGAATTAAGGTACATAAAATCCTTTTATGATATGGCTGTGATGTATCTTTACATTCAGTTTTAAATTTTACTAAAATTTGGACATGACTACCATGGTCAAAGCATCAGGATTTGAACTTTAAGGAAATACAGAACCAAAAAGAGTTTTTATTATGTTTTATTATATAATAGATTATAAATGAGTTTTTTATAAGCTGTGTTCAACTGATTATCATGAAATAAAAAATGATCCAATCAGACATGAAGATATTATGCTAAAATATTTTATATTATGTGAACAGAAGACTGCTTAAATTCATTATAAAAATCAGAGATTAAATATAGATTATGGAGTTCTAATTTAGTAAGTTTTTTTTTTTTGTTTGCACTTCCTAGAGTAAATTTTAGCTAATTATCTTTTGCATGGATCAGGAACACAATTCCTAATGTTTTGACAAGCAACAAATTGCACATTAGTCAATTGTAAAGAAATCTATTAGGAACAGTTGTCCATGTTGAAGATTCTTCTTTGAAATAGCAAATTAATTTAAGGCTCATCATTCACATTAACTGTATCATGATATCAAAGTATTGGTTACTAAGAGAAACCCTAGAAGTAGATACCAAAGCTTACCTATTAAACAGATGGCTAAATCAGATCTTGCGATAATAAGAAGGAAGTATACAATTCCTATGTTATCATCAAGGTGCCTTTTGATTGTCCACCATTAATAGTATTATTATGCTAATTAACTTATCTGTGATATAATATAAACATTGCATTATTTCCACTGAGAGTGTTAATTACAGGGTGTTTAGCTTTTGGGTTTTTTTTTTTTCCAAGA
This sequence comes from Apodemus sylvaticus, assembly GCF_947179515.1. Lineage (NCBI taxonomy): Eukaryota > Metazoa > Chordata > Mammalia > Rodentia > Muridae > Apodemus > Apodemus sylvaticus. Next base: position 42,734,281 of record NC_067479.1, read on the forward strand.
GGTTTCTTTCACTTTTACCTCTTTCAAGGAAATATCAGCTTCTGGACACACTGTGATGGTTTTCACTGTGTAGTGACAACAATGGATATATGGTGATATATCTGCAATATATATTTCTCTGCAAAACACTTTAATTGGCTGGTTAAAATAGAGCCATTCATGAATATAATTATTTAGCTAATGCAAAATACACAGCTCAGTAATAAATTTTATTTTCTATTTGTGGGAGCATGAGCCAAAATGACTCCAGTTTTTCTAAGATTATTTATTCTTTGCCATTGCTAGGTTAGGATAATTGTTGTAGATATGTGTCTCCTTATTTACTTTTTCAATTACCTAAAAAGTTAACAGATTCACATTAAGAATAGGAAAGCTAAATCACAATATAGAAGTGAAATAACTTAACCAACTACAGAGGATGTAGCACATACCTTTTTTTGAGAGGAATTCGTGTTTTGAGGGAAAAATGCATTGTTTCTGCACTGATAGGGACATAGGAAAAAAAAACCATGACAATCAACAGGCAATATATTTATAAAGACATGTTTGTGCTGTTAGTGCCTAAGACTAAGGTGTCTTAGTCAGGATTTCTATTTCTGCACAAACATCATGACCAAGAAGCAATTTGGGGAGGAAAGGGTTTATTCAGCTTAAACTTCCACACTGCTCTTCATCACCAAAGGAAGTCAGGACTAGAACTCAAGCAGTTCAGGAAGCAGGAGCTGATACAAAGGCCATAGAGGGATGTTACTTACTGGCTTGCTTCCCCTGGCTTGCTCAGCTTGCTTTCTTATAGAACCCAAGACTACCAGCCCAGGGATGACACCACTCACAATAGACTCTCCCACCCTGGATCAATAATTGAGAAAATGCCTTACAGCTGGATCTCATGGAGGCATTTCCTCAAGGGGAGACTCCTTTCTCTCCTTTCTCCAGCTTGTGTCAAATTGACACACAAAACTTGCCAGTACAGAAGTTAGTAAGATATATGCTCCAAAAGTCATATCTCATTCCCTATGGATTTGTGAAGCTGAGATATTTGTTAGCACTACTCCAAATCAGAAGAGAGGTTCTATTGGTAGCATCTTTGTGTCTATTATCCAGTTATTAAATATGGACTATCCTGCTCTCTGCCATCTGCTCTCTAGACAGAAAAGGATTAATCTTTTAGTCTTAAATACAAAAATGGCAACTAACAAAGCTCTGATTCATTAATAACTAATATGTGACAATTCAAAATTGAATTTATTGAAATGGGCTGATAATCTCATTATGATGAAAAAGTAATTGTTAGAAATATTCCCAATGATGTCAATAACTTTTAGATATTAGACAAGTATGATATTATTATAGGTAATAAGACCAAGTAGGATTTTATCTTCAAGAGAATATAACTCTGAAACTTGGGCTAATTATAAAAGTTATGTTTGTTGCGGCTCCTGGTGGTGACCAAGCCTCTTCTTGGTAAGGTACATGAGTGTAGTGTAATGCATTCTCCTTATGGCAAGGCCTGAGGAATTGGGTCCCCACATGGCATGGGCCTCTGGGAGACATACATGTAGAATCTGGACTTTCCTGCATGCATGTTTGGTTCACTTTTGCCTTGCATTTGCATTTTTGTCTTTGCTAACAGCAGGTTTCACTTTCACTTTGTCTGTAACAGCCACTTACCAAGAATCAGGTTAGAAAGAACCCAGATGTCCTTCAACAGAAGAATGGATACAGAATATGTGGTACATTTCCACTCAACTACTAAAATCAATGACTTCATAAAATTCTTAGGCAAATGCATGGAACTAGAAAATAGCATCCTGAATGGGGTATTCCATTTACAAAAGAACACATGGTATGAATTTACTGATAAGTGGATATTAGCTCAAAAGCTCGGAATACCCAAGATACAATTCACAGACCACATATAGCTCAAGAAGAAGAGAGACCAAAGTGCAGGTGCTTTGGTCTTTCTTAGAAGGGGGAACAAAATACTCAAAGGTGGAAACAGGGAGACAGAGTGTGGAGCAGAGAATGAAGGAAAGGCCATCCAGAGACTGTCCCACCTGGGGATCCATCCCATATACAGTCAAAAAACGCATACATTATTGTAGATGCCAAGAATTGCATGCTGACAGGAATCTGATTTAGCTGTCCCCTGAGAGGCTCTGCCAGAGCCTTACATATACAGAGGTGGATGCTGGCAGCCAACCATTGAACTAATCATGGGGTCCTCAATGGAGGAGTTAGAGAAAGAGTTGAAGGAGTTGAAGGGTTTTGCAACCTCACAAGGAGAACAACAATATCAACCAACCAGAGCTCCCAAGGTCTAAACTACCAACCAAGGAGTTACACATGAAGGAACCCATGGCTCCAACTGTATATGTAGCAGAGGACAGTCTTGTTGAGCGTAAATGGGAGGAGAAGGCCTTGGTCCAGAGAAGCTTGATGCCCCAGTGTAGGGGAATGAGAGGGCAAGGATGTGGGAATGAGTAGGCAGGTGAGGGCACACCCTCATAGAAGCAGGAGGAGGCGGGATGGGATGGGGTTTCAGGAGGGGGGAATCGGGAAAGTGGATAATATTTGAAATGTAAATAAATAAAATATCCAATAAAAAAAGATTTAAAAAAAAAAGCTGGGACTGTGATTCATTCTTGTCTCTGAGGATCCTGGGAGCAGAATAGATTACTATTCCTGTGTTTGTTAATAATGGTGATGTGGTTGAGTCAACATGAGGGCCTGGTCTGGGAACATCAGCTAAAGTCTGGATGTTCTCTCCTGATGGGAACTTAGTTCTGACAAAAAAATTGCAATTAGACTTGTTGCAAATAACAGCCAGATGATTATCAAAAGGTTAGGAAAGTCTTGCTGGATCTAATAGAAACATTCAGAGGCAATCCAAGCAAGGATGAGGAACTGACTTGGATTATTACTGGCAAGATCCCTTTAGCATTAGAGGAATTAGATCTCCTGATTAGGATACAGGGAAATGCTAGGCGGCATTAATTCAGACTTCCCAGCTTATGTAGTTTGTCACCTCTTTATACTGTAACCACAATTGCTGCTAATCACGGTCACTTGCTCATGTACCAATGTGTTCAGTTACATATTAACTGCTTGGAAGAGCTGTATCTCCTCTTTCTTGATTCAGATCATTGTTAGAAGGAAACCAGGATGATTGAGGAGAAGTAGGAAGGGAAACATTCTGTGTGCATATTATTGTTAAACATACGGCATTTTTAAGAGAGACTGTACCTGAGAAAATGAATGTAAATCTTTTCGGCTCTGAAAGGTGGCCTGAGTGGTCTTAGCGCCAAAGTCTGTTAAGTGCACCTCTTGGTTCAAGTCTTCTATGTTCTATTTGGTACTTCTGCTTTCCAGTTTCATCCCTGCCAGGACTGGATTCTGGCATGTTCCTTTCTGGATCATACAGAACTAATGATAACAAAAATAGACCTAGTCTAGTGCTTGCAGATATATGTGTGCATGAATTTTATATAAATAAAAGAGGCTAATTCTCTATGGATTCATCTTTCCTGCTTTGACCTAGTGCAGTTCTTATACTAGCCTTGTGGACGAGTTCACAGGCACCATATTGACTTCAATTCCAGGAGACAGCATATCACAGAACTTCTAATCGTCACCCAACTCATATATTAATTCTTTTTAACTTCTTTTCAGCAATATTCCTTTAGCCTCACCACAGAGAGGGGAACTATAAAGATGTGTCATTTATGTTGAACAGTCAGTCTCTTCTCAGTAATTTATCCAGTTAATTTTTTCTACATTGAAACCTGCCCATTGCAAAAGAGGGACTATATCTGAATAAGTTTTAGAGTGGCCAGAATATATGACATCAAAATTACTGTTTAGGAGATAATTTAACCAAAAATTAAAACCAAAATAAAAACAGTGGAATACAGTCAAGAATCTAAGCCTCCCTAGATAATATATAAAGATGTTATGATAGTCAATAAAGATGTTATGATAGTCAACTCAATATGTGTGGTTCAGCTTCCAGTCACTGAGTCATTGTGTCAAATAGCCACGTCTACTTTTTATTAGAAAAATCCTTACTTTACTTCACATTTCAAAGTTTTCATTCTTTGTTGCTTATTGCTGTTGCCTGGGACAAAGACCATTGTCACAGGGCTCTATTTATCTTATTCTTTCTGCCTATTTCAGATCAAAATGCCACATGTACTCTGGAGAAAGCCCCCAAAAAATCAAATAGTCAGAAACTAACCTACAATCTAAAAATTAAAAAAAATATATATATTTTAATACAAAAGTAATAGTATTAAATTATAACAATGTTTTATACAAAGAATTTATATACTGTTTTGTAAGTATTTAAGATTGTATTATGTTTTGTACTAATATATACAAGTATTATGTGCAACTTATTCATTGTCTTAGAATGTAATGGTGTGTAATAGACCTTTCTAGCTATTGAAATTTAATTTTAATTTAAAAATCCATATGTGTGCACAGTGGGCAGCACATTTACAAAACTTTCATGTCAGTGATATGTGCAGTAGGTATTATAATTACAGTTTCAAGAGGAAAGTGTGTAATAAAGGGACTATTAGCTAACAATCCTGAGTCAAATTGCATTAAAAGGCTTATGAAGTCTATTTAGTGATACTGTGTTATTCTCTAACTTACCACTACAAGGCACTGGTTGGAAAATTTATGAGAAAGGAAACCAACTCTTAAAAAACATGCCAGGTTAAAGGGTTCTGACATTGACAACAGAAGAAAAGAGATAAGTACAGCTTATTTGGCCATTCCTTGCATGTTTAGGTGAATAGTGTCAGTGAGCCAGAAATAAAGGCCTTTAGTAGACCGTGTTTTCTCAGACAAGTAATCCTCCTACTGTATTTCTGCTTTGAATGCTTGTCATGAACATGATAGATGGGAAGCCATAGCAACTCGAAACCCATGAAAGGCAACAAAGAGAAAAAGCAACTCACTTTTCTGGTGTGAAAAATGTTATATCTGCATTTCCTGGTTTACATGAAATAAGCCTTTCAAATACTTGCATATATTTATTTTTAAAAATTAATTTTTCCTCCCAGAATTGAGAGACATAAAAGAAATATATGAGTCATTTTACATAATATTCTGTTTTAACAGATAATTTATTAAGACATTTAAATATACTGAGCAAATATTATTTCAATTGATATTATTTCTTTTCAAAAGCTAAAGAATATTTCACATAGAATCTTATCTATAACAATAAAACTTGTTACTATTTCAGTTATAGTTTGAGGTTGAATAATATATTTTTAATCTAATTAAACAAGTATTTTATTGGCTTTAAAATTAGACTTGTAAAATCCAGACTGGAAAAAGAAGTAAGTCAAATGTGAAGTATTTCTCTACAATGTTTTTCCTATTTCTTCAACCCTACTCCCCTGAAATCATTTCAGCTGCATCAGGGCTCATCCAGTTCTGCTTTAGGTGTGGTTGATTTCTGAGAAGAGAAGTTCAAATAATTTTTTTTCCTGTAAGATTGTGTGGTATGACTTATATGAATACTCTAGAAACTGCAGTTTTAGTATGATTCTTTAGTGTTCACATAAATTAATTTGCCCCAAATTAGAAATAAACAATCCATCTCTGTTTTAAAGATGGTTGACGATAGTTTGTACATCCTTTTACATGAGAGGGACATGTAATTCTCCATTTTCCAATTATATATTTATTTGTTCCCACGAGAAGTAAATGTGTTTTTCTTACAAAAGACCTTCAATCTATGGTTCCATGGCATCAGCAATGTGAGCTTTAGGGAAACTGAAATTTCCTCTCTATTGCACAGGAGAATGTAAAAAGAGTGATTAAGAACAATTAGGCTGGAGAGATGGCTCAGTGGTTAAGAGCACTGACTACTCTTCTGAAGGTCCTAAGCTCAAATCCCAGCAACCACATGGTGGCTCACAACCATCTGTGATGAGATCTGACAACCTCATCTGTAGTGTCTGAAGACAGCTGCAGTCTATTCACATATAATAAATAGACAAATCTTAAAAAACAAAACAACAAAAAGAACAATTAAGTGTAGGAATTCTACGTCAGTTTTCTAGTGACTTATTCTAGCAAGTGTCTGCTGTATATTATTTAGAGTGTAATTCCAACCCCTCAGAAGGTTTCCAACAGATAGACTACCTAGTGCTTGGCACATCATGAGCTGGTAACTGATGCTAGGTCCTCCTTTCAGCCTTTTATCATCAGTTTTATCATCCTCATATTGATAAAAAGCAGTTATGATCACTTATGTTCATAAATAGGATATTCTGGACAATCATATCCCACATTCTCACAGAAATCTAGCAGGAGCATGAGTAGAAAAAATAAGTACTGTTCTGAAAGTTTCTTTTATTTTTTCAAAACAAGAAAGCATGGATTTCACAGTAGATATTTTATGAATCGCTGATGGGCCAAATATACTTCATATTTCCGTCAGTTAGCTTTGTATAAGTATTTTTAGCCCTCACACAGATTTCCTATTCTAACGTCAGAATCCATTCCCATCTTCAAAATAGCTATGGAAGAAAGTTTGACAAGCTTATATCTAATTATTGTTCTGTGCAAACTAGCACCAGGCAGGAAATTTTTTTCTTCAGAAAATTTAAAGAATAAACGAAAGAACATACGTTGGGGGGAAGCCTCATTTGTAAAAATCAAGAGCAACAATATAGCCGCAAAGAAAACTATTTAGATTCAAGAGCCAACGTGTAAGCCACCACCAGAACTCTCCATAATGCTTCCTTTATATCCCAGTTAGACTATGTATGTCTTTCTCTAACAACAAAAGAAGCATCATTAATTTTAAGACAGATAACTTCTTATGCTTTTAATGTAAGTCACATTGCCGCAACTGAGTGTAAAAGAAATGCATAATTTTTCTAAAGCAGATCCTTTGGGGGGCAGTTGATCCTTTCAGAGGGTCACCTAAGACTATGAAAAATAATAACTATCTACATTAGCATTCATAACAATTGCAAAATTACAGTTACAAAGTAGTGACAAAAATAATTTATGAATGGGAATTATCACAACATCAGGGACTATCTTAAAGGGTCACAGCACTTGAAGGGAGAAAGAACCACTGTTAAAGAATCTGATTTCATGAACTGATAAAATAAAACACTATCAATTATGTATAATTATATTATAGTAAGAACTAGAATCCTAAAATAGAATTTTAGTTCACTAGTTTTTTATTTTTAAAATAAGAAACATTATAAATGCTTTGATACTTTATCTGTAAGACACAATAAAATACACAGTTACATAAACAAATTTTATTGTCACAACAGGTTAATAAGTAGTTATTCAGATCATGTGAAAAATATATTTAAAATAATTCTAAACAAAGCAATATTCTACCATTTCTCACAGGCTGTACATTATTTTCTCAGTGTTGTTGCTAGGGTAAAATAAAACAATTGAGATGTCTGAATAAAAATGAACACATATCTTATTTAAAACATGATTCAAACATAGCCTTCTCATACTATAAAATGAATAAGTAAAAATTTTGGAAATATCCAGATATTTTGTGAAAAAAGTCTGTTAGAGAGCTATTTTTTCACAAAAGATGCATATATGTTGCCCATAATTTCAACAGTCCTACGAGTGCCTGGAAAAGATACAGCTTAAGGACCCCTTTGTTTTAAAATTACACTAATTTGTTTTCCTGATAGATGAGTCCTCTCAACGCCAATCAAGTCTTGTCTGTCCTTTGAGTACAATGGTTAAGACAGTCATGTCATCGAAGCACGCAATCTTGAGAAGACGTTCTTATAAACAATTTCAAAATTTGCATAGTTTTAACATATGCCAACAAGTAACAGTATGGATGTCTGAAAAAGTCATAAAGAAAAGAATCATACTATTAACATCAGACCTAAGGATACATTAGATGGTTACCACACACACACACATACACACACACACACACATACACACACAATTCTTACAATGAAGGCTCAGGGATTACTGCAGAAGTAATCTTGTAGGGAGTAGAAAGATTCTGAAACCTAGAGGAAGACAGAATTTCCTTTGAGTTTTTTTGGTTTTGTGGGGCTTTTTATGTTTGTTTCTTTGTTTTGCTTTTGTTTTTTTTTTCTTGTTTTGATTAATGCTCTTGGAAGCACAATACAAACAGAGCTTACAATAACTTGGATATATAAGCTGTTATATTGGAAAGACCCTGAACCCTATCGAATGTTCCACTGGACCTATAACATCAAAAGAGATATATCCATTGGCCAAAAATAGGTTTTCATGAGATCATTCTTAGGCAGAGTTCTGAGCATTGTTTACATTATTTTACTTTGTACGTATCACAGTGTTAGATTTTAGGTGCCCTGAAATATGAAGAAATCATGTACTTTATTTATCATGATAGCTTAATTAGTGTACTGGCTGGTTTTGTGTGTCAACTTGACATAGGTTGGAGTTATCACAGAGAAAGGAACTTCAGTTGGGGAAGTGCCTCCATGAGATCCAGCTGTGGGGCACTTTCTCAATTAGTGATCAAGGGAGAGGGCCCCTTGTGGGTGGTACCATCTCTGGGCTGGTATTCTTCGGTTCATAAGAGAGCAGGCTGAGTAAGCCAGGGGAAGCAAGCCAGAAAGAAACATCCCTCCATGGCTTCTGCATCAGCTTCCTGACTTGCTTGAGTTCCAGTCCTGACTTCCTTTTGTGATGAACAGCAGCAGAACTGTAAGCTGAATAAACCTTTTCCTCTCCAACTTGCCTCTTGGTCATGATGTTTGTGCAGAAATAGAAACTCTGACTAAGACAAATGCCAGCGTAGTGGGGTATTCCTGTGACAACCTGACTATGTTTTGGGGAGAACTGTGGAAGGACTTTGGAACTTTGAGCTAGAAGAGCCATTAGGATGTTAAGAGCTCTGTGGAAATTTCTGTAGGAGCTTGGAAGATAATGTTAAGAACAGTGCAGAAGATGGAGGCCTGGCTTGTGAAATTTCAGAGGGAAGATTAGACTCTTAAAGGGGCCATGTTTTGATTGTGAAGGTGCTGTGGTTTTGGTTACCTGGGGCTGCAGAATCAGCTGTGATTAACAAGATACCAGAATCCCTAAAGCAAACTTTTGTGTTACTGGGACTACTGATGCTGGTTAGCTGGAGCTAAGAAATTAGCGGTGATTAAGAAGAGACCAGCATCACTGAGGTGAAATCTTCTGGGAAGTGTTTTCTGAGAGCACAGAGCCTGTGTTCCAGAGATAGCCATAGTTGTATTTTGTGCTGTGGCTGGACTTGGTACTGTGTTAAGAGTAACCCAGGTGGTACTGGTTTTGAAGGCATGAAGGGGTCATGAAGAGCAGCTGAGGCTCTTGGCACAGTGAAAGGCCATGGAAGGCCATTGGTGAAGGTGCAGCCTCAGTTGCAGTTGATGGTTCAGGACTTGAAGTGGTCATGCATAGAAGAGAGCCTATGAGAGGCTATTGGTGAAGCCTAATTACAGTAGAAGATAGCAGTGTTTTGGAGATGCCAGTACCATGCAATAACCACCAAGAACAGCAGCAGCAGTGGAGTACAGGCATCTGGAGCCTAGAAGACAAGGTGTGTGCTACAAAGGGCAGAGCTGGAGAAGTGACCCAAGCCCTTGGAGGAGCCTGGAAGATTGTGAGTTGGATCCCAGATATTGAACCATTGGAGTTTGAGTTTTGCATTTGGTTGTGACTGTGCCCTGATATGTTTTCCTCCTGAAGGAAGGAAGTATTTTAGTGGAGCCCACAGTTAAAAGACTGAATTTTAAAGATATTGTACATTTTAAAGTGATTGAACTTTTAATATGTAAAGACTGTGGGACTTTTTAAAGTAATTTAGATCTTGGGCATGAATAAGAAAGTTGAGGCTTAATAGTGATGTGTTTGTGTGTCAAGTTGACAAAGGGTCAATTGTACTCGCTGGTTTTGTGTGTCAACTTGACACAGGCTGGAGTTATCACAGAGAAAGGAACTTCAATTGGGGAAGTGCCTCCATGAGATCCAGCTGTGGGGCATTTTCTCAATTAGTGATCAAGGGGGGAGGGCCCCTTGTGGGTGGTACCATCTCTGGGCTGGTATTCTTTGGTTCTATAAGAGAGCAGGCTGAGTAAGCCAGGTGAAGCAAGCTAGTAAGGAACATCCCTCCATGGTTTCCGCATCAGTTCCTGCTTCCTGACCTGCTTGAGTTCCAGTCCTGACTTCCTTTTGTGATGAACAGCAATGCAGAACTGTAAGCTGCATAAACCCTTTCCTCCCCAACTTGCTTCTTGGTCATGATGTTTGTACAGGAATAGAAACCACGACTAAGACAATTAGTAAACAAATACAAATTGAACATTGAAGTAAATTAAAACATACTAGTATTTCACTAGTTCCTATATCACCTTTCTCCCTTTTTGCTGCTGTAAACCAGACATTACATTATTTATTTTGATTTACCCTATGTATGATCCCAGTTTCAACAATTTTTTTATTTTGTTAATTTATTTAAATAATACCCTTATAATCCTGGATTTGTATTCCATTTTTTTCCTGTTTTTACTAAGGCAAAAAATTTTATGGGGTCATTGTCTGAATTTTCAGTTTCTGGATTATTTGAATTGCCCAGTATCTTTTAAACTTTCCCAACTCAAGTGCTTTAATTTAGCATAGTTGACCAATTTTAACATGATCACTAATCCCTAATTCTTTTTCTAAGTTGACTCTCTATTGAGATCATCACATCTATCCCATCATACGACTAATGTTATTTTTTTAATATTTATAAATATTCAAGGTCCAAATCCTAATTTACTGTCCAGGGGTCTGTATATTAATGAAAACTCAGAGCCGCCAATAATGCATCAGTGTTACATGAAGTAAAAGAAATAATAAAGTACTTCCTCTCAGTGTCATTTAACCAAGAGTGAGCCTGATTTGAATTTATTATTATTTTCTCCTTGTGTTTTTCTATCCTCCTGTCTGTCTATTTTATGAGGATGAATCTGTGCCTGATTGAATGCTGTCTGGTGAATCCGTCTATCTAGGACTCTGTGTGTCTCCTGTGTGTGCATTTGTACCCTAACAAATGGTTATGTTCTTTGTTATACTGAATAGCACAGAAAATATGACATGGGGAAGGAATAAGAAATACTTTACAGAAATCTCTGAGATTTTTACAAAGGATTAAGTCACCAACTCTATCTTACCCAGACAGCAAACAAATCAATATTATCAAGCACTATCTATAATGTTGCACTCAACATTTATGATAGGTATTCATTTCATATGACCACTGTCACCTGATTTTATCTTTTCAGGAGCAAAATGTTATCATAACACACATGTAAAAAGTACCTTCATTATTCTTGAGTCAGGGGCATAGAAGTGTATAGAATTTAAGATTGTAGCTATACATTAAATTAGGTTGTAAAAGTTTATGTCATGGGAAACCTTAAGCAAGTATGATTGTTTGTTACCTTGCTTCCTTAAAGGCAGATTAAACAAGCAGACTGAAGACATTCTAGGATATCAATTTTAAGACAGAAAGGTCCTTGAGCTATGCTATTAACTCTGGCTGTGAGGTCCAGTAAAATTTTCCATCTCAGAGAATATAAGAGATGTTTCTATAAAATGCATTGCCACACTTTAGTTCATAAACTAGAGCAACCTCATCTAGATATTCATTCAAGGCTGTCCAGAAATCACTTTCTCATCTCCTGTCTCTGAAACTCAGGATTCAGAGAAAACTGGCTCTTGAGTTGCACTATTAATATCAGTTCACAACTTGAAAGAAACAGAGACAGGCACCTTAAACTCTGAGTGACTGTCTGACCTCTGAATTTTGCCTGATTTTTCTAGCTGGTTAGATATTTTCTACACATCTAATACAGCAGACAGAGCAAACAGTTCATTATTGCTAATTTGTGAGCTAAATAAATAAAGTTTAGGTAGAGTCCTGTTAAATACAGATACTGATAGAATACATCTACATTTGCATTGTTATGTAAATGATAATAAGATATGTAGTTTAAAAGTTACGCTTTTGGATTCTGTGAAAAACAACAGCGTGTATATATCTAGTATATATGTTAGATTAGCTCCAGGATCCTAGACATGTTAGACAAGCTCTCTACCACTGACGTACATTACTTGTCTTGGAACAGATATATATTTGCCATGGTGTACACAATGAGCTTGATTTTATTCATTCAAGGATATCTCTTCATGACTTAAGTCAACTAATTTGACTTATGCAATATTCAGCTATCTTATGAATTAACAGAAATAAGTCATATTAGAATGCTATTGATGTTATGCAGTTTGTTGAGTATATATATATGTACATATACATATACATGTACATGTGCATTTACATATACAACATATATACTGTCAAGATCTACACAAACATAAAGTAACCTAAATCTGCATCCTTACTTTCTGTATTAAACAACTACGTCCTGACTTTCTGAATGCTTTCATTTTTAGTTTTTGTGATTATTCTATCAAATATACATTTCCTATCATCTTTACTTGCTACTACACAGAAGAGACAAATAGTAGACCAGAAGTATTTATCCAAAGTTCTGAAGACCTGTATTATGACTTGAAGAAAATGTATCCAGAAAACAAAATATGACAGAATAATTACATGCTCTCTGATACTGGCTTCAAAAGCATGTTAAAAAAGAAAGCTTAGGAAATGGGCCTTTAAGTTTAAGAGGTTTTTTTTTAATACTATATTTTGAAGAGATTACATAGAAATATCACATTTGTGAGAAAATGTGATCCAGAGTTTGTTACAAAGGTTTCAGAGTTTGTCCCTAGTGTCATAACAAAACAGTTTTATTTCTTGGAACTCTACAGAACTATTTTTACATTCCTGATTACTCTAAAACTCATAAAAGTGCTGACATATCCATTTCTAACTATCTTGTTTTATCAGTTACAAAGAAAACCAATTCTATCTTTGTTTCAGGGGCTAGATAAATTATCCATGCTATAAAAAAGAATTTCAAAATAAATTACTAAATCAGTCACTGATGTGAGAAAATTGCAAGAGGAAAGTTTTATTTTGATACACTTTCATTACATCCAAGCAATAAAGCCTGCTTAAAGATACAACCTAACATTTCACACTGACAAAAAGTTGAAGAAATGATTATGTTAAGTTCCCTACCACTTTCTTTAAAAATATTAAAGCAATTCAATTTAGGCAAAATTTAAACAGCAAATTACAGCTTATGCATTTAATCTATATTTTTATAAGTAACTTCAGGTGACATATTAACTGTTGTTTAGTCTCTTAAAGCATCATAGCAAGAATGCATTGTTTCTCATATTTTTATTAATGATGAAAAGATCCCAACATATAGAAATAATTCTCAATTTCTTTTTTTTCTCTTTAGGGTTTTAGAACACAACCAAAATGTGTGCAGTGGGAGCAGAAATATTTAAGGGTGAACACTAGAGGAAATAGCTTCTTACTGACAAAGAGCAGTATTTGGTCCTGTAATCTTTTTAAAAATATTTGTATTAATCATCTTTATATACTCCTTATTTTATTCCCCACCCCGCCAACCCCTGTCCACCTTCTAACTGTTCCACATCCCATACCTCCTCCCCTCCTCCTGTCTCCATGACCTCCTGACCTCTAAACTTCCTGGGGCCTCCTCATCTCTGAATGAACACTGACCTGGCAATCCTCTATTGTATGTGTACTAGGCACTTCCTATCAGGTGGTGTATGCTGCCTGTGCGGTGGTCCAGTGTTTGAGAGATGCCGGAAGTCCAGATTAATTGAGACTGCTGGTCCTCCTACAGGGTCACCCTCAGCTTCATTCAGCCTTTCCTAATTCAACAGCAGGGGCCAGCTGCTTCTGTCTATTGGTTGGGTGCAAATATCTACATCTGACTCTTTCAGCTTCTTGTTGGGTCTTTCAGAGGGCAGTCATGGTTGGTCCCATTTTGTTAGTCTGTGATCCTGTAACTTTAGAGAACATTACTTAAAGTAGAGGGCTCTAAAGTCAAAGCCAAGTGAGTGCATTGCACCATTATTTGTTTGTAGTAGGCAAAACACCTGGTAACTTTAGGACAGATGCCTTAACATAAAGCAGTGTCAATTTACAAAAACTATTCAAGTCAAGCCAGACAAGTTTTCCATTGTCATTTAGAGGGAAATAAATGTAATGTTATCTAATGTTATTGGTATCATATGTATGTAATGAATGAGAACTGAGTGGCAAAAAAAAAAAAAAAAGCAGAGAAAGAATTCACTGATAAACTAAGGAGTCTAGAGCAAACACCTAGTCTTCGGCAACCAATGAGCTCAGTCTAAGTGAATGCTGTGATTTTCAATAGGGAATGACACTAACTCTCAGAGATTTATTTTCCTGGTTGTGAAAATCAGTGTGTATATGTGCACATGTGTGCTTATATACACATATATGCTCACAAAATTGAAACTGAGCTTTGGATAATTTGACCTACAGATTCAAATTTTATTTATGAAAAATCAGATATTTAGTAGAAAGTACTTTGCAGTTTTAATATTTATATTTTCTTTTCTTAAGAATGCATGTTATGATAGGACTTCCACAAGTTGAAGACAGCATTTAAAAGTTGCTTCCTCTAACTGCCCATGGAATCATGTGGGTAAGCAATCAATAGAGTGCATTATGATGGTAAGCTTTACTCTTCAGTAGGATGTTTGTGCTAAATCCACTTTTTTGACTTGCAATGTTTTATAGGGACCACATTCATTACAAGTCAAGGATCCACTGTCTGCATGTGGGTGTGTGTGTTGCAGATGTTTTATTTATGTGTTTTTGTTTTGCTGTATAAAAATAATATAATTTAATATTTAATTCAGATAGTATTTGGTAAAATATGAATATATAATGAAAGAAGCTTGAATTTTTGCTTTGAATTCATTAACTTTGTTTAAATACATGAAATATTTTCAACACCATTCTGAGTACTACAGAAGATACAAAAAGCTTATAAAATGACTAAAGTCATTGTCTCTAACACTGAATGACTTGTACTTTATTGCAAAACAAAAGAATGTTTTGCTTTAACTGTAATATTAAATAGTAATTCTGGATTAACTAGAGGAAAATTTAATTATGGTAAGGCGTAGAGAACTTATATTTGCAAGTGACTTGAGTTATTAATATTTTTAAGCATTAATAATGATCATTGGTAATTATTATTTCATATACTATATCATTATCTATAATTCAGCATGTAAGAGACATATTTGATGGATGAAAGTTGGAAGTAGGTAATGGCACCAAGTTTCTATCAAAATTCAGCCTTCATACACTATGGTATTTCATCCTCCTGGCCCTGATCACTCTTCGCTGCTGACATTTCCTATGCAATTTATATACCTCTCTATTCCTCAGATTTATTTTGAAAAGACCTTGCACGAACCCACATAAATTTGGCCTCCTTAGAGGCCAGCCAGTTTGAGGAGAGTAGTTAAGGGGACAAATGACATGAAGTAAATTTTGGAGGGCATTGTCCCTGAAAATAAATAATTTTTAAAATTTATGGGTATAAGCATATATCTACTGCAGGTGAGCTATTGGACCCGTATCATCTTTGTAAACTCAGTTGTAATTATGAAGTATTTGCTGATGTGAAATGCTGCCTGTGAGTTAAGAGGGATTATCTCTCAGACCACCTCCCTTAAAGCACTGACATCTTCACATGCCTAACTGAAAAACAAAACCATTGTAAGATCTCTTTGTTTCAGAAATATAATACTGTGGAGAGTGAGATGGCTCCCTGGGCAAAGACATTTGCTCTCACTTGCCTCTTGTTGCCCCTGAAGCCTACATAGTAGTAGGAGACAACTGTCTCCACAAGTTTTCTTTTGACCTCCTTACAAACAGCAGGTCATGTCCACTTATTCCTACAGAGATGATAAACAAAGTTAATAAACCTTTAAGCACACATAACACTCACATGAAAATGAACACAAACATACAGACTCACAAGCATATGTATATATCTAGATAAAACAATAGAGTTCCAGAAATGCTACTCTTTTCTTTTTTCTTTTGTTTTGTTTTGTTTTCTTTTCTTTAGTTTTCTTTTGTTTTGTTTTCTTTTTTTCTTTGCAAATAAGTCCTCTCTCAAATAATACATCCAGACCATGGTTCTCTCAACCCTTCATCCTTTCCAATTCTCCAATCTGCTCTCTTCCTTTGGTTTCCCTTCAGAAACGAGCAGGACTCCAAGTCTCCAGCAGAACAAAATATAATAAGATAAGGCAGAAGGCTCTCATATCTATACTGGATAAGGCAACCCAATAGGAGCCAAAAAGTCTTTTCACTAGAGAAAATACATAGCAAGTTGCAGCAACACAGAGTGAACATTGTCATAAGCTTTATTAACTGTCCTAACAGAGTTAAACAGGAAACTCTCAAGGCAGGAATAGCAAATGACGGAGAAGCACTTAGAGAAATGTTCAAAGTCCTTAGTCATCAGAGAAATGCAAATCATCTACTCTGAGATTCTACTTTTCATCCAACAGAATAGCTAAGATAAAAATTCAAACAATAGAATATGCTGGTGAGGATGTGGAATAGGAAGAACACACCTCCATTACTAATGGGAGTACAAACTGGCACAACTACTTTGGAAAAGACTTTGGAGGTTTATAGAATATTATAAATAGTTTTACCTCAGACCCAGCTATACTACTCCTGAGCATATTACTCCAAAGATGCTCCACCATACCTCAAGGACACTTGCTCAGCCATGTGCATAGCAGCTTTATTCCTAATAACTAGAAACTAGGAAGTAACCCTGAGGACCCACAGCAGAAGAATGGTTAAAGAAAGCATGGTTCATTTACACAATGGAGTAATACTCAGCTATTAAAAACGAAGACATCATGAAATTTGCAGACAATTGGAACTAGTAGGAACACAAAAGGACATATATGGTATCTACTCACTAATAAGTGGATATTAGCAATAAACTATAGGATACTTACACGACAACCCACATACCCAAAGAAATTAAACAAGGGTGGACTCAAAGGAGAAGGCTTGAATCTCAGAACTGAACTAAAATAGTTGGTAGGTAGAGGAAAGGAGGGAACTAGGTAGGAGAGGTAATAGGAGAATGGTGTGTGTTTTGGGGAGCAGGTGTAGGGTTAGCTATGGAGAGAGGGTTTGGAGTGTGATCAGTAATTGGTAGTGTATATGTGTGGGATCTCTAGGAGATGAACTGAGATGGGAGATGCTCCAGAGACAGTTTGAGGGTGAGTAGCTGAGGCTCCTGGTAGTTGGGGATATGGAGGCAGTACTACCAGTGGAGGGATAACCCACCCACAAATTCGTCAACCCAAAATTTGCCCTGCCTACCAGATGTCTAGGGATAAACATATAGCAGCAATTGAGGGAATGGCTAACCAATGACTGTCCCAAATTGTGACCCATCCAATGGGAAAAAACCAATCTCTTACACTATTAATGATACTCAGTTACACTTGCAGACAGAAGCCTATTATAACTGTCCACTGAGAGGCTCCATGCAGCAAGTGACCGAAATAGATGCACAGACCCACAGCTTAACAATAAGTCGAGCTTGGGGAAGTCTTGTGGAAATGTTGGGGAAAGGAATGAGGGACCCAGAAAGATAAGTAATCCATAAGAAGATGCTCAAATTAATTGGACTCATGAGGGCTCCAAAAGACTGTGCAACCCACCAATGGGTTGATCTAAGTCCCCTGATCAAATGCAGTTTGTTCTGCAGGTTCCCCCAACAACTGAAGGGAGCATCTCTGATTCTGTTGCCTCCTAATGAATCCTGTTTCCCCAAAATGTGCTGCCTTTTCTGGCCTTGTACCTTGTCCTGAAGGCACTTGAAGTGCCCTGTGTGTTGGTAAACAGTGGGGGTGTCTGTTTTCACAGAGGTGAAAGGGAGGGGAGTAGTGGTAGGGGTTATGCGAGAAGGGGACTTATAGGAGGGCCCTGGGCCTTGCAGCTACAAGGGCATCTCCTGAAGCTGAATTAATTGAGAACTGAAATACCAATGATTGCTGACACAGACAATGCCAGCCAATCAGGAACTGCTGTTTAGAAGGGATACATTCCTGGGACCAATGGGGCACAGCTGGAGGGTAGTAAAGGAACGTGCAGCAGCATTCATAGGGGCTTGCTGCAGAGTTTCTCACCTACTCCTTGAGTCTGTGCCACTGATTCCACATCACCTCACCTCCAACCCCCTAAGGTCAAGTAGGGTCAGGCAGCCAGTGGTCCAGGGCACAGACAACATCAATTGGGCACAAAAGAAAAGGAAGGGTTTTGGTCAGGATGTAAAGTGCATGAGTAAATGCATAAATTAATGGGGGGGTATAGAAAAAAGTAGAAAAACATCCTTTTATTAATAATTTTATTTGTTTACATTTCAAATAATATTCCTTTTCCAGTTACCCCTCCACAACATCCCAGTCCTTCCCCTTTCTCCCCCTCCCCTTTTCCTCTATGAGGATGCTCACCCACTCCTGCTCCATTGCTCTAGCATGCCCCTACACTAGAGCGTCAAACCTCCACAAGACAAAGGGCCTGATGTCAGATAAGGCCATCCTCTGCTACATATGTATCTGGAGCCTTGGGTCCCTCCATGTATACTCTTTGGTTGGTGGTTTAGTCTCCGGAAGCTCTGGGCAGTCCACTTAGTTGATATTGTTCTTCCTATGGGGTTGCAATTCCCTTCAGTTCCTTCAGGCCTTCCCCTAGCTCTTCTCTTGGGATCCCAGGACTCAGTCTGATGATTGCCTGTGAGTATCTGCATCTGTATTAGTCAGGTGCTGCCAGAATCTCTCAGGAAACAGACATACCAGGCTCCTTCTTCACATTTTTGATTTCCAAGTTCCTCAAACCTTAGGAATCTTGTCCATTTTTTTTTTTTTACTACGTTTGGAACCCTGTAGCCCTTACCCTGACATCAGTGCTTTTTTTTTTTTTTTTTTTTTTACTTTTTAAGTGTCTGCATGCATAGTATCTCCAAGTGGCTGTTTGAACAAGAATAGTTCTCTAAGCTCATATATTTACATGCTTATTCCTCAGTTGGTGAACTATTTGGGAGGATTAGAAAGTGTGGCATTTGTTGGAGGAAATGGGTCCCTTGAGAGTGGTCTTTGAGGTTTCAAAAGGACAAGTTAAGCTTACATTGCTTTCCCTCCCCTGGCCTGAAGATAAATGTATAAAGATTACAGCTACTTCTTCAGAGCCATGCTCCCCACAATGATGATTTTGGATTAAACCTCAGAAACCTTAAGTAAGACCCCAACTAAGAGTCTTCTTTTATAAGAGTTGGCTGGATCATGTTGTCTCTTCGCAGAAATAGAACAGTGACTGGGACACTCCACAAGGGCGCCGTGTTTGCCATTTATTGTATTCATCTCCATTAGAAGCATCATGTCTGTAGTTAAATAACTATGGATACCATCATTTGTTTAAAGAAAAGCTTCCTCTCAGAATATTATATTTTGAATATAGAGAAATCTCATAGTGACAAAAATCAGAATCACATAAATGTTTGATGAAAAATAAATATGTTCAATAATGATCTGAACTATAGTTTTAAGGCTTTGCATACTTTTTATTTCTTTTTGAAATTATAATATAATTAGAATATTTTCCCTTTCTTCCTCTTCCAAACCCTCCCTGCTCTCCTTCAAAGTCCTCATTTTGCTGTTATTTCATGCATATATTTATATGTATGCAAAGAACTCAGAGAAGTGAAAAACACAAAGCAACAAAAACAAACGAAAAAGGAAAAAAAAGTAAGTCAATGTGCCTTATAATTTCAGTGAGATACTGTATATTCCAACATGATGTGCCATCTAGAACTTATAGCACACAGAGTTTTAGAGCTAGGAGGAGCATGTAATATTAAGTAGTTCTACAACCAATTACCCTCATTTTAGAATCATATGTTCTTTTGCTCTAATTTCTTGGTTGAAGAGTATAGTTCTTGAAACCACTTATCCTTTTATCTGTGTCTTTGTAGAGCCTCTGGCTTCAGTCTTTCAGATTTCTTTGTAATTCCTTGTTTTCTAATTATTTCTTATTTGTATAGTTTCATGTTTCCTTTATGTATTATGTATAATTATCAGTACACACATATCAAACCAATGAGCTTTCTTTTTTTATTAGATATAATTTTTTATTTACATTTCAAATGATTTCCCCTTTTCTAGCCCCCCACTCCCCGAAAGTCCCATAAGCCCCTTTCTCTTCCCCTGTCTTCCCACCCACCCCTTCCCACTTCCCCGTTCTGGTTTTGCCGAATACTGCTTCACCGAGTCTTTCCAGAACAAGGGGCCACTCCTCCTTTCTTCTTGTACCTCATTTGATGTGTGGATTATGTTTTGGGTATTCCAGTTTTCTAGGTTAATATCCACTTATTAGTGAGTGCATACCATGATTCACCTTTTGAGTCTGGGTTACCTCACTTAGTATGATGTTCTCTAGCTCCATCCATTTGCCTAAGAATTTCACAAATTCATTGTTTCTAATGGCTGAATAGTACTCCATTGTGTAGATATACCACATTTTTTGCATCCACTCTTCTGACCAATGAGCTTTCTAATAACTTGTAAATTGAACATTTAAGTAAGATAACTTTCTTAAAAGAGAAAACAGTGTTTTATTTCTTTAGTGAGCATGTGAAATAATGTTTTATGGAAGATCAATCAAGTCTCTGTTAGTTTTGTCATTTGTAAACATTTACGTAAACATACACACACACACACACACACACACACACACACACACACACACGCACATGAGAGAGAGACAGAGACAGAGAGACTGAGAGAGGGAGACAGACAGAGACAGAGAAACAGAGAGACAGAGAGACAGAGAGATAAAAAATTTAGTAAGTTTTAAAATGCTTACCTCTGACATGGCTTCTTTGTAATGACATTTTCCCTTTACCCACCTTCAACCTTTAGAACCTACCATTCTAATGTCTATTATTTGTTATGTCATTATACTAACTGCTTCATATTATAACTGATACATTGAAAGCTGTTTTATATGTATCTTTCAAATTGAAGCTTTCATGAATATCCTATCATTCATTCTGTGCACAATTATATTCATATCCATTATCATCCATCAATAAAGAGAGCAGGAGTAACTTACAGTGTGACTGGAGGCCCAAGCTGTGTTCTTTTTTTCCCTCTCCAGTTTTACTGTCATTGCTGTGTGTATATATATAGATGGTACTGATACCTTTTATAAGGATTGGTATTGCCTGACGTCTTCAGAATCTCTGAGATGGTGCCACAGTAAGACTTAATTTGATTGTTTTTACTATTAGCAATGAAATATGTATTGGAAATTTATTCCCATGTGTTTTACTGTTCTTAAAACTGTTACTAGTTGGTGTGAGAAGGTGGCTAAAAGATTAATAAGTTAATTGCTTTGTGGCTAAATTTCTGCAAATATAAAAATTTTTCATACTTTGATATTGCATATAGACCTAGAATGTAAAGTGCTCTGACAACCTAGAATGCTTTCTTGACTGTCTGATTTTTATTATAATAATCAATCACTTAAGAGATTGATCAAAATTAAAAGTTACTTGAAAATAGTTTTATATATTTATTGATGTTGCTTTGTCAAGACAGAAAATATAATAGAAATATTTTGTTCTGATTTAAAATATTGACAGTGGAAAAATAGTTTCTTTTCATACATGTAAAATTCTTCATTTGTATCAGAAAACATAAGTGGTGTAGCAGTTCTGTAACTGAAGTGATCCTTTCTGGTTATATGTCCAGACATAGGATTCACAAGTGCTCTAGCTGAATCTGATATTAATGCATTTTAATTTAAAGTGAGAATAAATGAAAAACTATTGTAATCATTTCACTTTTCTCCATTAATAAAATATTAGGTGTTTGCCTGTTAGATTAGTCTTCCATATACCAGATAGATAATTTTTCAGAATAAAATATTCAGTGATAATTATAAGAAGAAGTAGTGGAAATCTTCGTTTTAGGCTTTTTGTTCTTTCTTTTACAGACTGAGCTAAGAAAGTGGTCATACGGGAGTACCAGGACAGAGAAAAGGGAGGGGGAAAGATAAGAGAATGGATGGAGAGAAGAGGACTTATGGGACATATGGGGGGCAACTGGGAACTGGGAAAGGGGAAAGCTTCTAGAATGTAAACAATGAATATAGAAAAAATTAAAAAAAAAAGAAAGTGGTCATAGACTGAGGCGTACCATTCTTTTTTTGCAACATTTTATTCTATCCTACTCTAGTTAATCTGTGCTCTTTAGATTTGAGTTTTAATTTTTAAGTTTCTTTTGTAATAAAAGAACCTGAAAAAATATTGTTTATAAAATATCCAGGAATACTTATATGAATGGGTATGTGTTCCTCAATAGTCTTTCCTTCAATGAGATCTTAAGAGCAATTATTTTAACAATTTATACAATAGAACATACTGTTAATAATGCATATCTATGTATTATACAGTTGGTCTGTAATGATACTTATCTACCTGAAATTTTGTATGTTTTGACTGACAAATCCCTACTTTATCCATAATTCTGATAACTCTTACTGCCTTCCATACTCAGACATTCATTTCTTCTGTGGAGATTCTTCAGGTGAATGGGCTTAGGTGGTGTTTGCCTTTTCTTTTTTGCTTTGTTTCCCTTAACATAGTACCTTTGAAATCATTTGTGATGCTATAT
The DNA here is from genome assembly GCF_947179515.1 of Apodemus sylvaticus. Taxonomy (NCBI): domain Eukaryota; kingdom Metazoa; phylum Chordata; class Mammalia; order Rodentia; family Muridae; genus Apodemus; species Apodemus sylvaticus. Next base: position 42,757,021 of record NC_067479.1, read on the forward strand.
TATGTAAAAAAGGATATTCTTCTCAAAAACTGATCAAAATTCCTTTATATAAATGCATATAAAATATAATTATAGGCTTAGATTTTTTTAAAACCTCCTCTCTTTAGGGTCTTTAAACACTACAACCTCTCTTCTATGCCACTGACCAGAGGTAGGTAGAAAAAGGATAATTTGAAAAGCAAGTAGTGGACTTCTTTAGTAGTAGTTTGTTTGGTATAATTCTGTCTTTCTCGACAGGATATCAGCAGTCCATTTCAATGGCAAACACCTAACACAAATCAGTAGCAGTGGCTTGATCCAACAGAAACTGTAAGGCTCCATCAAATCAGCAAGAGTCAATGGAGGTGGCCAGCATTAGCCAGAATACCACAAGAAGTTCTTTGTCTCCTTCTTTCTATGAAGTGAAGGGCACTGAAGAAGCAAGGCTAGGGAAGACCAAAGAAAAATCAAAGTATTGCCCGGCATGGAAATGCAATAGCCTCCCATTGTTTCTGGGGTTCTATTTATAATCCTTCCAAATATTACACTTCCTCTCATGTGTCTGTTTTCAACAAATATTACATGCTCTCTTAAAAGACAGCCTCCAGAAAAGCATTATGTGACACAACTGAGTTGGTAAGGAAACCAGAAATTTCCACTTCATATTATAATTTCTTTATGCGCTAATCTGCTAATAGATACTTTCGTGGACTATATATCTTGGTAGCTTTGAATGAACATAAGCAAGCAGGTATTTCTTATGTGTAATTTCATTTGGCTATATATAACACAGTAAATAGGGTTTAATGGTCACTGTATTAAAATCCTTTTAGTATCCCTCAAATTTTCCATATTAGTAATTTGTGGTAATTTGCATGTATACTAACAGTATTTAAATATATTCATTTTCCACATCTTCACCAGTGTTTGATTTATTTTGGTTTTTGATAACAGCAATTCTAACAAGTGCAAGTAATACATTATTATGTGTGCCATTTCTATGGTTTCTTTTGACAAGTATATGCTTGTACTTATTTAAAGTACATATATGCTTGTACATATTTAAAATGACCTAGTGTTTGTTTTTGTTTGTTTTTCCCCATGAATTGTGAATTTCTGGTACACTGATTTTTCTATATTTGTGTATTCTGTGTCTGTTGACTCAAAACAAAATGACTGAAAATAGTCAAAACAGTGTATATTTATGCTGAATATGTACAAATATTTGTTTAGCTTTACCCTCTAAGTATTTGTAGTTGTAATAGTTACTATTCTATTGCTGTGATAAAATACCATGAAACAACTTACTAAAGCAAGCAAGAGATTACAGTTTCAGTGTTCAAGTCCATGATATTTGAGCAATGGATGGCAGTAGAAACAGCTGTCACCGTATATTTTGATTTACAAATTGGAGTCATAGAAAAAGATTTGTAGCATGGCAAGTCTTTTGAAATCTCCAAGTTTGTTCCCAGTGAATTCCTCCTCTAATAAGGACATACCTCTTAATCCTTCTAAAATGCGGGACTAAATAGTTGAATACACTAGCTTATAAAGGCCATTCTCATTCAAAGGATCGCATTACTCCCTGTCTTCCACAGACTTTTAGCCATTACATATTTCAAAGATGAGTTTAGCTCAACTTCCAGATTCCTTCAGTTTCAAAACAGTTTAAAATTCAAAGTGTCTTCAGAAACTCAAGGAAATTTCTTAACTGTTACTCCATGTAAAATCAAAATAAAAAAGCAAATAACATGCTTGTGATATATAATGGCATATAATATACATTACTATTCCTCCATATAGCATGTAATATGTGACATGTGACATGCGACACATGACATGTAATGTGTAATATGCAACGTGCAATGCACAATGTGCAACTTGAAATATGTAATATACATTTTCCATTGGGGGAATGGAAAAGTGTAGAAATACCTGATCAAATAAAGGTCAAAACCCAGCAGGCTTGGTGATATTCAAAATATCAAATGCCAGGACACAGGAAATAGAGGATGGACAAAGATCACTCATTCTATGCCATTCATTGCTAGGTTATGTTGGCAGTCCAAAAAAAACAACAACAACAACAAACCCAACCAACCAAACCCAAATCTTTAACATAGGAGATTATACCAAAAAGTATAAAAATTTATATAATAAACTTTTCTTACCATGTTTACTTCACTTACATGAACTATGACAATCAGGGTTTTGCTCTCAAAGTACTCCATGTTTTTCAAGCAAAAATTTTCTTTCTATTATACTGAATATTCTTCCACAAGTATAAACAAATCCCTCTTATTCTGCATAAACCACCAGTATTTAATACCATTATAATTGTATAAGTCTATAATTCATGAATTATAACATCATTAAAACATCAAAAATTATAAACACCAACATTCATATCCTGAAATTATATAAAATAAACTTGTATTATTTAAAATCTCAATATACTGTTTATCCATTTGGTTAATTTATTTATTTAATTTTTCCATCCTTTTTTTTATGGAAGAATTAGTATTATGTTTACAAATGGTATGATTTTATAAATATATAGTATAAAAATCTATTAAAGCAATATGGTATATTTTCCAAATATGAGAAAGTACATTTTTGCATAGTGAACTAATATTGAATTAATTTTATTCAATTACTTCCCTTGGTTTAAAATAATTAAGAAACGAAAAATGACACAGGAAAGGAAATTGAAATCAGCATGTCTTACTTAAATTTAGATCTCTCAGTGATAAATGTTGCAAAGGCACTCTGAAAATGTTTCCTATTTTTCATATTTAATAATGCATGCACTTTAGAATCACATTTCAGTGTCTGTTAATACCGAAAGACAGATATTAAAAGAATAGGAAGAGAAATGGACATAATATTAAGATTTTTTTGAACAAGAACATTTATTTAGACATTCACTTTTATTTTGAATATGCATTATTATCAATTAAAATTTTAGTGAATATTTGACTGTGTGTTCATCCCAATATGTATACAGGTGAGTAACATAAATTCTCTTGGATTTGTTTGAAAATTACATGAAGAAGCTGTTTGAAATAATGATAAAACAGAAGTTAAAACTTTTTCAAATTTAAGGTAGATTCTTGGTACATTATATTTCCTGATCAATAAGAAGGATACGTCTTCATGTGGGTCCCTAACAACTGGAGACAGGACTGTCTCTGACTCTGTTGCCTGCCACTGGATCACCGTCCCCTAACTGGCCTGCCTGGTTGGACATGAGTGGGAGGTATATGCTTAGTCCTACTGAGACTAGATGTCCCAGAGTGGAGTAGGATCCAAAGGGTCTTCCCTTAGCGAAGGGGAGAGTGTAGTGCGAGGAGGAATTTATAAATGTGCAACTGGGAAGAAAGGAACCAAGGGGTTTGCAATTATGACATAAAGTGAACTAAAAAGTATTGAAACCAAAAGTAGAAGAATGAATGTGTGAGAGAGGGTAGGTATCTTTGTGTACGGGGTTCTGGTTTAAACACTGATTTTTTTTTTTAACAAAACTTCCAACTTAAAGTTTGTTCTGTACAAAATAATAAAATATTCATAATTAGAAAAACCACAATTGATGAATTTGAATTTAAACTCATAAAAATGACCACTGATTATTGAGGGTAGAAAAGCCTAACAATCCTGATAAGACATCAAAAATTTAACCTGATATTCAATCCTGATATTCCACATCAAAAAGTTAACAATACAAAACAAAACAACAACAAAAACAAAAAACTAAAAACCAGAAAAACATAACAACAATTAAAAACAAAACAACTCCTGGAAAAACACCAAAAACCCAATAACAAAACACAAAAACCAAAACCAGAAAAACTATCGTAGTCCAACCGCTGAAAATTTGCAAGGACAAAATTACATCTAAATATTTTGTTCTACAGGCTGATAAGTCACAGCTCTTTGGACATGTTCTCAAACACCGATCTTCAAGGAAGAGACCAGAGATCCAGCTACTCTCATCACACTTGGGTTTCAATCTATCTTGCAGGAGGAGTGTTAGTTAATGTCTTATCTCCAAAGAAAAATAGACTTTTCTTGTTTTGCTGTCATGGAACATACTTTACAAGTTGGGTTGAAGAGGAAGTTTTAGAAGTTAGAGACCCTTCAGTGTCTCATAGGAACCAAGAGATAAGTGCACTGTGTTCTCTTCTATATTGTATTTCAAATTCCTGACTCTTACATCCTTAAGAAATTCATTTCTGTGTTTGAAAACTAGTTATGTGCTTGTCATTTGAAAGCTTTTTATACATCCATAAGTACAAAGAAATAATTTAGATGAAATGATTCTTAGAAATATCTTTTTTTTTAAAGCAGAAACCAAAGTTCTTTCTTTTCTTAAACATCAGAATGAATGAAATATGGTCATTTAATTCCTATAGATACCTAACTAATTAAGATCTATATCTCTGGTTTTGGCTAGTCTAAAGTGACCTACTAGTCAGGCTGAGTGTGGATTTCTGAGGGAACTTTCCTTTGTGAGTCTACTGATTAGCTGGCTTTGGGGTCACATCCAGAAGGACAGATTTTCCTCAATATGCAGCAGTCTCCACAGAGTTTGCTCATATGGTAGACATGATACTTTAATACCAAAGTATTAAAAGGTCTTTGAAGAGCTCCTTGAGCCTTAGATCAGAGTCAGCATTAAGGTTACTTTATCTCACATTTTTTTCTGGACAAAACCACAGAAGCAGTCCAGATTTAAAGAATGGAGATATAATTTCCTCCTTTGCTATGAAGAGCTGTAAAATCCTATAACAATGGGGATAGAAATACTAGAAAGTGGAAAAACGACCTCCCAAACAACTTTACACAAAGAGAACATTGAGTTCCAGAAGCTTTTAAATAGGGGGAATTCTTGTTATGTCATGTAGGACACACATTTCTCAGCTTCCCTTCCAATAAGAATAAAAACATGTCTTTTACAGAATAATGGAATACTCAAAAAGATATTTATCTTATAATCTCAGTCAGCAAAGATGAATGTGGTCCTCTTACATCATTTCTTTTAGATACAATAATAATTTTAGAGACTACATGGTCCACTTGTCATTGTTTCTAAGAAATAAACTGTCACAACCCTGGAAGAACAGCAATGTCAATCAACCAGATCCCCCCTAGAGCTCCTAGGAACTAAATTCCCAAGCAAAGAGTACACAAGGACGGACCCATGGCTAATTAATATCTAGTTATCAAGGATTGCATTCCATGTGTATTCTTTTGTGATTGTGTTACCTCACTTAGGATGATAGTCTCCAGATCCATCTATTTGCCTAAAAAATTTTGTGAATTCATTGTTTTTAATTGCTGAGTAGTACTCCATTGTGTATATATACCACATTTTCTGTATCCATTCCTCCTTTGAGGGGCATCTGGGTTCTTTCCAGCTTCTGGCTATTATAAATAAGGCTGCTATGAACATAGTGGAGCATGTGTCCTTAGTGCATGCTGGGGAATCCTCTGGGTATATGCTCAGCAGAGGTATAGAGGGTCCTTCGGAAGTGTCATGTCCAGTTTTCTTAGGAACCACCAGACTGATTTCCAGAGTGGTTGTACCATCTTACAATCCGACCAGCAGTGAAGGAGTGTTCCTCTTTCTCCACATCCTCGCCAACACCTGCTGTCTCCTGAGTTTTTAACCTTAGCCATTCTGACTGGTGTGAGGTGAAATTTCAGGGTTGTTTTAATCTGCATTTCCCTAATGGCTAATGATGTTGAGCATTTCTTCTCGGCCATCTGAATTTCTTCAGGCGAAAATTCTTTGTTTAGGTCTGTACCCCATTTTTAATAGGGTTATTTGGTTCCCTAGGGTCTAGCTTCTTAAGTTCTTCTTAAGTTGGATATTAGCCCTCTATCGGATGTTGGGTTGGTGAAGATCTTTTCCCAATTTGTTGGTTGCAGTTTTGTCCTTTTGACAGTGTCCATTGCCTTACAGAAACTTTGTAATTTTATGAGATCCCATTTGTCAATTCTTGATCTTAGAGCATAAGCTAACAGGAACTTTCCCCCTGTGCCTATGTCCTCAAGGGTTTTCCCCAGTTTCTTTTCTATTAGTTTCAGTGTGTCTGGTTTTATGTGGAGGTCCTTGATCCATTTGTAGTTGAGCTTAGTACAAGGAGATAAGAATGGATCAATTCGCATTCTCCTGCATGCTGACCTCCAATTGAACCAGCACCATTTGTTGAAAAGACTATCTTTTTTCCACTGGATGTTTTCAGCTCCTTTGTCAAAGATCAAGTGACCATAGGTGTGTGGATTCATTTCTGGGTCTTCAATTCTATTCCATTGGTCCACTTGCCTGTTCCTGTGCCAAGGAGAGAAGAGGACTTATGGGACATATTGGGGGGGGACTGGGAAAGTGGAAAGCTTTTAGAATGTAAACAAAGAATATAGGAAAAAAAAAAAGGATGGACCCATGGCTCCAGCCACATATGTAGCTGAGGATGGCCTTGTCAGGCATCAATGGGAGGAGCCGTCCTTGGTAGTGTAGCAGAATGCCAGGTCAGGGAGGTGGGAGTTAGTGGTTGAGTGGATGGGCAAGCGCCCTTGTATAAGCAGGGAAAGGGAGGATGGGATAGGGGGGTTCCAGAGGGGAAACTGGGAAATTTCTGAATTGTAAATAAAGAAAATATCCAATTTAAAAAACTACCAAAAAAAAGAGTGTCATAAATATTGGCATAGCTTTGGAAATTTTTGAAATTTTTCATTTTTGAGATCTATAGTTAACTGAATGAGTCAGAGATAGGTTATGCCCAAATCTCACAAGAACAGCACAAAAAGAGGTGATTGTCAGATATAAAATTAACTCAAATAAATCAGTAGCCTTTCTTTATACAAATAGTAAACAGGTGAGAAAGAATTTAGGGAAACAACTCCCTTCACAATAGCTAAAAATAATATGAAAGATCATGGGGTAACTAACCAAACAAGTGAAAGACTTGTATGACCATAACTTCAAGTCACTCAAGAAAAAAAAATCAAAGATCTCAGAAAATGGAGAGATTTCCCATGCTCATGAATTAATATAGTATCCAACCTACCAAAGGCAAACTACAGATTCAAAGCAAACCCCATCAAAATCCCAACACAATTCTTCAAAGACATGAAAAGAGCAATTCTTGAATTCATCTGGAAAGGCAAAAACCCCACAATAGCTACAACAGTTACTAATAAAAGAAGGCTGGATTAATCACCATCCCTGACCTCATTATTTACTACAGAGCAATAGTGATTAAAAAATAAAAATTCACGGTTTTGGTACAGAGACAGACATGTTAATCAATGGAATAGAATTGAAGACCCAGAAATAAAACCACACACTTTCCCCATATCTATTTTTTTTCCTTTTCAAATGAATGTCAGTTGGAAGGGGCTTGATGGTTAGGGATGGGGAGCTCAGGTCCACTTTACCCTCTCTGTACTGGGACCTTGTGTGGCTTGACCTTGTGCAGGTTCTGTGTGTTCTGCCATAGTTTCTGTCAGTTCATATGTTATTTATCAGTCCTATTGTCTAGAAGACATATTTTTATTTCTTCCATCCCCTCTTGCTCTTAGAATCTTTCTGCCTCTTAATCCATGTAAGTCCCTGATCCATGAGGAAAGGATTTTTGTGTTCTGTTATTCTTTTTGTTTTATTTTGTTGTTATTACACTCTCCTTGTTGGGAAGTTTAGTCTTGAAGGCTTTTTTTTTTAAATTTGTATTTTCCTGTGAGCTAATTATGTTTAACATCCTTTCATGATTTTTCTACTTGGACAATCTTCTTTTCTTAGCAAATATCCATATCTGCAAATCATTATAGATTGGATTTTTTGATTATTAAGCTATAATATTTTATATACTGGAAATTCATATATATTATCTAAAATGTAATTTGGAAATGTTGTCTTTGATACTGAATGTTTTGCTTTTAGTTACTTGGGAATATGACGTGAAGCATAGGGGTATGTGCATATTTTGAAAAGCAATTTATCTGTTTTCTTTTGTAGTTTGTTTGGTAATGTACCAAGAAACCATTACCCACCTCAAAGTTGTAAATATTTGTTGCTGTTTTCTCCTGGGTATTATAGTTTTCCTTTTATAATTACCTCTACAATACATTTTTTTTGTGCTGATCTTAGTGCATGGTATCATATTCTTTTAGGAAAGTACTGCTTGTATGTACATATATGTTATTGCATTAGTAATGATTATTATTGTTGGTATCAGGACTTCTGAAACCCATGACATCACATATAGGGGACAACACGATCCACACTTCTGTTGCCAAGGCAATAGTTTCCATATTCCTAGAATCCACTTGCCTCACCTCCAACCGTTACTTGTGACTACGTCACTATCCATATTTAAAAGGATGGACCCTCTGATCTCTCTTTCCCCCTTCTCTTGCCTCTGCCACCTTGCCACAATTCTCTGTCTCTGTCTCTCTCTGTCTCTGTCTCTCTCTGTCTCTCTCTCAATAAACCTCATGTGGAACTGTTTGGCCTGGTATAGTTTTTCTGGAGCTGTGCAGCTATCACAACTATAAATATAATTGTTGGTATTCTTATAAAGAATCCATTAAACACATATAAAATTATTTTTAGATTCTAGGTCTGTCTCACAATGCAGATAGTTCTCCAAATAAGAGGACAACACTTGTCTCAATTTGTACAACATAGTATAACATTTTGAAAACAGGAAGTGTGAGACTTCTAACTCTGCCTTTCTATTTGAACATGAGTCTTAATAATGAGGCTCGTTTGAAATGCCATGATAATTTCAGTTTACCTTCATAAATTCCTACTACTTTACTAAGGAGGTTCATTGACAGGAGATAAATGCTGTGTTGCTAATGTTGTAATTCTTTTATGCATGGAAATGAAATTTCTGGTCAATTTATTTGGGATTTTATTAACTGTTTTCAGCTGTGCTTTTTAGATTATTGTACACGTGATTGTATACAAAATTTCTTTGTTAAATGATTTGGTAATATCCTAATGTTAATATTTCACAGACTTTGTAGATAAATAATTTCCTTAATTTCACATTAAATTTCACATTAAATTCATTCTCAATATATAGAACTAATGCTGATATTTGAAGTTTTGCTTTTGAATTACAAATTGACAAATTATAGTTTTATGTATTTATGAAACAGTGTTTAACATTTGTTAAACTAATATGCTTGCACTTTAAATACTTATTTTCTTTTTTCCTTTTTTTGGGGGGGGCAGTGAAATTACATTTTATACTCTTAAGAAGTTTGTGTCAATATTTTTTTTCAGCTGAGTATCTGCAGTTGATCTTTTATTTATTTTTTTATTCGATATATTTTTTATTTATATTTCAAATGATTTCCCCTTTTCTAGCCCCCCACTCCCTGAAAGTCCCGCAAGCCCCCTTCTCTCCCCCTGTCCTCCCACCCAACCCTTCCCACTTCCGCGGTCTGGTTTTGCCGAATACTGCTTCACTGAGACTTTCCAGAACAAGGGGCCACTCTTCCTTTCTTCTTGTACCTCATTTGATGTGTGGATTATGTTCTGGGTATTCCAGTTTTCTAGGTTAATATCCACTTATTAGTGAGTGCATACCATGATTCACCTTTTGAGTCTGGGTTACCTCACTTAGTATGATGTTCTCTTGGTCCATCCATTTGCCTAAGAATTTCATGAATTCATTGTTTCTAATGGCTGAATAGTACTCCATTGTGTATATATACCACATTTTTTGCATCCACTCTTCTGTTGAGGGATACCTGGGTTCTTTCCAGCATCTGGTAATTATAAATAGGGCTGCTATGAACATAGCAGAGGATGTATCCTTATTACATGGTGGGGAATCCTCTGGGTATATGCCCAGGAGTGGTATACCAGGATCTTCTGGAAGTGAGGTGCCCAGTTTTCAGAGGAACCTCCAGACTGATTTCCAGAGTGGTTGTACCAATTTGCAACCCAACCAGGAATGGAGGAGTGTTCCTCTTTCTCCACATCCTCTCCAACACCTGCTGTCTCCTGAATTTTTAATCTTAGCCATTCTGACTGGCATAAGGTGAAATCTCAGGGTTGTTTTGATTTGCATTTCCCTAATGACTAATGAAGCTGAGCATTTTTTAAGATGCTTCTCTGCCATCTGAAGTTCTTCAGATGAGAATTCCTTGTTTAACTCAGTACCCCAATTTTTAATAGGCTTGCTTGGTTTTCTGGAGTCTAATTTCTTGAGTTCTTTATATATATTGGATATTAGCCCTCTATCTGATGTAGGATTGGTGAAGATCTTTTCCCAATTTGTTGGTTGCCAATTTGTCCTCTTGATGGTGTCCTTTGCCTTACAGAAACTTTGTAATTTTATGAGGTCCCATTTGTCAATTCTTGCTCTTAGAGCATATGCTATTGGTGTTCTGTTCAGAAACTTTCTCCCTGTACCAATGTCCTCAAGGGTCTTCCCCAGTTTCTTTTCTATTAGCTTCAGGGTGTCTGGCTTTATGTGGAGGTCCTTGATCTATTTGCATTTGAGCTTAGTACAAGGAGACAAGGATGGGTCAATTCGCATTCTTCTGCATGCTGACCTCCAGTTGAACCAGCACCATTTGTTGAAAAGGCTATCTTTTTTCCATTGGATGTTTTCAGCCTCTTTGTCGAGGATCAAATGGCCATAGGTGTGTGGGTTCATTTCTGGATCTTCAATCCTGTTTCATTGATCCTCCTGCCTGTAACTGTACCAATACCATGCAGTTTTTAACACTATGGATCTGTAGTATTGCTTGAGGTCAGGGATACTGATTCCCCCAGAATTTCTTTTGTTGCTGAGAATAGTTTTAGCTATCCTGGGTTTTTTGTTATTCCAGATGAATTTGATAATTGCTCTTTCTAACTCTGTGAAGAAATGAGTTGGGATTTTGATGGGTATTGCGTTGAATCTGTAGATTGCTTTTGGCAAAATGGCCGTTTTAACTATATTGATTCTACCGATCCATGAGCATGGGAGGTTTTCCCATTTTTTGAGGTCTTCTTCCATTTCCTTCTTCAGAGTCTTGAAGTTCTTGTCATACAGATCTTTCACATGTTTGGTAAGAGTCACCCCAAGATACTTTATACTATTTGTGGCTATTGTGAAGGGGGTCATTTCCCTAATTTCTTTCTCAGCCTGCTTATCCTTTGAGTATAGGAAGGCCACTGATTTGCTTGAGTTGATTTTATAACCTGCCATTTTGCTGAAGTTGTTTATCAGCTGTAGGAGTTCTCTAGTGGAGTTTTTTGGGTCACTTAGGTAGACTATCATGTCATCTGCAAATAATGATAGTTTGACTTCTTCCTTTCCAATTTGTATCCCTTTGACCTCCTTATGTTGTTGAATTGCCTGAGCTAGTACCTCAAGTACAATATTGAAAAGATGAGAAAGGGGGCAGCCCTGTCTTGTCCCTGATTTGAGTGGGAGTGTTTCAAGTTTCTCTCCATTTAGTTTGATGCTGGCTACCGGTTTGCTGTATATTGCTTTTACTATGTTTAGGTATGGGCCTTGAATTCCTGTTCTTTCCAGGACTTTAAGCATGAAAGGATGCTGAATTTTTTCAAATGCTTTTTCAGCATCCAATGAAATGACCATGTGGTTTTGTTCTTTGAGTTTGTTTATGTAGTGGATTGCATTGATGGATTTCCGTATATTGAACCAACCCTGCATTCCCGGGATAAAGCCTACTTGATCATGGTGGATGATCGTTTTGATGTGTTCTTGGATTCGGTTGGCAAGAATTTTATTGAGTATTTTTGCATCGATGTTCATAAGGGAAATTGGTCTGAAGTTCTCTTTCTTTGTTGGTTCTTTGTGTGGCTTTGGTATCAGCGTAATTGTGGCTTCATAGAAGGAATTGGGTAGTGTTCCTTCTGTTTCTATTTTGTGGAATAGTTTGAAGAGTATTGGTGTTAACTCTTCTTTGAAGGTCTGATAGAATTCTGCACTGAAACCATCTGGTCCTTGCTTTTTTTGGTTGGAAGACTTTCTATGACTCCTTCTATTTCTTTAGGCATTATGGGACTGTTTAGATGATCTATTTGGTCCTGATTTAATTTTGGTATTTGGTATCTGTCAAGGAAATTGTTCATTTCCTCCAGATTCTCCAGTTGTGTTGAGTACAGGCTCTTGTAGTAGGATCTGATGATTTTTTGGATTTACTCAATTTCCATTGTTATATCTCCCTTTTCATTTCTAAGTTTGTTAATTTGGAAACTTTCTCTGTGCCCTTTGGTCAGTCTGGCTAAGGGTTTATCTATCTTGTTGATTTTCTCAAAGAACCAGCTCCTGGTTTTGTTGATTCTTTGTATGGTTCTCTTTGTTTCTACTTGATTGATTTCAGCCCTGAGTTTGATGATTTCCTGACTTCTACTCCTCCTGGGTGAAATAGCTTTCTTTTAGTTGCAGTGCTTTCAGGTGTATCATTAAGCTGGTAATGTATGCTCTCTCCATTTTCTTTTTGGAGGCACTCAGGGCTATGAGTTTTCCTCTTAGCATTGCTTTCATTGTGTCCCATAGATATGGGTATGTGATGTCTTCATTTTCATTGTGTTCTAAAAAGTCTTTAATTTCTTTCTTTATTTCTTCCTTGACCAAAATATCATTGAGTAGAATATTGTTCAGTTTCCACGTGTATGTGGGTTTTCTGTTGTTTTTGTTGCTATTGAAGACCACTTTTACTCCATAGTGATCTGATAGGAGGCATGGGATTAGTTCGATCTTCTTATATTTGTTGAGGTCTGTCTTGTGACCAATTATATGGTCGATTTTGGAGAAGGTAGCATGAGGTGCTGAGAAAAAGGTATATTCTTTTTCTTTAGGATAGAATGTTCTATATATATCTGTTAAATCTAATTGGTCCAAAGCTTCAGTTAGTTTCATTGTGCCTCTGTTTAGTTTCTGTTTTCCTGATCGGTCCATTGAGGAAAGTGCAGTGTTGAATTCACCCACAATTATTATGTTAGGTGCAATGTGTGCTTTGAGCTTTAATAAAGTTTCTTTTACGAAAGAGGGTGCCTTTGCATTTGGAGCATAGATGTTCAGGATTGAGAGTTCTTCTTGTTCTATTTTTCCTTTGACTAGCAAGAAGTGTCCCTCAGAGTCTCTTTTGATGACTTTGGGTTGAAAGTCAATTTTATCTGATATTAAAATGGCTACTCCAGCTTGTTTCCTGAGACCATTTGCTTGTAAAATTGTCTTCCAGCCTTTTACTCTAAGGTAGTGTTTGTCTTTGACCCTGAGGTGTGTTTCCTGTAAGCAGCAAAATGTAGGGTCCTGTTTATGTATCCAGTCAGTTAGTCTCTGTCTTTTTATTGGGGCATTCAGTCAATTGATATTAAGAGATATTAAGGAATAGTGATTTTTACTTCCTGTCTTTTTTGACATTGTTTTTTAAATTTGATTGGTTAACTTCTTTTGGGTTTGATGAAAGGTTACTATCTTGCTTTTTCCAGGGTGAAGTTTCCCTCCTTGTATTGGTGTTGTCCTCCTATTATCCTTTTCAGGGCTTCGTTTGTGGATAGATATTGGGTAAACTTGGTTTTGTCATGAAATATCTTAGTTTCTCCATCTATGGTGATTGAGAGTTTTGCTGGATATAGTAGTTTTGGTTGGCATTTGTGTTCTCTTAGAGTCTGCATGAGATCTGCCCAGGACCTTCTAGCCTTCATAGTCTCAGGTGAAAAGTCTGCTGTGATTCTGATAGGTCTTCCTTTATATGTTACTTGGCCTTTTTCTCTTACTGCCTTTAGTATTCTTTCTTTGTTTAGAACATTTGGTGTTTTGATTATTATGTGACGGGAAGTATTTCTGTTCTGGTCCAGTCTGTTTGGAGTTCTGTAGGCTTCTTGTATATTCATGGGCATCTCTCTCTTTAGGTTAGGGAAGTTTTCTTCCATAATTTTATTGAAGATATTTGCTGGCCCTTTAAGTTGTAAATCTTCACTCTCATCTATGCCTATAATCCTTAGGTTTGGTCTTCTCATTGTGTCCTGGATTTCCTGGATATTTTGGGTTACAAGCTTTTTGCATTTTGCATTTTCTTTAACTGTTGAGTCCATGGTTTCTATGGAATCTTCAGCATCTGAGATTCTTCTATCTCTTGTATTCTGTTGTTGATATTTGCATCTCTGTCCCCTGATTTCTTCCCAAGGCTTTCTATCTCCAAAGTTGTCTCCCTTTGAGTTTTCTTAGTTGTTTCTACTTCTGATTTTAGATCCTGGATGGTTTTAGATCCAAATCTTGTTTTACTGGTGTGATGGGGTATCCAGGACATGTTGGTAGAGGAGAATTGGGTTCAGATGTTGCCATATTGCCTTGATTTCTGTTAGTGACGCTCCTGCGTTTGCCTTTTGCCATCTATTTCTCACTGGTGTTAGTTTGTCTTGTCAGTGCTGGACTCACCAGTGCAAGCTGCCACTTCCCAGTTGGTCTCTGGTGCACAGCTTACCTCCTGCACTGCCTGTAGACAGGGTGCTGCTGCCCAGGCTATTCAGATCCCGAAGCAGGCACCTGAAGGCTCCCGCTGGGGCCCGCTGGATTCACAGGAGCACACCGACTTCTCCCAGCTGGCAGCCCGGAAGACCTCTAGCCTCTTGCAGGACCTGGAGATGTGGTGCTTCCACCCAGGCTGATCTCAGTCTGTCCAATCTCTCTGGAGTCCAAAACCAAGATGGAGGTGAGCCTCTCCTGACTGGCGGGAGGCCGAGTTCTGGCATATTAGTGTTTCTTTAACAACAAAATCTATATTTAAATTTTATTAATTTATCATGGTTCCAGAGATTGGCTCCATGCCCTCCTCAGTGATAGTAATTAGGTAGTTGGGTAATTGGTCCAACACTACTTTATATCCTATTTTTCTTTTAGACCAGATTCCAAAATGTTATTCAGTATGATCTTGTTTCCTTACTTATTTTCTTACTAGAACATGAAGAGAGTTAATATCCTCCTGCCTCCACATCTTAAACTGTTAAGATTTTAGGACTTTAACACCAATCTCAGCCTTCTGTTAAATTTAATAAAAAATTGCAAGTTTGTTTATAGGTTTAGTAAGTCACATTTTCCACCAATTTCTTGGACTGCCTCTATTTTGTCTCTACTTTTTTTTATTCGATATATTTTTTATTTGCATTTCAAATGATTTCCCCTTTTCTAGACCCCCACTTCCCGAAAGTCCCATCAGCCCCCTTCCTTCCCCCTTTTATTTCTTCTTATGCTTCCACTTCATTCTAATTGAAAGAGAATTATATCACTTGCCCTCCTTTCTAAGCCCATCCAACTTCTCTCTCCTGAATCCTTCCCGGCATTCCTTCCTGGACCCTTAGGCCACATATTTTTTCTTATTATTGTCATATACCTTACTCCCTTTTCCTGTGTTTCAGGATTAATGGGTATGTTATTTGTTGGACATTCTCAGCTATAAAAGACATACAACAAGAGACTGCCTTCTCCCTGGCAGACTATTGAGGTAGATCAAGGTTTCATAATAAGAGAAGGGAATGTGTGTGTGTGTGTGTGTGTGTGTGTGTGTGTGTGTGTGTTTATCTAGGTCTGTGTGTACATCCAGGCATATGTCTGTTTTATATCCCATCTCTTAAAAAGCCATCAGAATTTAGTTTACTCTAAGCCCTATCATTTGAAAAAAGCTAACCTATAAGTTCCATGGTCAGATTAAGTGTGAATTCCTTTAATACTGTAAAAAGGGGATTGAATTTCCATATATGAAGCCTGGTAGGATCCACTCAAAGACTACTCAACCACACCAGGTATCTGTGAGTTTCTTGCCAAGTGTTGATTTATCTATACTTCAAGAACAGCTTTTTTTCTAATTATATATTTTATTACGCTCAAATTATTTTCTGTTCTCTCTGAGTTTTTATTCCATTAATTCACACTCAAGAATGTGTTGATTTTATATCTACTTATTTGAGAAAAAATATCACTACTTTTGTATCTGAAGATTTTATGACACTGTTCAGCCATCATAGTTCGAAGTATTAGATCCTACTCAGCTACCAGGGCTCATCCATTCTTTATCACTATTTTACTTAGATATGCTCCATATGAATTTGAGTGTCCTCAGTTTGTTTAGTGTTACTTGAGTCTGTAGAATTTCAGAGACTACTTAGTATTGGATGGCAAATTTAGACACTCACCCTTGGAAATGAAGTAATGTCCTTAATATTACAGTTTTACACACCCACAACCACACCCACCCACCCACCCACACCCAACCACACACACACACACACATACACAGACACACGTATATAATTATGTATCTCATGATATACAAACATATCTATCTATCTATCTATCCATCATCTATCACTCATCTATCTATATGTAATTATACTTTTGTCCTTTTTCTGTTGCCTTTCACCATACCCTCTTTTGCATGCTATCTAATATCCATTTTTTCTAAAAATTTCTCCTCCTCATTTTATGTCAGACAATTTATTTGCTTCTATTTCATTTTGTTTAGTGTTCCCTTTTCTCCTGCCACAATTTCTGTTTCCTAATAGTCTTATTCCTGAATTTGTTTTATAAGTTTGTATCTTTTAAATTAGGACAAGAAAACTGGATACAAGTTTACATCCATATTGACTCTTACATTTTCCATTTATCAACCTATCTATTCCCCTCCCCCCTCTCTGAATTTTTAGTCAGGCATCATTTCCTCACTTCCAAATTGATTTATTTCTCCATGACTCCCTTCAGATAAATATATTTCTACCTACATGTTATAAATCCAACAGTATACTTATATTGTAAGAAATATGAAGTTACAGTATCTCAGTGACATATAATATTCTTTAAGTTTTTTTTCTCATGCACATCTGAAATTCTGAGCATTCATATTTTCTATGAAGACCCATCTTCCTTGCTTCATTTAAGGAGAATCTTATTGTAATTAATTCACTCCATTTTACTTTGAAGAGTGTCTTTATTTTACCGTTAATTTATACTTTTCATTTCTAAGATTTAAATAATTACAGTTTTTCTTTCCTCCCTTCTCTCCAATGTTCCCAATAACCACTTTTCCACTCTCCTTCAAAGTGACATTCTTTATTTTTTTATAATTGCTGTGAATGTATATATGTATTCATTAATACATATTCTGTATATGTATATATTAATATATTAGCATATATTCTTTAATATATCCTTTAATATAACCTGTTCATTTCAGATAAAATTATTTTTGTGTATATTTTTTAGGAGTATTTGTCAGTGTACGGCAATTGAAACGCCTTTACCTGGGAAAGATCACCTCTCCCACTTTCACTTTTCCTCAGTCACATATAGGAGATTTGAGGGGGAGGTACATTGAGCTTCAGAAACAATTTCCTGTGCAGTTTGGCACATTCATTGGTGTCATCGTTGGTCAGCTCATATTTGAGAAGCGATGTTGGTGAGAATTTATGGGAGTACTTTCTGGTGTAATTTTATAATATATCTCATTGAAAAACCCATAATCCTTTGGCTTTTACAGTCTTTTCCCCTGCTTTTCTACAATGTTCTCTGAACTTTTGAAGTAGAGGTATTCTGTAGATACATCTGTTGGGTGTGACATACAGGACTATATTTTGATTAGTTGTGGATTCCTGTAGTGGTCCTTATTTGTCAGGTTTTCTACATGCAGGTTCAAGACTACCATTATCTATCAGAATAAGGGGAAATGTTTATAGATTGTTGCAAGGAATTTACACAGGACTTTTAAATTAGAGCTTGAATATTCTCCTCCAAGCCTTTGGGTAGGCACAGAATTTTCTCTTTCTTGTCTGCATTGTTTTATATGAGACTAGGAACAAGCAGCTCCTACATTTATTTCTAAGATTATAAATAATTACATTCATTGTATATACTGAATTATATAATCTTAGTTTTTCCAGATTTCCATTTCCCCTTAAAAATCAAATTACTTTCATTTTTGTTTATGTGGATGTCCTGTGTGTGTTTATGTGTAGCATATGCTCAAAGTTGTTAGCATAACCTAGAAGAGGGATATAGATAACCTGTACCTGGGGTGACAAGACTCTAGTATAAGACACTAAAAGAGATGCTCAAGATTATCCTGCAATGATTGTAAATGTTGTTAACTGCTGAGCCTCTTTGCCAGTTCTTAATTTTTCACATTAATCTTTCACATCTTATGTGATGCCTTGTTGTATATTATTGTTTGAATATTGTTTCCCTAAATCTGATGTTGGATTGATTTCCAATGAGGAAATGTAGGGCTTTGAGGGAATGAATGAATCATGAGGATGCTGACATTTTATCAATATGCTATTCCACTGAGGGCTGCTAGATGATTAGGTGATGAAAATGTTAGAACAAATTGAAAGAAGTACAATAAGGTCTGTGTCCAGAGATGATCCTGTGCCACAGTGCTCCTTACCCAAACACCGCTGGGAGAGATCAGGTCTCCCAGGAGTGCTGACAAGCCTGTGAGCACAGGTAAGATCAACACTTCTACTTAAATTCCTGGCCCAAGAGGGACCCACCCAGAGCTATCAGGAGACAGGAACCAAGGAAGAACCTCGGATAGTATTCTTTCAGTTTCCATCTGCACCTTGGAGCTGACCCTGTGCCATAGCTCTCCATTCTCAAATTCCTTCCAGAGAGAACTGTTCTTTCAGGAATACTGATGCACAGGCCTAGAGGAGGGACAAGCCACAGTCAGAGACAGCAAGGCCAGCTAACACCAGAGATAACCAGATGGCAAGAGTCAAGGTCAAGAAGATATGCAATAGAAACCCAGGCTACTTGGCATCATCAGAACTCAGTTCTCATACCACAGTGAGCCCTGGATACTCCAAAACAGCAGAAAAGCAAGACTGATTTAAAGTTATATCTCATCATGTTGATAGAGGACTTTAAGAAGGACATAAATAACTCCCTTAAAGAAATACAGGAGAACACAGGTAAACAACTAGAAGCCCTTAAAGAGGAAAGACAAAAATCCCTTAAAGTATTACAGGAAAACACAACAAAACAGGTGAAGGAATTGAATAAAACCATCCAGGATCTAAAAATGGAAATAGAAACAACAAAGAAAACACAAAGGGAGACAATGATGGAGATAGAATACCTAGGAAAGAGATCAGGAGTCATAAATGCAAGCATCACCAAGAGAATGCAAGAGATAGAAGAGAGAATCTCAGGTGCAGAAGATACCAGTCAAAGAAAATGCAAAATGCAAAATGTTTTGGGTTAGGAAACTTAAAACATCCAGGAAATCTAAGACATAGTGAGAAGACCAAACCTAAGTGTATGTGTAGAAGAGAGTGAAGAGTCCCAACTTAAAGGGCCAGTAAATATCTTCAACAAAATTAAAGAAGAAAACTTCCCCAACCTAAAGAAAAAGATACCCATAAGCATAAAAAGGGCTTACAGAAATCCAAATAGCTTGTGCCAGCAAAGAAATTCCTCCTGTCACATAATACTCAAAATGCCAAAGATTTTAAAAACTGGTTCAATGCATATTATTTTTAGATTAATAAGATACTATACTTAAGAGGCTTTTAACTATTATAAATTATTTTGATGATTTACAAAATGTAAATCCTGAGCTGTATATTTTATGTACATTTTATTAGTTTAAAAAAAAAGATGTACAATAATAGAGATATCCATTGGAAAGGTGTGTTTCATCATGTCCCCCTTTCTCTACACATCCTGACCATAATAATAGGATAATCCTCCTGCCCCTGCCAGGTTGTGATGCCATGCTGTCTTTGTCTCAGGACATGCCTAAATGCAATGGATAGAGGATCTATGAACTAAAATTTCTAAAATTATGAAATGACGTAATCTGTTTCTTTGTTCCTTTAAGTTGTTTATCTCAGGTATTTTAAGTGACGTAAAATTTACTAACACAATGTTCATTTCTACATCTATTCTATTTGTTATTAACTAAACATATGGTGTGTCATTTAGTCATTTTCATTAATTTCAAGAACAATCCGATCATCTATCTAGTAGTTTTTCTCTTTTTATCAATCTCTTCTGGAAATTACTTAGTTGTATCAATGAATTCAATAGCTTCCAGCATTTCTTAGTAAATATTTTCCTTTCATTTTAAATTTGGCATTTGATTCATGATAATTATTAATTCATTTAAGGTTTACAAATTGGTAAAGGACTGTAGGGTGTAGACTTTGTTCTACTTTTTCTTTAGTCATTTCAGTTACTGTTACCACACATAGTTGTATAAAGTCCAATAAAATGCTATATCCTGAGCCAAGGAGAAGCTCTTTGCAGGCTGTAGTAAGGGCCTTGTACATACACATAAGTGCTGGAGAAGCCAGGGAAATTAAACACACAGTTTACCTCTTCAAGGAAATGAGGCGTGTATCTGCTTTTCCTGGAATGCCAGGAATGATGAAGTTTTAACTATATCATTTGAACCTTTGCTATCTGATGAGACAGAATGAAACCCATAATTTTTTTAAAAAATATTTTATTTATTCTAAATACAATACAATACAGTACAGTGCAATGCAATGCAATACAGTACAGTACGATACGATACGATACGATACGATACGATACGATACGATACGATACAATACAATACAACAATCTCAACAATACAATACAATGCATTCCATCCTTTCACCCTTCCCCTCTCAGTATCCCCACCTCACTTAGATTTGCCTCTTCTCCATTTTGCTTCAAAAAAAGAGTAGGCCCCCTGGTGATATCAACCAGAGTCAGCTTAATAAGGTTCAGTAAGAATGGGTACAAATTTCCTATCAACATTGGCTGAGGCAACCTAGTAACAGAAAAATTGCCCAAAGAAAAGGCCAAAATGTCAGAGACAGCCCCACTCTCACTGTTAGGAGTCCAACAAAAGTCCTAATTCTTTCTTTTTTTCCTGGAAAATAAAAGCCATAATTCTTATGAGTGATGTCACTTGCACTTTACAACAACCTAAGTGACTTCTATGCTATCTTTGGTCCAGCGAATCATGACACCCTCTGGTGTTATATTTACCTCAGTCAAGCTCCCTAGACTCTACATTATGAGTCAACATTATTCAACATTGAATCTCTGAGTCAACATTATCCATTGTTGTAAAAGATGACAGATATACTTTGTAAAGAATCTCAGTGTAAGCATATCTTAAATTGATGTGCACATGGGAATGAATTACTTGTTATCAGAATACTTTGCCCCCTATAATTGTGCTGTGCTCAAATATGGCTAAAGTATCATTATCTGGGCCAGACTCTTAGAAGAGTTAGTCCATTGCTGGTTACAATGAAATCCAACTGGACTGAGTTTCATTCTTACCTCATCCTGATTGTTTTTATTTGTTTGTTTGCTTGTGTTTTGTTTGTTCTTTTGTTTGTTTTTTGCTCCCTGTTGTAAAGTCTGCAGATGAATCAACCTGAGACAGCAGTTCCTCTGTCTATAGGAAATGTTACCTGGAGAAGTAGAGTGAAATTTAATGGAGCAACCTAGTCATTTTTCACTCTTAGCAACAGGAAACACTTAAAAAGACTTGCTTAGTGAATCACTGGGTTTTTGAGTTAATATACCTCAATTACCTGTCTAGGTTTTCAGCATTTATGCTCATTGGCCATGATCAGTCCAAACTCCATCTACTCTGGGCAGTGCCCTTGAGCCTTGGACTAAAATTTGTTCAGATATTTAGAGTGTTTGTTCCCATTGCTGCCTGTCTCTGGGGAATTTACTGTAACTGCTTGTGACTGTGTTTAATCACACTGAACTAAAATAGGTAGATAACCAAGCTACAGAAATCTTGATTCCCATGATTCTTTGTTGTCTTTGTTCACAATACAAAAGAACAGGTTTGCTAAAATCTTTATTTCAGTTATCATATTGTTCAGTCCCAGATTTTCTTCTCGTTTCCTTGCTATAATTAACTATTATTAAGTAGAAGATATAACTTGAATACTTAACATGATATTTATGAATATATAATGTAAATAAAAAAGATGTATTATTTTTAAAGTCATTATCAAATAATCAGCATTGTGAATTCTTCTTTTTCAGCATAGATGCAGTTTTTGGATTTTTTTCATGATTTTTTTTAAAGTTATTTTTCTCTTATACAATATATTGAAACTACAGGCTCCCCTCCATCTACTTCTTCCAGCAAAGCACCACCCCATCCCCATACTATGTCTCCCTTTCTTTTCAGAAAAGAGCATGCCTCATAGAGATACCAATCAAACCCTGTATAACAAGTTACAGTAAGACTAGGCACAAACCCTCATATTAAGGTTGTACAAGGCAATCCAGTAGGAGGAAAAGGGTCACAAGAGCAGGCAAAGGGGCCAGCAACACTCCTCACTCCCTTTGTTAGGTGTCCCACAAGAACATCAAGCTATAATATCATAACTTATAATGTGAAGGACCTAGTGTAAACCCATGCAGATTCTGTGATTGCCACATCATCCATGTGATCCGTTGTGAGCCCTGCTTAGGTGAATATGTGAGCTATGGAGCTCTGTTTTTTTGTGATTTCCTCAACTCTTCTTGCTCCCACAATCATCCCTCTCTCCCTCTCCCTCCTTCTCCTCCTCTTCCTCCTCCTCGTCCTCCTCATCCTCCTCCTCCAGTTCCTGGAATTCCTCCCAATGTTTAGCTATAGGTCTCTGCATCTGATTCCATAACTTGCTGGATGAGGCCTCTCTGGTGATGATAGGGCTATTCATTAATCTATGAGTGTGGCAGAATATCATTAGGAATCATTACACTTACTTCCTTTTTTTTGGTGGGGGTGTCAGTCATGTCTTAATTTTATCCTAGGTCTACAGGCTTTCTAGTCTCCAGTTCATGGCCATCCAGGCAGTGTCAGGCATGAGACCACTCTCATGGAGTGGACCTCATGTTAGACCATTTATTGGTTAGCCAACTTCATAAGTTCTGTGCCACCATTACCCCAGCGTATCATGTATGCAGGGCAAACTGTGGATCAAAGGCTTTGTGACCAAATTGTTGTGTCAGTCCCATCACTGGATGTGTTGCCTGGTTACAGAACTTTGTCAGTTCAAGCTCCATATCCCCCATTACTAGGAGACTTATCTAGGGTTATCCTTATAGACTCTAAGGAGTATCCACTGCACTAGGTTTCCACATCATGCCCATGTTCTCTTCTTCCTTCCTTCCTCTGCAATTTGATTCCTACCATTCTTATCCAAACCTATCCCCATTCTGTTTTCAAAATCTGTTCCATTTCCACATATAGAGAAGTCCATGCAACTCCCCTGACTTCACCTTGTACTTAGCTTCTCTGAGTATGTGGATTGTGGGGTGGTTATGTTTTACTTAACAGCTAATATTCATTTTTTAAATGAGTACATACCATGTTTGTCTTTCTGGTCATGTGTTACCCCACTCAGGGTAATTTTTCTTGTTCCACTCATTTTTTTCTTCAAAATTTATGTCATTTTTAAGTAGCTGAATAATAATACAGTGTGTAAATGTATTATATTTTCTTTATACATTATTTGGTGGTGGGGAATATTGGTTGTTTCTGACTATTACAAATAAAACTGCCATGGATATAGTTGAACAACTGTCCTTGTGAGAGGATTGAGTGTCCTTGGATACATGCCCAAATGTGTAATAGCTGTGTCTTGAAGTAGATTGATTTCCAATTTTCTGTGAAACTGCCATATTGATTTCCATAGCTCTTCAATAAACAGTGGAGTTCCCTTTGCGTCACATTCTCACCACCATGAGCTTTCACTTGTGTTTTTGATCCTAGCCATTCTGATAGGTATAAGGTGGAATCTCATATTACTTTTGATTTGCCTTTCCCTGATGGCTACAGGTGTTGAACATTTTATAAGTATTTATCAGCTAAGTGTGTCTCCTCTGTTGAGAATTATCTGTTTATATCTGTACCCTATATTTTTGTTTGATTTTATTTATTTATTTGGTTTAAGATACTGTTGATATCTAGATTCTTGGAATATATATATATATATATATATATATATATATATATATATATATATATATATATATATATTCCAGATATTAGCCCTCTGTTAGATGTGTAGCTGGTTTAAAATGTTTTACCATTCTATAGGCTGCCATTTTTTCCTATTAGAGGTGGCTTTTGCCTTATAGAAACTTTTTTAGCTTCATGAGGTCTCATTTATTAATTGTTGACCTTAGAGCCTGTGTTAGTGATATTCTGTTTGGGATGCTGTCTCTGGTATCAATGAGTTCAAGGCTATTTCCTACTTTCTCTTCTATCAGGTTCAGCACATCTAATTTTATGTTGAGGTCATTGATACATTAGGACTTGAGTTTTGTGCAGGGTAATAGATATGGATGTATTTATAATTTTCTACATAATCCAGTTTGACCAGCACTATTTATTTCAGTGTGCATTTATGGCTCCTTTATAAAAAAATAATTCAAATGTCCATATATGTGTGTGGATTAATGTCTGTGTTTTCAAAGATTTGCCATGTTCATGGATTAGTAGGATTAACAGTATAAATGATTATCCTACCAAAAGCAATCCAAAGATTAATTACAATCCCCATCAAATTTCCAACAAGAATTCTATATAGATCTTGATAGGAAAATATTCAGTTTTATATGGAACAAAACAACAACAAAAACAAAATATCAGGTTAGCTAAACAATTCTGTACAGTACAAGAAATTCCAGAGATATCTGTACCAAAGAACTATAGTAATAAAAGCTGCATGCTATTTTATTCTTTTCATGTTGAATATATTTTGGTTTAAAAATTGTAACATGTTCCATTGCATTTTCACAACTGTTGATATTAGTCATTGTTACCCTGTTTGTCCTATGTGTGTTGTATAAGTGTAATTTTGCTCATGGGTATGCAGAAATGTGTGAGTGCACATGCACTCATACATGTTTATTTGTATGTGGAGGCTTGGGAGTCAAATATAGTTTCTTACTCTATTGTTCTCCACCCTATGTTTTCAGATAGGATCTGTAACTGGGAAGCACTAACTTTTCCTCCTAAGCTTGAGGGATCTTTTGTCTCTGATCCCTCCCCAGCACTGCAATCACACCCGTGTATCACCATAACTGGTGGTACAGGGATTCAAACTCAGATCACTGTGACAATTGCCAGGACTTTATCTGTTGTGCAATTTCCCCAGGTTCCTATTTGTCCTTTTGTTGTTTATGGAGCATACCCTGAAACAACTCTATGTAGTCAGTTTAATTTCTCTCTTCAGAATTTGCTGATAGGAGTTATTACTCATACCTCTGCTTGTTTATATCTTCAGGACTTTGTCGATCCTGCTGGGATTGTGTAGGTGAGGGTAATCTATTCTACTTTGTTGTACTTTCCCAGAATCTAACTTTCACTATATGAAACAGATAAGTATATGAGATAGACTCCCACCTGCCATATCTTGAAAGAAATTTAGAACTAAACCTTGAATTTGGTGAAGAGGAGCCCTATTTTCTTCACAGCATCTACTCAAAATAGAGTTTCTACCACGCTGTTCTGAACAAGAGGGTTGGAATGGCTATGACTCAAGTGTTGTGGATTCACACTGTTCTTATTGAAATTTAATAGATTTTTTAAATTGATGTTTTTTCCCATTTCCTATATGTCATGAAGAACTTCAATTGCTTTATTTTATTACAACACTCAGCAGTATTTTTTTCTTTTAGCTAAGAGCTTTATCTTGCCCTATTACTGAGTTTCTGAAAGTACCACTATTTCACTTTGCTTATGCAATAGAAAAACTAATAGAAAATCCAATAATGTCCGTATCAGTGTTATAGATATATTTTTTTTTAAAAATCACATATTTTTGAAAAGATTTACAGATTATTTAGGGAATCCAGGTGGTCAAGAGCTCAAGGCATGAATCCAGAGAATTGAAGCAGAAACTACAGAGGAATAGAACTTATTGGGATACTAGCTTGCTTTCAGTCTTATATTTAGTCAGTCATAGTCTACGGTGGCTGGACCCTTGGCCTTGTGAAGATTCCATTCCCTAGTGTAGAAGAATGCCAGGACAGTGAGGTGGGAGTGGGTGGGAGGGAGGGAGAGAACCCTTATAGAAGCAGGGAATTGGGGATAGAATAGGGAGGTTCCAGAGGGGAAACCAGGAAAGGGGATAATATTTGAAGTGTAAGTACCTAAAATATCCAATAAGAAATGAAAAAAGAAAGAAAATTCTCTTCATAGGCCAATATTATGGGCAAAATTCATCAATCGTTTCCATCCCTGCTTGTGAGTAAGAGAGTCAAGTGACCACAGACTTCAACTTCTGAATAGTGAACCATACCAAACCAAACCTATCCTCTATTTTTGTTTTTTTGGTTGAAGAGGAATTTTAATCCAACAACTTGGCTGCTCTGGCAAGGGATCACATTGAAAGATCTTCTAGGTCTGTGTGATCTGGCTGGAATGCAGATCTGCCCATAGTACACACTTTTAGTTCCAAACAATGACAAAGTGATAAATTAGAGAAAGATTTGTCAGAATGAGTCAGAGATAGGATCTACCAAATTCTCATGAGAAGCTTTTTTAGAGCAGCCCAGGGAGATAGTTGGTTGGAAGTTGAGTTGGTTGGCAATTCAGTGCAGGGGAGTTTTTGTGAGTTCAATGCAGGTCAGTGGAGACAGTTTTAGCAAAATAATGAGTAAGATGATTACAACAAATTGCCAGAGTGAGTTTGAGGCCAAGCAGAAAAATTCAGTGAAAAGATGAGAGAGGCCTGTTTGAGTCAGTCAGCTTGGAGAGGAGTTTGAGCCGGAACAGCTGAGTTGAACCAACCAGCCAAAGTTCAGAAAGAGCTAGAAAGAGTGAGAGCCTTTAAGTTGACGATTATATCAGGTGAATAAAAAGTTCCTTTTTAAAAATTATTTGGTCACAGTGATGAAAGTCAAGTCTTACCTTTCAAGTAAGATATTGGCTGTAGTGGTAATTTCATGAGAAGATGGCAAATATCTCAGTATGATCCATTGCTGTTAACTTCTTTTCTCTCCCTCTCTGTTTTCCTTCTGTGTTATACTGGAATATTGATAAATGTTTAGTACCATATCAATAATTTTTTTTGGTAAAATATTCTTGTTTTGTGCTTGAAATCACAGAACTTTGCAACTAATGGTAACAAGGTTGATAGTCCAAGGCCAGCCTTGTCTATATACAAGAGACTGTCCTAAAAATATTTGTACTCTATGATGCATGAATAAGGGTTAAAAACTATAACTTACCAGTTTGTTCATAAGCTTGAAAATCTGTACTTTGTTCAAGATAATAAGATTTATTTTATTCTCTAACTATTCTGATGAGAGAGAAAGTAGCTAAGGGAAAGCTCACCGACGAAAGACGGCTATGACAGTTCCTGAGTGGAATGAAACCAGTAATTGGCAAGCCGGTTACTTTTCATGTTGAAGAAACAAACATGGACTTTTTCGTTTTTTTAATCCTTCAAATCAATTGTCCTAGTTTTTCAAATGGGAGAAATACCTTCAAATATGGCACATTGTCTATGATTTCTCATGAAGAATTCCAAAGCTGAGAAAAGTTATAAACAAAGAAAGGTTTATAGAAGATAAGATTTATCTTCTCATAAGGCTCTCCAAAATGGATAAAATAATATGTTTTCATTTTTTAAGATTTATTTGTTTATATGTCCATGTGTATATAAGCGAGGATGCAAACGTTTCTGTTCTTGTAGAAGAGGTAGTCAGATCCTGAAGAATTGGATTTACAAACTTAGAACATCTCAGTTGTTCACTTCATGGTGCGATCTAAACCACAGATCCCATGGATGTACTTGCCAATGATCTGAACTGCCGAACCATATCTTTAGCCTTTCCTGCTAGTTTAAATTGTAGTAAGTTGGCACTGAAGGGTTATCCTTATCAACAATGACAAGAAAATTGGAATGTTAATTTGAAAGGGAATAATGAAAGATTTATAAACTATTGGTAGAAAATCTACAATAGTGTACAGAATATTATTGTGGCAATAGACAGAACCATGCTAATGCCAAGAAGAAAAGAGATGTCAACTTTTTATAAACTGTTGGAATAACTTCTTTATCACCAGAGCATTGCATTGTCTTGCCACTTAACTTTCATAACTTTATCTTCTTTTGAACTGCTTAATTTCTTATTATGATCTTGAGTGCTTGGCAGTGAGACGCATATAAAATGACATAATGGACCTTTTATGGGCTACTCAAGTAGTGATCTTTGAACTCATATTGCTAAGTGGTCTGTGGAAAAACAAGCCATTTTAGAACAATTTTTAAAGTAATCTACATCTCAAAACCATCCCGATAGTGTTTTTATTGGTTCTAGTAGGATATTATACATTGTTAAATTTTTAAAAGATGATATAAGAATCTGTCAAGTCAAGAAAGAAATGATTATGTTCCTCTCAGGTCACCAACCATAAATTTCATGGCTGAGTTCTGGTGTATTGCCTTTCCCACTTGCATTTGGTTGTACTCTAAGGTTCTTTAAGACTTCCATTTAAGT
This sequence comes from Apodemus sylvaticus, assembly GCF_947179515.1. NCBI lineage: Eukaryota > Metazoa > Chordata > Mammalia > Rodentia > Muridae > Apodemus > Apodemus sylvaticus. Next base: position 42,785,505 of record NC_067479.1, read on the forward strand.
AAGGTGGCAATGTAAGTATATACAGACAGATTGGTTTAAGGAGTCAAGCCATAGAATGAAGGATACTTAAGTAGGGAAGGATTGACATTTGCATCAGTTTCCCATACACACTTTTCAGACCTTTGACCCTTACTGTGATTTATAGGTAACATGCTATATGAATTTCACAATTCTTTCCTTTTAAATTTGAGGGTTTGCTCTTGTACTTTTACAAATAGAATATGGCAAAGGTGATGGGATAACCTTTTTATTATTTTAAATTGTGTGACAAAGTGACAAAATGTCACTCAGATTGTATTGCAATAAAATAAGACACTGCTTTTGCGGACTGAATCTCTAGATTCTTGTGGGTTAGATGAAGGAACAGCTACGTTGCAGAATTCACCTGTCAACGAGCTGCCAAAGCCCCTTTGAAACTATCACCAACAAGGATAGTCCAGTCAACAACCTGCAAACCTGAAGACTTCAGTCAGTATTTATTTGCTATAGATGGAAGGACAGCTGTAGCCTCATAGGGAAAACTATGATGGAAAAATACGTGGGTTCTATCTGCTTCACTAACCTCAGATTTGATAAGTGGACACATGGGAAGATGAGACAGAGATGTTGGCTTGTCATTCCTTAAAGCTCACAAGCATTAAGGAAAAAGAAAGTATAAATTAGATCAGTGCTAAAGAGACTTTCCTGCCACCTAAACTTTCCGAATCCACGTGAAAAGTCAAATAGTTAGTAGGAACTAAGGTACAAATGATAGAAGATAGGCTTTCATGTTGGATCTTTAATTTAGTAGAAGGGAAGATCTATGGTTGAATATATATATGTATATATATATATATACATATATACACACATATATATACATATATGTGCATGTATTTATTCATATATAATATATTCCTTAGTAAAAATTAAATGAAGAAAATCTAAGAATAAAAATGTTTTGTATTTTTATTGTACTTCATGTACTGGAAACATTAAAATTAAACAAGAACATATAAAAACTCTTATGTCCTAGCTTTTGTGACTGTGCAACATATTATTGGGTGAGATCAATCTGTGTGTTATGTAATTTGCAGAACTGGGTAGCCTGATTTCTCATCCATTTTTTTTAGAAAAAGAACTGTATAGTATGGGACAGTATGAGGAAACTTACACTCTGGTGGACTGGCTACAAGACTAAGATACACATGATGGTTACAAATGAAGGCCCATTTTAACATCAGGTACTATAAGACAATAGAAAAAAGACAGGAATTATTGATAGAATTGGACATACAATGAGGGGCTCTTGAAGTACAAATCATTGGGCCATACAGGACTACATTCACAGGAGTATTAGAAACACAGTCTTCTTTTGAGAACACAAATGATAAAGATGGTCATTCCTGACTGGGATAGACGCAATCATGTGAATTTGATGTCTCAATGTAGAACTCTCAAGTTCATAGTGTATGAACTCCTTGAGTTGCTAATACACATTTCATAAACATCAATAAAAAATAAATGTGAAGAATATTTACCCATTTGAAATTTTTTTAAACATCTGGCTCTCAGAAGCCTGCAATAGAGCAAGAAGGATTTTGAGGAATGACTATGGGTTATAGAGAGTTATATAAACTAATGGCAAATTCCCATTCCCATCCATGCTATGGTGTTTCATACCACTTTTCTGACAGAACAACTAATTCCTATAGTAGGATATTTTCAGCCTGTGTTGGACATCAATAAATGCCCCTTCATTGATTATTCTTACCTAATGGATACCAAGATGAAGTTTTATTAGCCTAGAAAGATGATATATTTAAAGATTCATGTCCAAGGCTTGCTTTCTCATCCTGCCCATCATCTGCATAGCCGTATAATGCTAACATCTATATGTCTTATATATTTACATAAATGACTGAAAACATACAAGGTAAAAGGGCCAAAAACATCTGTGAAATTGTCAGGAGAAATCATGGCCAGATATATAGTCAGTAAGTACATGTCTGGTACTAGATATGGTTAAAAAATCCTAAAAAGGTTTATTTCTTTAACTACAAGTCACCCCACATGTGTTCTTGAGGCTCTACCAGCATATTGTCATACTCCAGTTTTCCATATTTTCATATCTTTGCATAAATTGATAAAAGGGGTGCTTCTTAAGATTTTGACAGTAGAGTTCAAGAGAGCTTTGAGCAGCCCTAAATATTTTCAATTAGCTATGCACAGCCAGGGCTATGGAAACCCCTACCCCAAGCAAATAGTTACAATAGAGTACTGGTAGAAATCATGAAAATGGCTAGAATATCAGCATACACCATTTGAAAAACAGGGTTTTTTTTAATTGTATATAAAACAACAGTGGAATCTATCACTGGTTACACTTTAGCAATGATGAAGGCAGCTTATCCTATAAAGAATTGGACTGAAGGTCTTTTGGACAAGCCTCCCTCTGGAACAGTACAGAATTAAGCCTTGTACTGGTGGTTTTCATATTAAAAAAGAATTTATGATTCCTGTAAATTTTTCTGGGATTTGGATCCTTTCAAGACATTGAAACTCTTTCAGTAGTTGACTCAACCAAGTACTATAAAGAACACCAATTCTCCCTGGCAATGCCTAGTATACAGACTGTCCACGTAGGGGCAGCAGTTAGGTGTGGGTTGTGGCCGTGATGCAAAGGAACATTGACAACATGAGGGTTTAGAGAGGAGAGCATTTAAAAAAAGCCATTGAGAATAATTAAGAGCAGTATATGATGCAATATTTTATAAGGATTTGCAAGCCATAAATCTATATTGATTGTTGGGTTTTATTAGGAAGCCTGGATTTTTAGAATGCACAATGGCAAACAAGAAAACTAATAAATTCTGGGTTTTATATCATGATGTTAACAGACATGGAAGGCAATGTATATGAGAATTAAACAGAAATGAGACTTTCTACACATGAAGGACCATGAAAGCCTATATAATGAATTTCCTTAAAATCCGGGCACAGAACAACCAACATAGGGTTGATAAGGTAGGTAAAACAGTCAATCTTCCCATGCTACATTCTGATGATACACATCCTGCATAAACCACTTGAGAGTGTTGCTATAAATTTGAATTTTTCCATACAAATCAGTGATGAGTGAAAGCCCAAACCTTTCATTCTTAGAAGTGGACAGTGGTAATAGCACTGATCTTAGAAACTCTGAGATAGAACCTCATCAAAGCTCACATAATGTAAAAAAATAAATGTGCTTTAAGAACTGCAGGTAGAGTTTAATCCCCACAAAACACCTGACTCTCAACAGAAAAAATAAGTCACTTCAGAATCTCTAGCATAGTTGATTGAACATGCCAGTGCTGATGGTGTATAGCATTTCTACAAACTTATAGCCAGATGGACTACTGGGACCTACATAAACCATAAGGGATACTTCCATTTCTATTATTTCCATGCCATAACAAGATTGTGAAACTCAATTTTTAAAGACACTTTGCTGTGATTACAGGATGACACAATAAAGCAGGATCTGACATGAAAGCCTCCTTCCTACAAGCTGTCTGGATTTTGTAGCACCCTATATAGCTTGCTAGGGAGAAGTATAATACTACTAATTCTGTTTTGTTCTAGAACATGGGTATTATACCCAGCCTGTCAACCTAGATAGGCATTTTGATACAAAGGAGTCACAATTATTTGGGGTATAGCTAATTGTTTTCTAAGTAGATTTAAACTGTCTACCACACGAGGACAATTTTTGTTTGGTACTGTAAGCATAGCACAGACAAGCACGTGGAGAGGTCTTAGGCCTTAGTTGGGATGATACTGTTTGCTAAATGGATTATGGACATATCAAAACATGTGTTTGTAGTTATACAAATAACAACAATAGATTATTGTTATTGTGAAGCCTGGTCCTGGAGGAAAACTAATTTTGTACAGCACTTGAGGGTACTTCAGAAACTCAGTTAGTCAAAATGCTTAGAATTAAGGGAAAATGTGGCACAGTAGCTTAATGATTTGCTTATAGCTTAAGAAAATAATAGGACATTGTCATCACCTGATCCAATGTTTAGGGAACATCATGAAATGGGTAGATGAAGGATATACATTTGAAAAAAGCCAGAGGAAGGTGCAGAGGATTTCACAGATACTAGACTTTAGTAATCCATCTTAGAAGGAAGAAGAGAAAAGCACAGCTACTGATAGAAAGTGACAAGGACTGTGAGGCCAACCAAGGTTATAAATTATGAACAGTGACCATGATGAGGAAATTTCTGTTTTTAGTTGATGCCTGGAATTGGTTCAGAAACTCCAGTAATGCAGAATTTGTGCATTATCTTCCCTACCGGGGTTATTAGATAGGACTGCCTGAATACCTAGGCTTCTTTACGTAGTACCAATAAATCCTTTTTCCACCAGGTTGGACTTGAAAAAGATATCTCCTTATGCTTCTGCCAGTGCCCTACTGGTACAAACTAGATACTTCATATTCCCTCGGTAAAATCCACATAATACAGACAATGGTAAATAATTGGTTATAGCCCTTAGCAGCTTAGAAACAGTTTCTTCTTCAGTTTTGCTTTCACATGACAATGAACCCTACCCAGCATAGTGATTGCAATTTATGAGACACTGAACAAGAGGTTGAACTTAAATTGGGCAAAGAAATATTTGTGGACTGGCAGAGGCCATGAACCATTTCTTGGAACCGTGTATGAATGCTTCACTGACGGAACTCTACTGAGGCAAGATCCATGAAAGCCCCTTCCAACCTGGCAAGGGCCTGTGGTAAATTTGGGGGTCTGTATACTAATTACTGAGATTGTGTTTACTACAAGTTCTCCTTATTTTTGCTTTTGCTGTCTATACTCAGAACAAATTTTGTTTCACTGTGCCAGTCTTGGGCTAGGCCAGGATCATGTAGCCTGAGAGTTCTGTGGATGATTTTATGTTTTTCTTAATATTCCTTCGAGGTATGAAAACCTCCTCTCCTCTTTCTGCTTCTATTGATCCTCCAGATGTGACCATTAATCCTGCATGTTTTGGGACATTAAGCATGTCCCAACAGTGACAGCTACAGCCACACTGAGTAAGTCTGTGCCAGTTGTGGAGAATAGTAGGTCCTGCTTACATTGTTGTTATTCTAAGGAACTGATCAACAGAGACTTAAAACTAGGAAGCTATGCCTAATCACAAGACACTCAAAATGTGAGAAGCTATATCTGATTAATAAAGATTTAAAAATGGTTCTTGGAAAGATGGTATCAGGTGCATATCAGGAAAGGTTGCTTGGTATAAATGAACACATCTCTGCCTACAATTTAAAAAGCATTGTGACAGAAGGGTGCTATCTGATGACAGGATTTGTACCCACAAATATTTGATCTGTCTCCCCCACCTTGTATAACTGTGTAAATGGATTTTCTACTAGCTGTGTATGTGTTCATGTCTATAGGACATGCCTGGCTAGATATTTATTTTTGCCTTGGTGAAATTGTGCTTTGTAGTGCAAAATAAAGTTAGGAGGTGATTGCTCCAGTAGGAGGGAAGGAACAAGGGAAACCCTTGCTTTTTGTTTTTGTTTGCTTTTGTTTTATAATGATGGAGCTTTTACAAAGCTGATACTATGATTTCTTTTATTAAAATAACCAATGATGTCACTGCTCAGGCAAGCAGGATTGTGATTGTAAAAATAAAGATGACTTGAGCTATTCAAGGCCACTTGCTTGAAAGTCAAGAGGTGGTCAGTCTCTTCACTTTCACTGTCAGCACATCCCCATCTCATGGCCTGGACCTTGCAGCTCTAGCTGGCCTCTGGCTGTGGACATTTGGCCATTATTTTATGTTATAGCAAGAATGTTTGTAGCAGATGAAGCTCTTCTATTGTGAACTACCAAACCTTTAACACCTTGAGCCAAATCCTGTTGTATATAATTTATCTCCCGGTACTTTGTTGTAGCAACAGAAAACAAGCTGAAGAAGGTATGGAATGGTGAAATATTTGATTTGTCATTTATTTTTTTCCCATAGAAGCAGGGAATGTTAGGGTTAATGGCCATAGGTCTTTGAAAGATTGCCCCAGCTACAGAGAGTGGCTCTTTAAAGCCAGTATATTCTTCACAATAATTCTTAGTCAGTAACTAATCAAGACATGGCATAAAAGTTTAGATATTTTGGTACCAACCATTCTATCTTTTCTAAATTAAGGAAAGCCATGGTTTCTCTGTCATGGCATTCTTGTTTCTTCCCTCTCCATTCATCATTGATGGGCTCTCTAGAGTAACCAGAACTCATGAAATGTCTCTTACTACTAAAGAATTTATTGTGATAACTTAAAGTCTGTTGTCCAACTAACCCAACAACGGACAGCTGTAGATGGGAAATCCAAGAACGTAGCAGTTGCTAAGTTCCAGGAGGCTAGTTGTTTTAGCTGGTTTTCTGTAGAAGTAGGTTCTAACAGATGGCAAGTAAGGATAAGCAGTCAAAAATGAGTAATTCTTCCTTCTTCCAATGTCCCTATGTAGACCTCCAGCAGAAGGTGTGGTCCAGATTAAAGGTATGTACCACCATGCATGGCTCTGGGACCTGCTTAGTCCAAGCTGACCTTGAACTTGGAGATCTTCTTGCCTCAGCCTTCTGGGATTAAAGGTATGTACTACAATACCTGGAATTAAACATTTCAAGGCCACTGTGTCTTAATATTTCCACGCCAAAATCTAGGTCTGAATCTTGCATCACCCAGCTTCAAGATCTGGATCACAGGTATGCCCTCCAATTCTGGATTGTTGTTCATTCCAGATATAGTCAAGTTGACAACCAGGAATAGCCACTACAATAGATCCTGACAAGAAGCCTTCACAATGAACTACAGAATGAGTCAGTGTCTTACTCAACAGCCACATTACTCATTTTGAAATATTAAAATCTAATGGCACAGACAGGGAATAATATCTACCTTAGTGTACTGGCTGGATTTGTGTCAATTTGACACAAGCTGGGTTTATCACAGAGAAGGGAGTTTCAGTTGAGGAAATGCCTCCATAAGGCATTTTTTTTTTCAATTAGTGATCAAGTGTGGGAGGGCCCCTTGTGGGTGGTGCCATCCCTGGGCTGGTAATCTTGGCTTATATAAGAAAGTAAGCTGAGCAAGCCAGGGGAAGCAAGCCAGTAGGCAATATCTCTCCACGGCCTCTGCATCAATTCCTGCTTCCTGAACTGCTTGAGTTCCAGTCCTGACTTCCTTTGGTGATAAACAGAAATGTGGAAGTGTAAGCTGCATAAACCCTTTCCTCGCCAACTTGCTTCTTGGTCATGATGCTTTGTGCAGGAATAGAAACCCTGACTAAGACAATTAGTTTAGTTAAACCTCCTAAATCCATGAACATACCATCTATTGAATTGTTTTAGACATGTTATTGATAGGGTTCTATTTTATATTTGATTCTTATGTAATAGAGTGTGTCTTCTGTTTGTTTATGAAAATTATGAACTATGATACTTGAAAAGATGAACAGGTAAGGATTTATTAGATTTTCAAAATATTGTCAATAATAAGATAGAATTAAATTGGTGAGTATATGATATTTTATGTTTTCATAATATTCATATCTTTATAAAGAATGATTCATATGGATTGGAGCCTAGAGTTTTGATGCAAATGTTTAACTATTTGTAGAATATAATTATATGTGGGACAAGCTTTTTTTTTTATTGAATATCTTCTTTATTTACATTGCCAATGGTAAAACCTTTCCCTATTTCCTCCCTCCCCAGAGACCCCCAGCCCCTCCTTCCACCCCCTGCCTCCAAGTAAATATATATGCCCTTCCACTCGGCCCATCCCCACCCACCCACTCGATTTCCCTTTGTTGGGGCATCTATTGAGCCTTTACATGACCAAGTACTGCTCCTCCCACTGATGCCCAACAAGGCATTCCTCTGCCACATTTTTGGGTGAAACCTTGTGTACCTCTTAGTTGATGGTTTAGTCCCTGGGAGTCCTGGTGCATCTGGATGGCCAAAATCATTGAGACAAGCTTTCTTATCATGTAAATTTTATTCTAACAGGGGTTAAATTTTATTGGTGTGTTAAATACTATCGAGATGCTCCCAAAGGATGAATCAATAGAATGCATGCTTATATATGTCCAACTCATTTTCTTAAAATTAAAATAAGATGATAAATTAATTTTTAGGAATTGAAAGGATAGTACATTATCTTTGAATTTCTTTCTTTGTTGTAAGTTACTAATTTTTTCTTACTGGATATTTTCTTTAGTTACATTTCAAGCCTTTACAGGACCAAGGGCCTCTTCTCCATTTGATGCCCGACAAGGCCATCCTCTGCTACATATATGGCTGGACCCATGGGTCCTTTCATGTGTTCTCCTTGGTTGGTAGTTCAGTTTCTGGGAGCTCTGGGGGTTCTAGTTGGTTGATATTATTCTTCCTATGGGGTTGCAAACTCCTTCAGCTCCTTCAGTCATTTCTTTAACTCCTCCATTAGAGACCCTGTGTTCAGTCCAATGGTTATCTGCAAACATCTGACTCTATATTTGTCAGACTCTGGCATAGCCTCTCAGGAGACAACTGTACCAGGCTCCCATCAGCAAGAACTTCTTGGCACCCGTAATATTGTCTGGGTTTCATGACTGTATATAGGATGGATTTTCAGGTGGGGCAGTCTCTGGATGGCCTTTTCTTCAGTCTCTGCTCCATACTTTGTCTCCCATCAACAATGGAGGACTGTTTCACATCCTTGCCAGCATCTGCTGTCACCTGAGTTTTTGATCTTAGCCATTTTGAATGGTATAAGATAGAATCTAAGGGTTGTTTTGATGACATTGCATTTCCCTGATGATTAAGGATGTTGAACATTTCTTTAAGTACTTCTTGGCCATTTGATATTCTGCAATTGAGAATTCTTTGCTTAGATCTGTACCCCATTTTTAATAGGGTTATTTGATCCTCTGGAGTCTAAGTTATTGAGTTCATTGTATATGTTGGATATTGGCCCTCTAATGGTTGTAGGATTGGTAAAGATGTTTTTCTCAATCTGTGGGTCGCCATTTTGTCCTATTGACAATGTCCTTTTACCTTGCAGAAGCTTTGCAATTTTATGAGGTCCCATTTGTCTATTATGGATCTTATTGAATAAGTCATTGGTGTTCTGTTCAGGAAATTTCCCCCTGTGCTCAGGTGTACTAGGATTTTTGCCACTTTCTTTTCTACTAGATTCAGTATATCTGGTTTTATGTGAGGTCCTTGATCCACTTGGACCTGAGATTTGCACAAGGAGATAAGAATGGATCCATTTGCATTCTTCTAACTTCCAGTTGAACCAGCATCATTTGTTGAAAATGCTGTCTTTTTTCCCCACTGGATGGGATCATGTGGCAATAAGTGGGTGGGTTCATTTCTGTGTCTTCAGTTCTACTCTAATTATCTTCTTGCCTGCCTCTGTACCAAAATCATAGAGGTTTTAATAACCATTGCTCTGTAATAGCTTGAGATCATGGATGCTATTCCCCCCTGAAGTTCTTTTAGTGTTGAGAGTATTTTTTGCTAACCTGGGTTTTTGATTATTCAAAATAAATTTGAAAATTATTCTTTATTACTCTATGAAGAATTGAGTTGGAATTTTGATGGGGATTGCATTGAATCTGTAGTGGATTGCTTTCAGCAAGATGGCCATTTTTACTAGATTAATCCTGTCAATTTGTGAGCATGGGACATCTTTCCATCTTCTGAGATCTTCTTCAACTTCATTATCCAGAGACTTGAAATTCTTGTCATACAGATCTTTCACTTGCTTGGTTAGAATCACACCATGGTATTTTATATTATTTGTGACTATTGTGAAGGAGGCTGTTTCCCTAATTTCTTTCTCAGTCTGTTTGTCATTTGAGTAGAGGAATGCTACCACTTTTTTTGAGTAAATTTTATATCCACTCACTTTGCAGAAGATGTTTATTAGGTTTAGATGTTCTCTGAGAGGATTTTTGAGGTCACTTAAGAATACTATCATTTCATCTGCAAAAAGTGATATTTTGACTTCTTCCTTTCTAATTTGTTATCCCTTTTGTTGTCTAATTGCTTTGGCTAAGACTTTGAGTACTCTGTTAAATAGGTAGAGAGAGAGTGGGCAGCCTTGTCTAGTCCCTGATTTTAGTTGGATTGCTTCAAGTTTCTCTCTATTTTGTTTGATGTTAGCTATTTGTTTGCTGTATATTGCTTTTAATATGTTTAGGCATGGACCTTGAATTCCTGATCTTTACAAGTCTTTTACCATGAAGGGGTGTTGAATTTTGTCAAATGCTTTCCCAGCATCTAATGAGATGACCAAGTGGTTTTTTTCTTTGAGTTTATTATTATAGTGGATTACGTTGATTTATTTCCTTATATTGAACAATCCCTACCTCCTTGGGATGAAGCCTACTTGATCATGATGGATGATTGTTTTGATGTGTTCTTGGATTTAGTTTGTGAAAATTTTGTTGAGTATGTTTGCATAGATATTCATAATGGAAATTGTTCTGAAATTCTCTTTTTTGTTGGTTCTTTTTGTGGTTTAGGTATAAGCATAATTGTGGTTTCACAGAATGAAATGGGTAGTGCTCTTTCTGTTTCTATTTTGTAGAATAGTTTGAAGAGTATTAGTATTAGGTCTTTTATGAAGGTCTTATAGAATTCTGTACTAAAACCATGTCGTTGGGAGATTTTTAATGACGGCTGCTATTTCGTTAGGAGTTATAGGACATTTAGATAGTTTATCTGATCCTGATTTAAATTTGGCACCTGGTATCTGTCTAGAAAATTGCCCATTTGTTCCTGATTTTCCACTTTTGTTGAGTATATGCTTTTGTAACAGGAACTGATTTTTGAATTTCCCTGTTGAATTTCTGTTCTTATATTTCTCTTTTAGTTTCTTATTTTATTAATTTGGATACTGTTTCTGTGCCCTCTATTTAGTCTGGGTAAGGGTTTATCTCACTTATTGATTTTCTCAAGGAACCAGCTCTGTTTTCATTTTTTGTTTTTGTTTTTTTGTTTTTTTCATATTTTTATAGTTCTTTTTTGTTTTTACCTTATTAATTTCAGCCCTGATATTGAATATTTCCTGCTGTCTACTCCTCTTGGGTGTATTTGCTTCTTTTTATTCTAGAGCTTTCAGCTGCACTGTCAAGATACTAATGTATGCTCTCTTCAGTTTCTTTTTGGAGGCACTTAGAGCTATGAGTTTTCCTCTTAGCCCTGTTTACATTGTGTCCCATAAGTTTTCCTATGATGTGCCTTCATTTTCATTAAATACTAAAGTTTTTAATTTCCTTGTTTATTTCTTCCTTGACCAAGTTATCATTGAGTAGAAAGATGGTGAACAAATCATTATGACATACGATTAGGCATAGTGAATATAGGTGTGATAGTAGATGTATGTGGTAATAAAACTACTTGTATCTTGGTTATCATTGAGTTTACATGAGGTCTATATATGAGGAAAATTACATAAGTGAATCTATACAATAAAAACAAGTGAAATGTATAGATGCTTCCCATATCAATTTATAGTTTTAATGTTGCTCCACAGCCATACAAGATGACAGCATTACATGAGTAGAATCAATGACTGGTAGGCATTTTATTTATTATTCTTACAAATTTTGGTGACATTGTGATTAATTTAAAATAAAAACAAGTAAAATAAAAAAAAAACTACCTACTCCATGTCACAGAATATTGTAAGTTGTGCTGTTCTGTGTAGAAAGTTATCTCTATTATATAAAGCAATAAACTTGGTTTGTTTATTCAACATGTTACTCTTTTTTGTTGTTTAAACAGTTAATAACAGACATGGTAAAAAACTGTTGTTGTATTGAAGGCATTGTGGTTGCAATGAAAACAAACCAAAATAAGCAGAAACATAGTAGGGACTATATTGTCATTAGATTTGAGTCAAATGGGAAAACAACTGAATTTGGGTAAGTGTATGAATATGTAAACTCTCCTGAAATATGTGTTATGGAAAAATTCAAGAAGTATTTTTAATATGAGACAAGGGTGATAAACTATTTTCAGTTTTAATAAATTAATAATATTAGGATCACAGTCATTTATGCTTATGTTGTCTATAGACAACAAAGGCAGGACTCAGGATTTATAACAAAATTGTCATTACAAGTCAAATTAAAATATTTACTCTCTGAATCTTGTAGTAAAAGTCTGTAGCCCCTGACTCAGGATAAACATTAGGAGTCTCAAACCTGGCTCACAATGTTTTTAATCAGCCAATTTCTATGAAGGTTAAATAATTAGTTTCTTTCAAAACATAGCCTTTTCAAAAATATGCTTAATCCTCACTGCTTGCATCCATTTCCACAGTCAAAAGCTCTGACCCAGAATTTTCCCTGTATAAATGAACTGCAGGGAAAAAAATGGAGAAGAGACTGAGGGAAAGAGGTCCAGTAACTGAATCAAATTGGGATCCAGCTCAAGGAGACTCTCCAAGGTATGGCACAATTACTGATGCTCTGGTGTGCTTATAGACAGGAGCCTACCATGGCTGAACTCTGAGAAGATTGACTACTTACACCCAACCATTGGACTCAAATCAAGGACCCCTGTGGTTGAATTAGGGAAAGGTTGGAATAAGTTGTGGAGGAGGGAAACTCTATAGGAAGAACAGAAGCCTCAACTAACCTGGACCCATAAGATCTCTCAGACACTGAGATCTCTAGGCAGCATGGAAGATCTGGTCTGAGGCCCCCAGCATATTTATAGCAGAAGACTGCCTGGTCTGGCCTCAGTGGGAGAAGTGGTGCCTAAACCTTGAGAGACTAGAGCCCCAGAGAGTCTGGAGGTAGGGGAGCATCCTCTTAGAGACAGAGGGTGGAGGAATTGGCATAAGGATCTGTGGGAGGGCAGACTGGGAGGGCGGAAGGAAGCAATGACTGGATTGTATAAAACTAAAAGTAATAAAAATATTCTTAATCCGTATAAAATATGTACATCTCACGTTATGTCATGCATTTTTCTTCTAATTAACAAAATTATAAACTTTGCCACCTTATTTTATTAGGAGAAATTCCAGCCCTTGTGTGGAAGACATAAGCAAACCACATTTGTTTTTAGATTATAACTAACATTTTTAAAAGGCTAAATTTTAAAAAGAAATAATACGGTTTTAAGCAAAAGTAAAAAAACAAGATTGCTTATTTCACCAACATTCAGTTTGATACACACATATGCATGCATTTTATGGACATGACTATAAAAAAGGTTGAAAGTTATTATTTAGTGAGATATGAAGCCTATAGGTTAAAGTACTGGAGAACATTAAGAGTGATGAAATCACAGGTGATGACTAGTGGTCCAAGTACATTCTTTTGAGTGACAGATTGCAAGAGGAAAGAAGAGAAGACAGTCATGCAAAAGGACTTCAGCGCCTTTTCTGATTTAGGATGTTGGAAGGAGATCCCTTTGAAAACCTTGCCAGCACACTTCAAAGGGTATACTGGGGAACAATGAGCAACGCTACTCCTGTCCTGAGTGCATTCATTTCTGATACTGCAGGAATGATTGAACTTGAGTGAGTTGGAGTTGTGACTGAGTCTAAAGTAACTTTCATCATGTTTCCTCAAGGCCTGCTTTGACATACAAATTACCTCCATTTGAAGAGAGGAAGAATAAGAGTGGAAACAATCAAAGGAGTGGGTTAAAAGCTAGCAATACCTGTGCGGAGCTCCTTTGAGACTCACAGTAAATGATCAGTATAGATTCATATCATTCCCTCTTCTGTCTCTAGAGAGAGCTAAGAAAAATGACCTAAAACATGGCCAGTGTATGTTTCATAACAGATGAACTAAAAACAATATGGAGACTGGGGAGGTCCCGAAAGCAACTGAATGAATTAACAGTCCTAACTTCGTTCTGAAGTCATAACATCATATGCCTCATATCTTCAGTATAGACCTTAAGTATTATAGAACCAAATAGACAAATCCTTCAGGAACAGAATTTAAAATTGTAGATCCTTAGAGAAGGTTCAGGCAGAGTCCCCATCCTGTAAGATTTATTTTCTTCATGCTAAATCCAGCTTGCAATTATTTTCATAATATTAAAGCCTGGGTAGAAATTTGAAGTGCTGAGAATGTGCCTGAGGTTGGCAGGCAAAATGACTTAAAAGGAGCATTTATGCCTTTAGGTTAAATTTAATAGGGTGGAGGGAATCTTATAATTTGTCTCATTTTCCTTGTAGATGCTTAGATTTCTATATATTAAAAAGAATAACATAAACTGGATCTTATTATGTTAGCCAGTCTAAAGAATCCCTGTTAAATACATATTTATACTAATGCTTTTGCTCCTCTAAAGACCTCTGATACCATAAGTCCTTCTATGAGGTTTCTCTATTGAGACTGATTTGCACATAAGAATTTTTGCAGATGATATTCTGTGCCTAACAGTGAGGACATTTCAACTTAGATTGAAGTTTATATCCTTGTCCTGTATGCAGTGAAGCCAGGCAATGTCGCATGTTTGACACTCATTTTATTTGCAATCATGAGACAGTGAGTACATCTGAAGAGGATTTGTAAAGGTTATGTGATATTTTAAATTGTGGAACAATTGCATATTAATTACTTTTTCCTTTCCCTGCCATAATTCTCTAAAGTCCAAAGTAGCCTTTATTTTGCATTGAATGTTTAAGATTAATATGTAACAGTGAGGGAATATTGTTTCTTATACTAACCTAAATAGTAATAAAATGTAACATGTAAATCTGAAAAGTGGGTTAGAATTCAAAAAAATCTTTAAACTCCTTAAAATGTTTCTATGTGTTTGAAAATCCTAACAACTAAACAAAAGGAAACTATTCTTTTCTGAAATACCATAGGGACATTGGGTAACAGCACAAACATGTCTTGTACATTTGTGTTGGAGGATACTAAATTGGCAGTTTCTACTTCAGGAAAAGGTGAGGGAGACCATCAGTTCAGGACAGTTTACCCTGTGAGATCCTTCAATATTTAAAAGGTATTTTATGGATAGAATTTGGCTAGTTTCTTGAGATTCTATACATGTCTTTACATAGTAGGTTATATAATTATATTTTTAGAAATTTGTATAGTTTTCATGTGAGTGAATAACCAGGTTACTTATACTTCATCAATATGACTCCACCTTCTGGGAAACAGAGGTCTCTCTCTGCATTGCAATAATTTCTGAGCCCAAATCCTATTACAAATTCTTCTTGAAATCATTTGAAGGCTTAGTGATAGATAGTGAAATGTAAAATTTATGGGAAAAATCGCTCTCTAACTCCAACAAGTGATCACTAAG
Organism: Apodemus sylvaticus; assembly: GCF_947179515.1. NCBI lineage: Eukaryota > Metazoa > Chordata > Mammalia > Rodentia > Muridae > Apodemus > Apodemus sylvaticus. The sequence continues at coordinate 42,800,823 of NC_067479.1, forward strand.
TCAAAACACACTGATGTTAGTTTGAGGTTTTTTTTTTTTAATAGAAATGGAATAAGGAACAGTATCACAAATGCTTGATGCATCTTTAGAGGTCTGTTATCAGCTTAAAGCATACGTAATATAAGTAAATTGTTCTTAATAGATTTTCAGATACTATAGTTATGAAAGTGACAGCTTGATAAATATGATGGTGGATATTTTACAAAGGATCAGCCTCGGCTTGGAGAGGGTTTCTGAGAAAAGCAGTGGTTGAGAGCAACAAAATAAACGACTGAAAGTCAAATCGTAGGTCCAATCTGGTTGCCTATGTTCTGCTTGAGATGGTTGCCTAAGACAGGAAGAGAAAGGGTGCATGTACCTAGGGGCACTCTGCTGGCCAGACCTTAGGTCCTTCCCTGTCTTTTCTTGGCTGTGGTTCAATGGGCACATGTTTACCTGTAGCCTTTTGCCAAAGCCACTAAGAGGATCAAAGGCCGTCTTTAGCTTCTGCTGTAAGACAGGATCTGAAGGAGTCAACAGAAAAGTACTGAACTGAGTAAGCAAGTCTCTTCCCCAGAGTGTGAAAGGCAGAGGGTATCACATGAGGATGGAAAGTTCCTCTATTTTCCTGTTGCTCCCCATATAAAAATGGCTGTACCTTGAGCAACACTGAAGAAGACAGGTGTTACGCCATAAAGTGTGGCGGGAGTAGATGTAGTGTGCCAATTTGTAGGCCAGTCTTTGCCAGCTATGGAAGAGACATCTGCTCCGGTATCCAAAAGCGCTTTGATAACTTTTCCATTTATTCTTGTCTCCGTAAAAGGCCTATTTTTCTTTACTTTTTTCATTGAAAACACTCTATTTTTTGAACGAACACTTCCCTCTCTTCTGGCCTGAGTTTGTATTGACTGAACTCCAACATATAATGGTAACAAGATTTGAGCAACCCTCTGTCCTGCAGGCATCTGTACTGTTAGAGGGTGGCTGCTACATGATTTTTACTTCTCCTTTGTAGTCAGAATCACTAACCCCTGGAATTACCCCTTGTAGAAACCAATCTTGTGCTCCCATGGGGTGGCCTGACATAGGGAGCTGACTGACACCTTGGCCGATTGGAGTAAAACGATTCCTGCTGGTCCCCCACTATTTGAGTGGCCTGGGGCTAGGCTCCCTGAATGTTTCTCTGCTGAGTACAGTCCTCATTAACTGGTGTGGTGGTTTAGATATGCTTGGCCAGGGAATGGCACTCTTAGGAGGTTTGGCTTTGTTCGAATAGGTATGGGTTTGTTTTGAAGCTCTCCTCCCAACTACATGGGAGCAAGTCTTCTTCTAAAGGCCTTCAGATCAAGATGTAGAACTCTCAGTCCCTCTTACACCACACATGCCTGGATGCTACCGTGCTCCAACCTTGACGAAACTATATTGAACCTCTGAACCTGTAAACAAGCCCTTATTAAATGTAGTTTTTATAAGATTTTCCTTGGTCATAGTGTCTGTTCATAGCAATAGAAATCCTGACTAAGATTCTGACAAAGGTCAAAACCTCTATTAGAAAACATTCTACAAGTTATGAAAAACTCCAAAAGAGCTATGATAAATTCTAAGAGTCATGTTCACTCTCCATTTATTTCCAGAAAAGAACCCTTTTGTAGAAAAATTCTTGAAGAGCTGTGTTTACTCTTCAGAGATATCCAGAGAGCTCATGTCATGCAGACATTCAGTTATTTATTCCAGGTTGCCTAGTAACCATCCCACAAATCAGCATTCCATGACCTTAGTCCCTTGACTCTTAGGAAGAAAGAGGAGGCATAATCACAGACAACAGGATAGTTTGGTGGGCCCCAGCTCTGGAATCACCTTTCAGACCATGCCTGGAAGGACCTAAATTTGTTCTGTCACAAGCTGATGTTGAACTCAGGAATCTGCCTACATTTGTATCTGCCTATCTCTGTATCTTTTGGATCATAGTGAAACTGCTTCTGTTCCCTTAGATCTATGAAGCTCCAATATAAAAATTGCATTTTTATATTTTTCCATATTTGAGAAATTATATTTTCTCAAAAGCATGTTTTTTAGAGTTCTTTTCCACATGTTTTGGGCTGCCTGGAAGGTTCCAGTATTTATCACTTTTCTGAGACATTAGCTCCACCTTCACCTAATGGATTCCTGCTGTTTCTGATTAACATGGAGTCGTTAACATTAACAAGGAGGACATTCTGTAAAGGAGGGATGTGAAAATATGAACATTATTATACAAACAAGCCTTCTGACCTCAGCTCATTGACACTACTGGAGACTTATGCATACTGGCCCATTCCCAGGGTCAGGAACCATTCCTGTCATTCCACCCCTGCCAAGGCCATGTTGGATTCAGTACCATATTTCTTACATGAAGATCATCATCATAGATGTGCACACTATAAGAAAGAAAAGGATGAATATGTGTATATATAATTGTTTTATGAAACCTTAAAACTTACTATGATTATTATTGTTGAAATTAAATACAACAATGAACAGTAACAAGATCTGGGCCTGAATAAAACTGGAAGAAAAAAATTGTATACAAATTTGAGAAGAAACTGTGTTAAATTTCTCTATTATAAAAATAGACAAAGCATGAGCTAAATGTGTGATGTTATTGGGGTTTCAAGTATTAATTAATTCAACAATTTGTATATTGTGTAGAAGTTATACACTAGAAAATACATTCACTTATTGATCTGAATATTAATAAAACATATTCAAAGTAACCTACTAATTTACAATGGTGGTAATCATAGATGTAGACTGTGATGATACAGTATTGTCACAGTAGTAAGAGATCAGGAATGAAGCAGGAATAAAAAGGAAGAAAAGCACAGTTTACTAAATAGTAAACACATAGGAAAGTTTAAAGTAAATTGTAGTTCACAAAGCCAAGAAGGATGGATCATCTGGGAAGGTCTCCTGTTATCATCTTACAAGTTGATGCTCATCCAAATGTACTGGATGGCGGTCTTGCTCTGCTTTGTTTAGCCATTTTATGGGAATTCATCTTGGCAATGACAGTTCAGTCAATGAGACTTTACTTAATTAAGACTAACCTTTCTTCAAGTATATTTTCTTAGTATTATTAGAGTATAATCCATCCTATTTAGTTTATAAGTCTTAATAAAAAATTCAATATATTTATATTTATTCTTACTATATTATTCTTACTATAAAAGTTGAAAAGGGATACAAAAGCTGTCAAATACTAACATGCTTTAATTTAGTAATGAGATGTTATCTAATAGCATAGGATAAGCTGTAATTCCATGGTGTATGAGTCCTAAATAAACATTAATTATAGTTGGAAAAGGCTATATACATGAGGCTTATAATTGCCTACATGTACCAAGTGTTTCAAAATATACATAGACCATTATGCATGTCTATTTATCTATCTGTCTAGCAATCAATCAATCTATCTATCAATCTATCTATCTATCTATCTATCTATCATCTATATGTATATGTATATATATATGTACATACCTTTCAAACACGAACTACAAAGGTCCATGTTTAAAATGTAAAAGCAACATTGCTTAGGTGGTGTCTCTTGGAGGATATATTTCAAGTATTTTGTATATGTTTATTTATATTTATTCTACATATGCCATATACAATAATGTATTTTCCATTTACCTTTTGCGTTGATTTTTCTTAAATATATGTAGATATTTTCTATTTTTTGAATTCATGAGAAGTATAGTTGATTTATAAATATGAATCCTTAATGAATTTAAATTAGTACAGATTTCTTTAAACTGTGTTGCATATTTCCTATTCACTATTCATTTTACAAAAACATTTTTAAAGGTCATTTGAAATATAATTGCTCTACTTGAGTAAATCTTTTAGAGATATTCTTTCAAACAAAATGTAGCCATTATTTTTAAGTATCTTAATAACTGGGAAAGGTGATAACATTTAAGGTTATGTTGTGTATGAGATTATTTCTGAGGACATGCCATTAAAATGAGTGAAGATGTGAAAGTGGTAGAGTGAAAAAGTTAGAGAAGCCAATATTACTTACTTAAGGAAAAGATTATATTATAATACTGGTTAATATTCATTTGATGTTGAGTTTAATTTCTGAGAACTTGGTTTTGGCATACATACATTTTTTTTAGGATCTCCTTATCACAGAACAGACTACACAAAGACAGATATATCACTGACTTTCTGGTGACATAGAAATTGACAAATAGTAGTTTTTCAACTTAAGCTGTCCATGTTCATACTCTAAGTTCTTTGTCAAATATAGACATTTTGTTCTGCTACTATGCAAAATAATGAAAACCTGTAAATACTGATAAAACTACACTGTACTCGTTTTCATTGATAACTGTTTCTTGGAAATAAATGTCTAACCCACAGATGAGAGTATTCCTCCTTGGAGAGACGGAATGAATAAGATTTTTGTATTTTAGTTTATAATGATACTTTTATACTTTTATAGTTTTATAATTTTAGTTTGTACATGATACTGCAGTATATTGCTTTCAGTTGGAGTGTCTGTTGAAAGCAATATTACTAATGTGAATGGCCTAGGCCGAAATTTGTCTTCCACCATGGAAATAGTAAGAAGAATTTATTATTTTCACCCTCAAGGTCATGGGACAATTTCAGAATAGACCTCAAGTCCTGAATATGGTAACTCTTTATATTATACATATTTATGAGTAAGTATGGAAATGTTATATTAGAAAATATATTACCTGTGATACTGCTATTCCTACTGAACTTTGTGGAAGCAGGTTGACATGTCTCAGGCATCATCTCAGAGTCATATGTGGCTGTTTCCATCTTACTTTTATGGCAACTTATGAATATATAACATTTTCATATGTATAAATGGTAACAAAAATAACTGTAAAACCCACTGTTATATATTCATTTTGTCAATACTGTAAATATTTATATCTGTTATCCTTTTTATAATTGTTTCATGAATTTTTCAAAACTATATACTATTCTAGCATCTGTCTAGATATTTATTTATATCAAGGCATTATGTCCCTCCTTGAAGAAAATATCTCCTGCATGTCACTGAATAAATGTCCTGATCCCTGGGAAGATAGAATTGGGAGAATATTCTTCTATTCAGTGCTTTACTACTCAATATCCTTAATCCAGATATTTCACCTCTACCTGCTTTGGTATTTCATCAATAGAAATAAGACTAATAACCATTATTTTCAGATATAATATTTTAAATACACCAAGGTTAGGTAAATTAAAACATAAATTAACATTTGTAAAGCAATGTTATCTTTTTGTATAAGTAAGTTACTGTCATTATTGAATTGTAGATTTGAAAAATTTTATACTTATCTAAAATTATTTCAATTGGTTTATTTATTTTCAGATAGCACTAATATTTAGAATAATAAATACTACAAAGTCTTGTTTTTCAGTTGAGAGTCACATGTTAGGTAACATGGACCAAGGCTGGGGGTGTGTGAAATCATGACTAATTATGTCTAACTTGGTTTCACGGGTAATAGTCTCAAATGAAAATTGAAAAACCAAAGGTGGACGTTTTATTTTGCTAGTATTAAAAATAGTGAAAACTATACTTACTGACAAAGCCACACTGTGCTTGATTTGTATTGATAAACCATCTTTCTTTGAAATAATGCCTCACTAACACACAGATGACAGAACTCCCCGTTGCCTCATTGGTGAGACTGAATGACTTAGACTTCTGTACAGAATGACTTAATAAAGTGGGCACTCTTGATCTCCAACTTTCCACTCACTATTCACTCAAACCATGACTGAAACTGCAGCTTTCTAGGTTGTTTGTCTTGTTGATGTTCCTGTTGTAATATATGACAATAATCAAGAGCTTCTCTTAAGGCTGATAGACTTCTTTTTTATGTATGTGAGAAAGGAGTATACTTGGAAATCCCTTCATCTAGTTTACCAAGAAAGAGTGGGTCAAATGGGGCCACCAGGGCACAGCTGTGTAAGTGTTTTGGCTCTGTTTTTGCCGAGCTGCATCGCAGGCAGGGAATATGACAGTGAGTACTAATGTGGATTTCAATAGCTCAAGGCATTCAAGCAATTCTCACAAAAGGCAAAACATGAATCTTTTCATGACAATTGCCAGAGGACTGCTGATTTGTAGCAAATTTGGCCTCTTCAAACTCCTTTGACCTAGTTAGGGGTTTTATTGACTAGGGAAATGAAATAATCTGATTAGTTTTGTAGTGATGTACCTATTCAAATGAGCTGACATAATCATAAGCAGTAAAATCATATTAGAATTTGAAGGAATTAAAATAAAGAAAGAGAAAATGATTCATAGAATAATTCATTTCTACTCCTATCACCGAATCCTTAAAGGGGCATGGTACTTGTGTTACATCTAAGATTTTCTTATGGTGAATAGTCTAGTAACCACTACTTTTATGCTCTCTTCTATTGCAGTCTTCTTCTTCCTGAGTATAACATTCATGTACAGCCTGAATGTATATTCACAACAATTGCTATGAATGCTAGCTTTCCTAGATATTCAAAACTATACAATGCAAGGAGAGAGAGTGCACAATCATATATTCACCCAAACAGGATATAGTAGTCAGAAAGAAAAAATCATTTTCAAAAAATAATCAAAGATCAATTAGTGTCTTCTCTTGAGAAATGATGGAAGATCAAAATTGAAACAGTCTTTTCTATCTAAGCTTGAGCTTGCCAGACAATGTTTCTGTGCCCAGAATCACTGTGGCATAGGCTAAAGGTCAGGTTTCATTCAGATAGAGATCTTTGGGGTAGAGAAATCTCTAACTTTGCTCTGAAAATGTGGACCAAGAAGCTCTACCAGATATAGAGTATCTCCATGTTGTCTGTTTTCTCTGCTTTTCTGAATGATAAGAGGATGATGTGGCGGGGAGCTTAAACTGGGCAGCAAACACAAAGTCTCCCAGCCAGATGGTGCATAAAATGCAGTTCCACTAGAGGGAGGGCTTGTAACAGACAGAAGACAGCATCACAATCAGCCTTCAGTTCTTCTAAAATATATTACATATGCACATGTAGTATATGCCATATATTATAAAACATGGCCTATTTCACAGATAAGTTAAACTACTAAAATATAGAATAATTTCCTAAGTAATGTATTTATCACACCATAGATGATTCATATAATTATACAAATTTGGAATTTATTTATATATATATATATATTTCCCTACCTTATTGATCGATTACCCTATGTTCCTCCTGCCTCCAACCCTGGATTTCTTTTAGTTGTCTCAATGTTTCTGTACCAAAATTTTCCAGTTCTCAATTGTTACTCATTTATGTTTTTCTCTATGTTTTTTAACTGATGATTCTCATTCATTCCTATTATACAAAACACCATCAATGCATATGGTCAAATTTTGTATGCATGTGTATATCTGTAAGTACATATAAGCAGAAACCACATACACACATATTTGGATTTATTCATGTCTTAGAACTTCATGTTTGCAGTCATAATTTTCAACTGAAATTCACTCGTTAATATTTCATTGTACATAGCTTACTTTCAGCACAGTAATATTTTGTCATTATATCCAACTGTTCTGAGCCACACTGAAAGCTACCTTGACCCACATTCTTTATGTGGTTATAAGCTACTGGTTAGAGGTGCCTGCTAGACAGATTCTCTTCATGCTTTCTTGCTCTGTTCTTTATTTTTTTTAAATGTGTTTTTCTTTCCCTTCTTCCTATGGTTTTATTTTAGAAAATGTAATTTCCACTTCCCAGGCTTCTAGCACAAACACTCTAGTCAGTCTCCACACATCTATCTCACACCAAGCCTCTGACCAAATAGAAATGTTTTTGTCTTCTGGAAATGTTAAAAACAGGGCATCTTATTCAGAATATACCCTTATATGTTAGGTCAATCCTTGTTGCAGTTTCAGTTTGTCTGCATAACTACACCATTGGTTATTCAACTGGCTATTCGCAAAACAAGCTCAGAAAGGAACATTTCTACAATACTGTGCTTTAAATCCTGTAATAACTTCTCATTTTACTGAAAGGGAAGCTAAGATACTATGATGATCTTCAAAGCCACAACCTTTATTGAGTTATTTGTTTCTAATATTAGTAGGAGCTTATATTAAAAATGGGACATTGCTCATGGTTTTTGTCCATTGTTATATTCTCATTGTTCAGAACATGGGGTGGTTGGCACATAGAGACATATGATACAGAATATGGACAAATGTCAGACTAACATTTCTTTAGAAACCTTTGCTAATATTAGCAGATTTTCTCTTTATTTTCAAATGTATTTTTCGACAGTCAAGGATTACTAGATTTTTTTCTGCCATAATAATTGTGTTATTGAAAAATCATACCTTCAAACATTTTCCAGAGGAAGGGATAAGAAGAAAACAGTGCTTCTCTGTTCGTGCATATGGCTTGCTGAATTAACTTAGACAGGTAGTAGCAGGAAGCCAGGTCTGTTTGCATTCAGAATTACTGATACCTTTATTGAATTCTCCAGTTCTGAAATGGAGGAAATGGAAGGAAGATTTCATTCCCATTATTAGATACCCATTTAACAATTCTGGGAAATGGTAATTCTCATTCACATTTTCGGTTAGAATCCTAAAAGTGGTCTTGCCTGACAATGCTCTTATGGGGAGACTGGTTTTGATCAAGTCTGATGCTTTCCTTTTCAAAGTGAACTGGATAATACAACTGTGAAACTTCTCAATCAGATCAGCAGCATCTTGACAGGGCTCTCAAGTAGTTTTACATTGCAGACTGCATGTAAGATCTGTCCTAATTACTTATCTTTTTCAAGAGAAAATACACAATGCTCATATTTAGTAAACAGAGCAAAACATGAACCAATATAAATTATTGGCTTCTTTTTAGCAAACGTTTGAGAGTAAAAACTTTTTTTCCCCAAAGCTTGAGATAGAAAAAATGCTTTTGCTCCATGTAACTGGAGCATGTATTGTCATTGGAATTGTTGTCTGAGTGCAGTGTTGCATAGAACTTTCTGTGTTATGTAACATATTTTTATACTTCATGTGCCATTTTTGACATTTTTGAAAGATTGTACTCTCTCCCAAGTTTCTTCAGAGTCACACCCATCTTGTCCATGGCGGTTTGGGGCCTGTATATGACTTTTCTCACAGTGACAGTGAGGTGAATTGATTTCTAGAAAAGCACTTTTGAACTGAGGCTACTAGTCTTAGACTAAAAGCTATATTTCAAAATCCAAGGCTACTTATAACTAAAACTGAGATATACAACATCCATACATGCTTAAATGTCATCTTACTCAAAGCTCTGAGTGGTGACAGTATGAAATGGATGACAAGTTATACAGAGACAACCAAGAGTAGCACATAGTATTAGCAAGGAAAAAGATAGCTGAGATCCAAGATGATGGAAGATGAGGTAGTGTGGATAACAAGAAGCTTGGATGTAGGAGCTACAACAAGGAGTCAAGCTGCAGTCTCTAGAAGACACTTGTGTGCTCCTCCTCTCAAGACCTTCATAAGAATATCGCTATACTAGCACGTTAATCTAGGGACTTCTGGACTCCTCAATGATCAAGAAATTCAGTTTCAATTTGCTTAGTCTGTGGTACTTTCTATTTTGTTCAGATTATGACAGTTTTGCCACACTAAAGCTGTGACATAAATCATGTAATCCATAAGTTATAGAACATTTCTCTCCTAATATATTGAGAACATTAATTCAATCTATGACATGGCTTTTAATACTACGTAGTGTTTCAACTTTTGGAATAGTTACATATGCTTGAATTTTATTATGAATTCTATAATATATGTATGAATGTGTTGATACACCTGTGATTATTTTCTGATATGATCCTAGAGTAATAAGGTGTAAGGTTTTATTATTTTCATATTTCAAAATTCTGTTGTCAATTATTTAACAGCCCCTAGCAATGATGGGCTAACTTATACAGCAACCAATTCTTACGTGAGAATATTCTTTTAGCTCTAAGCAGTTTGGCTTTTTTAATATATGTAAATTCTATGCCTTGAGCATAGAAGCTTGTTGTATTCTAATTTACAGCTATTTGGTTATTATTTATATTTAATAATATTTTCTTAAACATTTCTAGAATAATGGGCTCTTAGCTAAGGTTTTGTTTGCTCTCTCTCTCTCTCTCTCTGAATGTGTGTGTGTATGTGTGTGTGTGTGTGTGTGTGTGTGTGTGTGTTTGCCTTTAAAGATAATGTGACATGTATAATTCCCTTCTTTCCTCTCTCCCTTCATTGGTCAGGGGAACTTTACATGTAGCTTTACAGAGCCCAGAATGGCTGAGCCATGTTGGAGATTATAGTGTCACCATGATGCATGGATTTACTATGGAGGATTCTTGGTTCTATTGGAAATGAGGAGATAGAAACTCTTTGATTCAAATTCCAACAGATGGGAATAATAATGATAATAAATAATAATAATAATAAATTTAATTTCCTGTTCCTTCCTTTTACTATCATGACCATTATCTTATAAATGGGCAATTCATCAAGAAATGTTGGGTAGTATTTATTGGTTGCTTATCCCCATTCCTTTTTGCTATGACTTTACCTGACATTAAAATTTAAGATATAATGAGAAAATTCACATTTTGGAATTATTACTTCCCCCAGCAATTAATAAACTTATTGTAGAATTTTGACTACCTTGCCGCATCTTTTTTCCTCAGTCCTAGAACAAAATGCCTTCTTGTTTTTCACAAATATATTAAACTCGGGGAATTTTCCCATCATGTTACACTGAAATAAGTCAACTTTGTTTTTCTAACTTATAACTAAGAATGCTGACTGAAACAATTGGCAGTTAGGTCAGCAGTCAGAGGAGAGAGGGCTGTTAGGCATGTCAGCCCGAGGATGACTCAGTGCAGCTGGAGAATTGGAGCTGTCTGAACACATATGGAATGACTCAGGGAACTTCTAGAAAGTTGTACAGAAGTGAAGAGGGGAAATGGGTTGATTACAAGGGGAGATGAAAGTTACTTCAGTTTTATCTAATATGACCATAAATGCACAAAAGCAGCAGAAATATTTTAATAAACTGAGCACAGGGAAAATAAAAGGCCAGGCAGAGCTCAAAACAGATGGCATTCTGAAATGATCCCACAACCGGGGTTAGACACCTGAGTTCAGCAGTCAACTGGGCAGTTATCCAAATGGCTGGGAGATCAGGCCATCCTTGATAATTAAGGCTAATTAAGTCATCCTTTCATATATTTCTAACACTGGAATATTAATTAGGTCTTACAGATAAAACTGATTTAATATTAGTATACATATTTCTATTAAATATTATACATATTTTATACAAATATCTTATAAAAAATTATAGAAATATCAGATATTAATTATACTTGTCCAAAAGTATTGGTTTACCTATACCTGAACACGAATTTGAATTGGAAAGCTTTGAAGTTTGGAAATCTTGATGTGTTATTGCGGACTTAGAATGACAGTATTACATGAAAATTTGGAATAAAGTGTAATTACTGTTGAGTTTTTATATCTTTACTATTCAAGAATGCACAAAATGATGTCTGAAAATGTAGAACATAGTAAATAACTTACAGAAAATTCTGTTTCTAGTTTAACTACACTCTCTATGTTTTAAGATGAACTGTCCTTTTTCTTATTGGCATAGTGACAGGCAGGCGGTTCAATAGAATAAGATTGAAGATCCAGAAATGAACCCACACACCTATGGCCACTTGATCCTCGACAAAGGGGCTGAAAACATCCAGTGGAAAAAAGATAGCCTTTTCAACAAATGGTGCTGTTTCAACTGGAGGTCAGTATGCAGAAGAATGCGAATTGATCCATCCTTATCTCCTTGTACTAAGCTCAACTCCACATGGATCAAGGACCTCCACATAAAGCCAGACACGCTGAAGCCAATAGAAAAGAAACTGGGGAAGACCCTTGAGGCATTGGTACAGAGGGAAAGTTCATTGGTACAGAACATGAATAGCTTATGCTCTAAGACCAAGAATTGACAAATGATCAAGAATTTGACCTCATAAAATTACAAAGGTTCTATAAGGCAAAAGGACAAATCGGCAACCAACAAATTGGGAAAATATCTTCAACAACCCTACATCTGACAGAGGACTAATATCCAATATATTCAAAGAACTCAAGGCGTTAGACCCCAGAAAACCAAATAACCCTATTAAAAATGGGGTACAGAGCTAAACAAAGAATTTTCACCTGAAGAACTTTGGATGGCTGAGAAGCATCTTAAAAAATGCTCAACATCATTAGTCATTAGGGAAATGCAAATCAAAGCAACCCCGAGATTTCACCTTACACCAGTCAGAATGGGTAAGATTAAAAACTCAGAAGGCAGCAGGTCTTGGAGAGGATGTGGAGAAAGAGGAACACTCCTCCACTGCTGGTGGGGTTGTAAATTGGTACAACCACTCTGGAAATCAGTCTGGTGGTTCCTCAGAAAACTGGGCACATCACTTCTGGAGGATCCTGCTATACCACTCCTGGGCATATACCCAGAGGATTCGCCAGCATGTAATAAGGATATGTGCTCCACTATGTTCATAACAGCCCTATTTATAATAGCCAGAAGCTGGAAATAACCCAGGTATCCCTCAATGGAGGAATGGATAAAAAAATGTGGTATATCTACACAATCGAGTACAATTCAGCCATTAGAAACAATGAATTCATGAAATTCTTAGACAAATGCATGGAGTTGGAGAACATCATACTAAGTGAGTTAACCCAGTCTCAAAAGATCAATCATGGTATGCACTCACTAATAAATGGATATTAGCCTAGAAAATTGGAATACCCAAAACATAATCCACATAGCAAATGATGTCCAAGAAGAATGGAGGAGTGGCCCCTAGATATGGAAAGACTCAGTGTAGCAGTATAGGGCAATAACAGAACAGGGAAGTGGGAAGGGGTGGATGGGGGAACAGGGGGAGGGAAGAGGATTTATGAGACTTTCGAGGAGTGGGAAGCCAGAAAAGGGGAAATCATTTGAAATGTAAATAAAAAATCTTTCAAATAAAAAAAATCCTGCTACTTTCTTGTCTTATTATTTTCTTCAGTGTTTAGTGGAAATAATTTTCATAAGAAGTTTGCATTTACAATAATGAGATTGATTTTTTACAATGTCTCACTATGTAGTCCTGATTGGTCTGGAACTTGCTATGTAACCAAACTGACCTCAAACTAGCAAAGAACCACTTGCTTCTGCCTCACCAGAGCTGGAAAAAGAGAGATGGGCAATTCTAACAGAACGAGGTTTATACATTTTATATTTTCAACTATACTTGTTTATGCTTTCTATCATTTATTCATGAAATGGATTTATTGAACTTATTGTTTTTATGCAAATTAAGTGCAGTACGTTTTTGTATCTTGAAAGAAGAACTGATTTTCAAATATTGTGTTTCATCTTTGCTGGAAATAGAAAAAAAAACAACTATATAGTGGGATTTATTAGGTATAAATGCCTTATTTGTAGTAGAACATGCATTTTTAACTAATGTACTTGGAATATATAAATGTTGTTTGTAAGAAGCTATTTGAGGTATATAGTAGACAGGCTGTAAGAATGGGAAGCTATTTATTTGAAGCATTTGTTTATTCTGTTTGTCTAAAGAAATGAAGATTGCTTGCATTACTTATCTAAATTATTTAGATAAATTATATAGCTCATGAATATGAATTGATCTTCCTTGCATATTCAATGAACATTAGATATGTTTATATGTTTACTTTAAAAATACATAGCTCATCTCTGTGCCTATGTGTCTTTCATTTTTCCTTCCTCTGAAAAATTGGTTCGGAACATGAATCTATTATTTCAATTCAAATGTGAAAATCTTAAGACCCACATTTATATTTAAAAAAATGCTTCCACCTTTATTTCTTCTTTGCTAATTTGTATCCCTTGATCTCTTTTTGTTGTCTTATTGTTCTAGCTAGCACTTTGAGTATTATATTGACTAGATATGGGGAGAGTGGGCATCCTTGTCTTGTCCCCAACAAGGGATTCCTTTCTGTGGGATTGCTTCCGGTATGTCTGCATTTAACTTGATATTGGGTGTTGATTTGCCATGAATTTCTTTTATTATGTTTAGGTATGGGCCTTGAATTCCTTATCTCTCCAATACTTCTAACATGAAGGGTTGTTGCATTTTCTCAAATGTTTTTTCTGCATCTAAGGAGATGATAATGTGATTTTTTTGTTTATATAGTGGATTACAATAATGGATTTTCATATATTGAACCAACCTCACATCCCTGGGATGAAGCCTGGGTGAATGATGATATTGAGGTGTTTTTGGATTCAGTTTGCAAAAATTGTATTGACTATTTTTGCATTGGTATTCATAAGCGAGATTGGTTTATAGTTTTGTTTTTTTTTAGATTGTGTCCTTTTGTGGTTTAAGTATCATTGTTGTAACTTCATAGGATGAATTAGGTAGTGTTCCTTCTGTTTCTAGTTTATAGAACAGTTTGAGGAATATTGGTATCAGGTCTTATTTGAAGGTCTGGTAGAATTCTTCACTAAATCCATCTGTACCTGGGCTGTTTTTGGTTGGGAGGTTTCGAATGACTTCTGGTTACTTATGGGACATGGGCCTGCTTAGTTTACCTGCTCTTGATTTAACTTCGGTATGTGACATCTCTCTAGAGAGACGTCTATTTCATCTAAATTTGCCAGTTTTGTTGAGTATAGGCTTTTGTAGTAGGATCTGATGATTTTTTTAATTTCTTCCATTTCTGTTGTTATGTCTCCCTTTTCATTTCTGATTTTGTTAATTGAGATACTTCCTGTGGGCCCTGTAGTTAGTATGGCTAAGTGTTTTCCTATCTTGATTCCCTCAATGAACCAGCTTCTGTTTCTGGGAGTGATCTAGACTATAATGGTTGTGCTTAATACATGTGCAAATAAGTCTTAAAACCTAAATATATTATGCATTTAAGTGTACATATGCTGTAATAAGAGATATTTTAATAAGAAAAGTTTACTTAATTTAATATGAATTTATTGACTCTTTGTATTGTTCTATTTGGTTGATTTCAGCCCTGAGTTTGACTATTTCATGCTTCTACTCCTCTTGGGTGTGTTTGCTTCTTTTTGTTCTAGAGCTCTCAGTGTAGTGCTAAGTTGTTAGTGTAAGATCTCTCCAGTTTCTGTACCAGGGCACTTAGTGCTATGAATTTTCTTCATAGCACCACTTTCACTGTGTCCCAAGAATTTGGATTTGATGTGTTAACATTTTCATTTAATTCCAGGAAGGCTTTCATTTCTTTCTTTCTTTCTTCCCTGACTAAGTTATCATTGTGTAGAGAGTTGTTCAGTTTCCATGTATAGGTGGGCTTTCTGTTGTTTTTGCTGTTATTGAAGACCAACCTTAGGCCACAGTGATCTGATAGACCACATGGGATTATTTCAGTCTCCTTGTATCAGTTGAGGTCTGTTTTGTGATCCATTTTATGGTCAATTTTGGAGAAGGTACCATGAGATGCTGAGAAGTTGTATTCTTTTGTTTTAGGGTGAAACAGACATCTGTAGATGTCTGTTAAAACCATTTGGGAAATAACCACAGTTTCATTGTGTCTCTGTTTAGTTTTTGTTTCAATAATCTGTCCATTGGTGAGGATGGAGTGTTGAAGTCTCATACATTATTGTTTGGGATTCTATGAGTGTTTTGTGCTTTAGTAAAGTTTCTTTTATGAATATGGGTGCACTTTCATTTGGGGCATAGATGTTCAAAATTGAGACTTTCTCTCGGTGGATTTGCCCATTGATGACTATGAAGTGTTCTTCCTCATCCAGCTTGATAACTTTTGGTTTAAAATCTATTTTATTGGCTATTATGATGGCAACTCCAGAATTCAAAGGGATACAAATTGGCAAAGAAGAAATAAAGGTATCACTATTTGCCAACAATATGATAGTGTACATAAGCAACACAAAAAACTACCAGAGAACTTCTCCAACTGATAAAGAACTTCAGCAAAGTGGCTGGATAAAAAATTAACTCAAGTACACCAGTAGCCTTCCTTTATACAAATGATAAACAGGCTGAGAAAGAAATTAGGGAAACTCTCTTCATAATAGCCAGAAATTATGTAAATGTCTTAGAGTAATTCTAAACAAACAAATGAAATATCTGTAGGACAATAACTTCAAGTCTCTCAAGATAGACATCAAAGAAAATCTCTGAAAATGGAGAAATAACCCATTCATATGGATTGGCAGAATTAACAAAGTAAAAATGGCCATCCTACCAAAGGCTATCTACAGATTTCAATGAAATCCCCATCAAAATCCCAACACAATTTTTCAAAGACATGGAAAAAGCAACTCTCAAATTCATCTGGAAAGGCAGAAAACTCAGAAGAGTGATAACATTACTTAACAATATAAGAATGGCTGGGGGAATCGCTATCCCTAACCTCAAGCAATACCATAAAACACTGCATGGTATTGGTACAGAGACAGACATATTGATCAATGGAATAGAAGACCCAGAAATAAAACTCCACACTTATGGACACTTGATCTTTGACAAAGAAGCCAAAAATACACAATGGAAAAAAATAAGCATTTTCTTCAAATGGTGCTGGTCAAACTGGCTGTCGATATGCAAAAAAATTAAAATTGATCCATATTTGTTACCTTGCCCAAAGTCCAAGTGGATCAAGGACCTCAACATGAAACCAGATACATTGAATCTAATAGAAGAGAAAGTAGGACGGAGCCTTGAACTCATTGGCACAGGAGGAAATTTCTTTTTTTTTTTTTTTGATGTTTTTTTAAAATTTTATTCGATATATTTTTTATTTGCATTTCAAATGATTTCCCCTTTTCTGGTTCCCCACTCCCTGAAAGTTACATAAGCCCTCTTCCCTCCCTCTGTCTTCCCACCCATCCCTTCCCACTTCCCTGTTCTGGTTTTGTCTTATACTGCTACACTGGGTCTTTCCAGAACTAGGGGCCACTCCTCCGTTCTTCTTGTACCTCATTGAAGTGTGGATTATGTTTTGCATATTCCAGTTTTCCAAGCTAATATCCACTTATTAGTGAGTGCATACCATGATTGTTCTTTTGAGACTGGGATACCTCACTAGTATGATGTTCTCCAGCTCCATCCATTTGCCTAAGAATTTCATGAATTCATTGTTTCTAAAGGCTGAATAGTACTCCATTGTGTAGATATACCACATTTTTTTGCATCTATTCTTCTGTTGAGGGATACCTGTGTTCTTTCCAGCTTCTGGCTATTATAAATAGGGCTGCTATGAACATAGTGGAATATATATCCTTATTACATACTGGGGAATCCTCTGGGTATATGCCCAGGAGTGGTATAGCAGGATCTTTCGGAAGTGACATGCCCAGTTTTCTGAGGGACTGCCAGACTGATTTCGAGAGTGGTTCTACTAATTTGCAACCCCACCAGCAGTGGAGGAGTATTCCTCTTTCTCCACATCCTCACCAACATCTGCTGTCTCCTGAGTTTTTAATCTTAGCCATTCTGACTGGTGTAAGGTGAAATCTCAGGGTTGTTTTGATTTGCATTTCCCTGATGACTAGTGAAGTTGGGTATTTTTTAAGATGTTTCTCCGCCATCCAAAGTTCTTCAGGTGAGAATTCTTTGTTTAACTCTGTACCCCATTTTTAATAGGGTTATTTGGTTTTCTGGGGTCTAACTTCTTGAGTTCTTTGTATATATTGGATATTAGCCCTCTATCTGATGTAGGGTTGGTGAAGATCTTTTCCCAATTTGTTGGTTGCCAATTTGTCCTTTTCATGGTGTCCTTTGCTTTACAGAAACTTTGTAATTTTATGAGGTCCCATTTGTCAATTCTTGATCTTAGAGCATAAGCTATTGGTGTTCTGTTCAGGAACTTTCCCCCTGTACCTATGTCCTCAAGGGTCTTCCCCAGTTTCTTTTCTATAGCTTCAGAGTGTCTGGCTTTATATGGAGGTCCTTGATCCATTTGGAGTTGAGCTTAGTACGAGTAGACAAGGATGGATCAATTCTCATTCTTCTGCATGCTGACCTCCATTTGAACCAGCACCATTTGTTGAAAAGGCTATCTTTTTTCCATTGGATGTTTTCAGCCTCTTTGTCGAGGATCAAGTGGCCATAGGTGTGTGGGTTCATTTCTGGATCTTCAATCCTGTTCCATTGATTTGCCTGCCTGTCACTGTACTAATACCATGCAGTTTTTAACACTATTGCTCGGTAATATTGCTTGAGGTCAGGGATACTGATTCCCCCAGAATTTCTTTTGTTGTTGAGAATAGTTTTAGCTCTCCTGGGTTTTTTGTTATTCCAGATGAATTTGAGAATTGCTCTTTCTAACTCTATGAAGACTGAGTTGGGATTTTGATGGGTATTGCATTGAATCTGTATATTGCTTTTGGCAAAATGGCCATTTTAACTATATTAATCCTGCCGATCCATGAGCATGGGAGGTTTTTCCATTTTTTGATGTCTTCCTCTATTTCCTTCTTCAGAGTCTTGAAGTTCTTGTCATATAGATCTTTCACATGTTTGGGAGGAAATTTCTTAAACAGAACTATAATGGCTCATGTTCAAAGATTAAGAATTGATAAATGGGACCTCACGAAACTGGAAAGTTTCTGTAAGACAAAAGTCATAGTCAATTAGACAAATAAGTGACCCACAGATTGGGAAAAATCTTCACTAACCCCACATACAATTGAGGCCTAATATCCAAAATACACAATGAACCCATGAAGCTAACCCCCCCACAAAAAATCAAAAAAACAAAAACAAAAACAAAATTAAAAAAAAAACCCTCAATCAATTTTTAAAAATTGGGTGTAGAACTAAACAGAGAATTCAAAACAGAGGAATCTCAAATGGCTGAGAAACACCTAACAAAATGTTCAAAGTCCTTAGTGATCATAGGAATGCAAATCAAAATGACCCTGAGATTGTACCTTACACCAATCACAATGACTAAGATCAAAACCACAGGTGGCAACACATATTGGAGAGGATGTGGAGAAATAGGAACACTCCTCCATTACTGGTGGGATTGCAAACTGTTATAATCTCTCTGGAAATCAATCTGGAGCTTCTCAGAAAATTGGTAATAGATCTACCTGAAGACCCAGCAATACTAATCTTAGGAATACACCCAAAAGATGCCACAGGGTCACATGTTCTACTATGTTTATAGAAGCCTTGTTTGTGGGAACAGTGGCTGGAAACAACCCAAATGTCCCACAACAGAAGAATGGATATAGAAAATGGGGTTCATTTACACAATGGACTACTACTCAGCTATTAAGAATGAGGGCATCCTTAGTTTTGCAGGCAAATGGATGGAACTAGAAAATGTTATCCTGAGTGAGGTAACTCAGACCCAAAGGGACATGGGTGGTATGAATTCATTAGTTATCAGATATTAGCCAAAAATAATTTTAAAAAGTACAGAATATCCAAGGTACATTCCATGGAACTCGAAAACGTCAACAAGCTGAAGATCCCAAGTGAGGATGTCTCAGTCCAACTTGGAAGAGAGAAGAGAGCAACCACAAGGAGGAAGGTAGGGAGGGACCTGAGGGGGAAAAGGGATTGCTGGAAGAGGGGAACATAATCTGATAATGGGTTGGGAAAAGGTCTGAAGACCTGAGGGCCAACAGAAAGAATGGAAACATGCAGGAGGTTGTGGGAACCCTCCAGAATGTACCAGAGACCTGGGAGGTAAGAGACTCTCAGGACTCAAAGGGAGGGACCTTAGATGAAAGTCCCTATATTGGAACGAGGGAACTTGTAGAGTCTACCTCCAGCAGAAGGGTATCAAGTGAGGGATGATGTTTCCAATACCACAGTCAAAACTCTTGCCTATAGTTGTCCCAATCTGAAAGAACTATATGAATGGAAATGGAGAGGATTCTGAGGTAAAGAAGGTCTAGCAACAAGCCCAAAGTTGGATCTAGCAAAAAGGAGGCCCCCAAGACCTGTCACTATTACTGAGGCTATGGAGTGCTCACAAAAAGGGACCTATCACGACTGCCCTCTGGAAGACACAACAAGCAGCTGAAAGAGTCAGATGCAGATATTTGCACCCAACCAATGGACAGAAGATGTCGATCCCTGTGGTTGAATTAGGAGAAAGCTGGAAGAAGCTGAGGAGGAGCGCAACCCTGTATGAGGGCCAGCAGTCTCTATTAACCCCTGAAATCTCTCAGACACTGGACTACCAACCAGGCAGCATACACCAGCTGATAAGATACATATACAGAAGAGGACTGCTGGGTCTGGGTTTAGTCAGAGAAGATGCACCTAACTCTCAAGAGAAAGGACGGCCCAGGGAGTTTAGAGGTATGGTGTGGTGGGGGCTGTGAGAGTGGAGACATACTAGTGGAGATATGGGGTAGGGAGAAGGATGTGATGCAGAACAGTCTGAAGGTGGAACAAATAAACAAACAAATACATATATACATAAGAGATTTTTAAAAATTGCTTCTACAAAATTAAGACTTAATGAACCCATCTATGGACAAGTAACTTTCTGAGGTCCCATTTGTCAATTCTCGATATTAGTGCATAGGCTATTGGTGTTTTGTTCAGGAAAATTTTCCCTGTGCCCATGTCCTCAAAGGTCTTCCCCAGTTTCAGAGAAATCTACATTTCTTTCACAATAATGTTTCCTCTTTTCTCCTCATGTGTTCAAGTAGCTAAGCTTGAGTAATAAATCATATTGATTTCTTAAAAAATCCAGATGTTTCAAACAACTCAATTTTCTATAAGAAGTGTTACTTTATATATAAGATACACACTGCCTTTAACCTTCCTTATGCAAAGTTGCATTAAAAATAAGAATAGGGTGTACTATTAAGTAGTTTTGTTGCTGTTATATAGTATGGGAAATTGTACTTAATCTCACATGGCAATAAGGATAGTTCTTAGTAGAGAAAATGAACAGATGGTAGATAATGTTAGGTAAACTTGGAGTCTCTGTTACAGGTACAAGCCCTTAATTTCATTTACTGTCTGAATTGCACTTGATTTCCTGTTTTCAGTGGAGGTGAGCTCCTGGAACTCAAAAAGAGGCCTTAAACTGCTGCTGGTAGACCCTCTCAGAGGACAGTCATGCTGGGCTCTTATCTGCATGTACAACATGGCATCAGTAATAGTCTTAGGCTTTGGTGGCCACCCACTAGATAAGACCCAGTTAGGCTGGTCAGTGAATGTCCTTTCTTTCAGTCTCTGCTCCATTTTTATCCCTGCATTTCTTTTTGACAGGAACAATTCTGGGTCACAAATTTTAAAGATAGTTTGGTGACCTCATCCCTCCTTTTGGGGCCCTGCCTATTTACTGGAGTTAATCCCATTAGGCCCCATCTTGCCACTGTTTTTGAAATGCCACTCCATTTCAGATAAGGCCATCCTCCATTGGGGGAGGATACACCAAATATAAAACAAGATGCCCTGAATCTAATAGAAGAGAAAGTCGGAAATAGCCTTGAACACATTGGCACAGGGGAAAATTTCTTGAAGAGAAAATTCACCCAGTCTCTTAGATCAACAGTTGACAAATGGGACCTCATGAAACTGACCAGCTTCTGTAAGGCAAAGGGGATAGTCAATAGGACAAAACAGCAACCTACAGATTGGGGAAAGATCTTTACTAATGCTACATACAATAGAGGGATGCCAATAAAGGAATTGGACTCCAAAAAGCCAAATAACTCAATTAAACATGGGGTATAGAGGATTCTCAACAGAGGAATCTCGAATGGCCAAGAAGCACTTAAAGAAATATATTCACCATCCTTAGTCATCAGGGAAATGCAAAGAAAAATGACCCTGAGATTCCATCTTGTAACTATCAGAATGGCTGAGATTAAAAAAAAAAAAAAAAAAAAAAAAAAACTCATGTCACAGCTCATGCTGGCAAGGATGTGGAGGAAGAAGAATATTCCTCCATTGCTGGTGAAACTGCATTCTGTTACAACCACTCTGGAAGTCATTCTGGCAAGTCCTCAGAAAATTGGAAATAGATCTACCTGAAAACCCAGCTGTACTGCTCCTTGGCATATACTCAAAAGATGCTCCATCATACCACATAGACATGTGCTCTACTATATCCTTAGCAGCCTTATTATAATAGCCAGAAGCTGGAACCAATCCAGATGTTCCTCAACAAAGAAATGGATATAGAAAATGTGATTTATTTATAAAAATGGACTTCTATTCATCTATTGAAAACAAGGGCATGACGACTTTTGCAAGCAAATAGATGCAACTAGAAGTTATCATCCTGAGAGAGGCAACCCAGACCCAAAAGAACATCCATTGGTATCACTGAAAAGTAGATATTAGCCAAAAGTAGAGAATAATCATTATACAACTCACAGACTGTAAGAAGTTCAACAAAAAGGAAGGATTATTTGAGGATGCTTCAGTCCCACTTAGAAGAGAGGAAGAGGGAGGGAAGGAGAGTGGAGGGGGTGGGGATAGTAGGGCAAGATCAGGTATAGGGTTAAACAGAAGAGAAGACCACAGGGCTAGGAGAATAAATGGGAAAATCCAGCTGTGGGCGGTGGGGGTGAGGGGAATCTCTAGAAAGTTTCAGATACCTTGGATGCGAAAGGATCCCAGGACACAATGAGATTTTCTATATTATAATTCCCAAATTTTATAATGATAAATACAAAGATTACTAGGGAAGCTGTTGGCTAAAATCAATGACATAGGTGTAATATGAGATTAGTGATTTTGCTCTTTTCATTTAGTGATTTGTGCCAGGCAGCAAGAAATATTTGTTACATTGCAAAGGCTTAGTGATCATTTGTTAAAAGTGTAATGCTCCAATAATGTAGTGAATACATAAAGATATCTATTTCTTAATATTTTAATTAATGAAACTGTGCTTTATTTACATGTTTGCTTCTCTGGCTTCTGTTAACCACTCTCAACTATTATCAGCAACCACCAAATAAATATTGCTGGGAGCCTGCCTGCCTGGAATCTTCTGGCCTGGAGCAGGTTGAAACAGGAACAGAGTAGGACTCTGGTGTGGTTTAAAGACTGATGGCCGCTGGAGATTCTAGCTCTTTAGCTATACTGAATACTGATGATAACTTCTACAAAGTCCTAAAATTGTTCTTGCTTATTCAGAGGGTTAAAAGCCTCTGGCTAAAGTCATGCCCATTGGGCTCTGGGAGCCTCTTGCTTTTCTAATATTTGTGACTTTCTAGTGGCTACTGCCTATTCCCCATATTCCATCACTACATATTTCTTTTTAAAAGTATTTTATTAGATTTTTCTTTATTTACATTTCAAATATTATCCCCTTTCTTTGTTTCCCCTCTGAAAACTCCCTATTCCATCCTCCCACCTGCAGTCACAAACCCCCTTCCAATTTCTTGCTTGTCATTCCCCTACACTCAGGAATTGAGCCTTTACAGGACCAATGGCTTCTCCTCTCAATTTCCCAACCCTCTGTACTTCTCTTCTGTTTCTTCTCATACCTGATTCTTCCCCCCCCCCAAACTTTCTTCTCCCTTCTCTCCTCCCTAGATCTCTTCTTCACTCTACCTCCTGTGATTATTTTGTTCTTCCTTCTATGTAGGATTAAAGCCACACTTTGGTATTCCTTCTTAAGCTTCAGATGGTTTGTGGCCTGTATCATGGGTATTCTGAGCTTTTGAGCTATTATCTACTAATCAGTGAGGACATACCATGGGTGTTCTTTTGTGTCTGGGTTACCTCTCTCAGGATGATATTTTCTAATTCTATGCATTTGCCTATGCATTTCATGAAGTTACTGAGTAGAACTCCATTGTATAAATGTAGGACATTTCTATATCAAATCTGCTGCTGAGGGACATCTAGGTTATTTCCAGTTTCTGGCTATTATACTTAAGGCTGCTATAAACAGTGAAACCTGTGTCTTTGGGGTCTTCAGGCAGAAATATTTCTGTTTTTTTTTTTTGGAACTGCTAGATTGTTTTCCAAAGTGGTTTTGCCAGCTTGCAATCCTACCAACAGTGGGGGAATGTTTCTCTTTCTCCAACAAAAAAGGGGAGATAGAACCTGTAGAGACCACCTCCAGTAGATAGGCAGAACCCACAGTTGAGTGATGGGGCCACCCATCCATCTCAAAATTTTTAATCCAGAGTTGTTTCTGTCCAAAGAAAAGACAGGAAAAAATATGGAACAGACTGAAGGAAAGGCCATCCAGAGACCACCCCACCTAAGGATCTATCCCATCTGCAGATACCAAACCCTGACACTGCAAGAAGTGCTTGCTGACAAGAGTCTGGTATGGTTGTCCCTTGAGAGTTTCTGCTAACACCTGACTAACACAGATACAGATACTCACAGAAAACCATTGGACTGAGCCCAGGGACCGCAATGGAAGGGCTAGGGGAAGGAAAAAAGTAGTTGAAGGGGATTGCAACCCCATAGAAAGAACAATATCAACTAATCAGACCACTCAGAGCTTCCAGGGACCAAACCACTAAGCAAAGAGTATGCATGAAGGGATCCATGGCTCCAGCTATATATGTTTCATAGGAAGGCCTTATATGGCATCAGTGGGAAGGAAGGCCCTTGGTGTTGTGGAGGCTTGATATAGCAGCATAGTGGGATGCTAGAATGGGTGAGTGGGTGAAGGAGCAAAAGGTGAGGAGGGATGGGATGGGGGTGTGTGTGGAGGGGAAACCGAGGAAAGGGATATAATTTGAAATGTAATGAATAAAATGATTAATGATAACAACAACAATAAAATAATAATAATAATAGCATAAAAAGCTGCTGGCTTAGGCAATTAATACCTGTAGCCTAACAGCAGGGGATTAAGCAATGTACTCTTTGTTTGTTCTATCTCAACAGGTATTGTGCCTGCTAGGTTAAGTCTCAGGAAGAAAAAGGGACAGTTTGAAAAGTGATTTTAAGATTTATTTCTAAGTCGTAAAATGTTTCCTATGAAAGCTCTCTAAGATAATAGGTAGGAAAGAGAATGAATAAAAAAGGGGCATATGGGAGAATTTTTCACTCAACTCTATTTGTCCTCAGCATTTATACGTCTTTTTAGAATAAATTATCACATGGTAAAAAGTTCACCACAAGTTCATATACAAAATCAAATCATAAATCCATTAAGTAGTTACAGTAGTGAATGTTTACATGCATATCCTTTAGGAGAATTTATGTGGCTAAACATTTATTACCTGGAAAGGTCCACAGGTTCATCAAAAGTTAAAAACTGTTACTAAGTTATTAGTGAAGTTTTTTTTTTTGTTTTTTTGTTTTTTTGTTTTTTTGTTTTGGATTTGGTTTTTTTGAGACAGGGTTTCTCTGTATAGTCCTTGCTGTCCTGGAACTCACTCGGTAGACCATGCTGGCCTCAAGCTCAGAAATCCGCCAGCCTCTGCCTCCCAGAGTGCTGGGATTACAGGCGTGCGCCACCACTGCCCAGCTTTTAGTGAAGTTTTGTATAGATAACGTAGTCAATATTTTATCTTTTGTCCTCACCCCTATAATAAATTCCTAGTTCCCTTTTTATGACCTTTGTTTAATGGTTTACAACCTCTTGGAATGTGCTCTGAGTAGTAGGAAATATGGTTACTATCTAAGAACAATTAACTGTTGACACATGGGAGACTGACAGCTCTCATAGCAGGTTTGACTATCAGTTGAAGCATAATAGCAGTCCCACTATGAAAGAGCTTAATAAATCCTGATATAATATTAGGAATTCTTTGATCATCATAATGAATTGAGAATTCATCTATTTATCTATATAGTACCACTACAAGACAGTACATCTTTGTAGATTTGCAGAGATCTGCTCAAAAGGGTGGGATAATACCTAGTGATTGTCACATATATTTAATAACAGTAAAAGCAGATTAATAGCAGGAACTTTTCCAAAAATGATTTTCTCCTGGGTCTTGACCATTGGGCTGAATCTGTTGTGGATTATTATAATTTAAGGCAGACCATCTCTGGAAGATCACCTGCTAGTTATTAGCTTGTTGGCTCCTGACAAATTATCTCAGACTATATATATGTGCTTGGAGGATAATTATATTCTAGGTGCTGACAAATTATTAGCACACTCACTACATGGTTTGTCTATGTTAAACATTTAGGTAAATGTATAGTAATATAGAGTACCTATGTAATCATTAGTAAATGAAATTCTCAACATTACCTAAGACACTGAATGGTTTTGAAATTTTAAATTAATTTTATATATAAGTGAAGGATGTAGAAAAATCTTAAGGTAAGATATAACAATATATGTCTATGAAATATTCTTGCCTAAAACTTCATACATGAAGCCAATAAAAGATTAAAACAAGCTAGTAATTTTAGAGATCTATTAAAAAATTAAACAAAACCATTCTATAAATATCTCAGACAAACCCAAATTTAAAATACATATTTGATATAAACAATTTTCATAAAAAATAAACTGTGATAAATTAGACAATTAGAGTGAATATCTTAGCATTACAAATCCCAAAAATATTTTAACATTGTGAATAGTGACAAACTGATTTTAAGAGCCAGAGGAATAGGGAGTCAGATATGAGAGTGTAGTTTGTCCCTTCTATAAATGACAGGGAAAATAGACACATGTAGTTTCAAAAATACGGCTACCTAAACAAGACCCGAACAAGAAAGATATCAATACAAATAGCTAACACAATATGGTATGGGGAAACCTCACAGCATACTAACCCAAAATAAATAACTATACACAGCTAAGAAATACTGAAAAGAGGAGTAGCCATAATTAGCTATCCAATGCCAACTGGTTAGCTCTGAAACCACGTAAGTACAAGTAACAGTATACATTTACACACTGAATATGTTGCACACACACAACTGTCTGTCTCTCTGTGTGTGTATGTACGTGTGTGCGTGTGTGTGTGTGTGTGTGTGTGTGTGTGTGTATGTGTAAGTATGTGTGTGTGTGTGTGTGTAAAACAACAATTAATGAACAAGTGTCAATGAATCTGAGAGACAGAGCAAATACTGCTATATGTAAGGGATTGGAGGGAGGAAAGAGAAGGGGGACATGGAATTATATTTTATTTTAAGACAAATTAAAAGCACAACACATCAATCATTGTTAATAGATACCCTGTCCAGCATTCTAGGTATGGACATGACTATGGTGGAAATTAAATGAAGAAAATATGAACATATAGATTCATGAACATACAGCTAATATTGGGAGGACAGAGCTCTCTGATGGAGAGTCCATAGGTCCTTTTAGAGCTTAATGTGATGAATATACACACCTAAAGAAGTTAATACAGGAAAAAATAAACAAAACAAAACAAAACATGGAGTCAGGTTTGCTGGTATAAACATGGATAAAGAAATAGGCAGGTAGAGATCTCTATAATGGTGCAATACATACCTGGTTAGAGAAAGCTATAGTGGACACTTTCTGCACAAACCATGAATATCTGCTTATGGATCAGAGGAAGACCTTGCTATCCCACATCATGTTCCTATTCTCTGAGGCTTTAGTCTTTGCTGTGGCAGGCTCATATCAACAAAATGACTCCATTCAGGACTTCACATACTCAGGGCTTCCTTTTCTGCTCACAAGTACAACATAGGTTAAACTCTCTTTCTGGAAAATTGTCTATTTCCTGTTTCCTAAAACTTCTTCAAGACTCATGTCCAAAGAACTAATGGCTATTTTGAATTTCTAAACTTGGAAAGATACCACTAATATCTAATATGGATTTTTTTTTTTACTCCTTAATCTCTTTCACTGCATTAGTACCCATTTTCTTGGGATTAATGATAAAATATACCCTGACATAATAATATCATCAGGTATTAAAAAAGTATGAATTATGGAATGAAGTACATCTCTACAAACAACATTGGGAAAAGTTGTGGTACTTTTTTGCATCATAATCAGTGATAATTACAACATCTTGTGAATGAAAGTTAGCTGATATTTATGGAAACTTTGTTAGACATGAGATACACAAAATCATATGTCAGCTGTTTCATTTATGTCAGCTTGATTTAAGACCCTTGAGGACATCGGTACGGGGAGAAAGTTTCTGAACAGAACACCATAGCAGCCCTATTTATAATTGCCAGATGCTGGAAAGAACCCAGGTATCCATCAACAGAAGAGTGGATGCAAAAAATGTGGTATATCTACACAATGGAGTACTATTCAGCCATTAGAAACAATGAATTCATGAAATTCTTAGGCAAATGGATGGAGCTAGAGAACATCATACTAAGTGAGGTAACCCAGACTCAAAAGGTGAATCATGGTATGCACTCACTAATAAGTGGATATTAACCTAGAAAACTGGAATACCCAAAACATAATCCACACATCAAATGAGGTACAAGAAGAAAGGAAGAGTGGCCCCCTGTTCTGGAAAGACTCAGTGAAGCAGTGTTCGGCAAAACCAGAACGGGGAAGTGGGAAGGGGTGGGTGGGAGGACAGGGGGAGAGAAGGGGGCTCGCGGGACTTTCGGGGAGTGGGGGGCTAGAAAAGGGGAATTCATTTGAAATGTAAATAAATATATTGAATAAAAAAGTATTTCTTTACTAAAAACATTAAAATAAAAAGTTTGAAAATTCAAGAACTCTTGAGGACTCTTAAGTTTTTCTTATTTGTTCCTTAGAAAACTTAATTTTAAGTTGTTTTTAAGTAATTACAATAAATGTTGATGTAAAAAAAAAACTGGTCCTTTTTAGTCTGGTGGTTATGACATATATTTTTTATCCCATCACAGGAGATATTGAGACAGGTGTGAGTTCTATGCTGACACTGTCAACAGAATTCAAATTTTGCCTAAGCTACACATAGTAACCCTGTCTTGGAAAACAATCTCGTTTTTGGTTGTTTATTTTTTTGTTGTTACATACTACAACATGGGATTTGAAACTGTCACTAAAAAATCCCTTACTTTATTTGGATTAGAGAATTGTCAAACCTGACAAAATGAATTTAAAATAATTTTAGTAACTCATATATTCATAAACAAAATTAGTCATAACTACAATCAATTTCAGACTAATTTTCAAATTCTTGTCCTACAGTAGTTCATCAGAGCTCTATACAAGTAATATTTAAAAATTTTGTTTAACAGATAAGTAATGCTATTTGATATAACACATACACATTTCAAAATGTTCTATAGCTAAAATTAAGAGAACATTCACAAGTAAGTTTCTTTTTCTTTTCTTCTGTCTGATTTGTAATTTAGGTTTGAGACAAGGGTCATGTTTATATCAGTTTAACTTCTCGCTTGCAGTATAGTAAAGGATGGTAATAAAGTGCTAATCACCATGCCTCATCTTAGCTTACATTACAGGTCTGTACCAAGAAATTTAGCTTCAGAATTAACTTTAATGTGATTATTATGACTTAACAAGAAATTTAGGAAAATATTTACATATAGTAAATATTTCAGAGAATTCATTTTTAATTTTTTGGTTATTTGACAATTTCATATCTGCATATAATGAAAAAAACACTCCCCATTCCCTCTTCCCCAATTCAGTCCCTATCCCACCATGACCGAACACTTTCCCCTTCCAAGTAGATGTGCCCTTGTTTTAAATTCACTGAATCCACTTAGGGCTTCTCAGCTGAGAAGACTTTAATTACCAATAGCTCCTTAGCTAGTAGTGGGATTACACGAGCCCCTGTCTCATTCATGCAGAGAATTTGGCTAGCTTCATCGTGTGCAGTTTTCATCCATGCCTTTGTGCTTGTCACCATACATTTATATGTGAAATGATGCTGCCATACTCAGGAAATGTTTCACTTTATATTTTTCACTACTTCAAGCTTCAGACCCCATCTTTAGAACTGACTCTTAAGAATTTGGTGTGCAGGTGTACAGGTGATGTAGATATCTCTTTTTCCTTTCTTTCTTTCTCTCTCTCTTTCTTTCTTTTTTTTTTGTTTGTGTTTTTGAGACAGGGTTTCTCTGTGTAGCCCTGGCTGTCCTGGAACTCACTATATGGACCAGGCTGGTCTCGAACTCAGAGATTCACCTGCCTCTGCCTCCCAAGTACTGGGATTAAAGCCATGTACAACCACTATCCAGCTGTAGACATCTTATTAATGGTAGAGTACTATACAGTCTGTTATTTTCTACATGTTGGTCAGTTATGGGTCTCTAGTGAAAGTTTGGGTATGGCACCTCATTACAGGTATATAAAATAAGAATTTATATTCAACTATTACTATCGATTTAGACAAAAAAAAAAAAAATTAGGCTGCCTTAAGACCTGTATCTCAGTTATCTAAATTCTTTAGGTCCTTTAATGGTACCAGGCATGAGTTTCCTCTAAAATAGCCATTTTTTCTAGTTAAAAGGTTGCTTCTCATTCTCATAGTGTTTGTAGCCCTATTGGTCCAGGAGGCATGTCTCTCCAAGCTAGTGTTTACTGTAGCTCCAAGGTTCACAAATGGATAAGACTGGTGATTGTTTTTTCATTAGCATGACTCATATTTTTTTAATATTTTTATTTTCTATATTCTTTGTTTACATTCCAAATGATTTCCCCTTTCCCGGATGCCCCCTCCCCATATGTCCCATAAACCTTCTTCTCTCCATCCATTCTCCAATCACCTCCCTTCTTTTTTCTCTGTCCTTATATTCCCCTCCAATGATAGATCAATCCTTTCCAGGATCAGGACCTTCTACATACTTCTTCATGGGAGTCATTTGTTATGTGATTTGTGCCTTAACTATTCAGGGCTTCTGGGCTAATTATATATCCACTTATCAGAGATTGCATTCCATGTGTATTCTTTTGTGATTGGGTTACCTCACTTAGGATGATATTCTCCAGATCAAACCATTTGCCTAATAATTTTGTGAATTCATTGTTTCTAATTGCTGAGTAGTATTCCATTGTGTAAATATACCACATTTTCTGTATCCATTCCTCCTTTGAGGGACATCTGAGTTCTTTCCAGCTTCTGGCTATTATAAATAAGGCTGCTATGAACATAATGGAGCATGTGTCTTTATTGCATGTGGGGAATCCTTTGGGAATATGCCCAGGAGAGGTATAGCAGGGTCCTCTGGAAGTGTCATGTCCAGTTTTCTGAGGAACCGCCAGACTGATTTCCAAAGTGGTTGTGCCATCTTACAGCCCACCAGCAGTGGAGGAGTGTTCCTCTTTCTCCATATCCTCGCCAAACCCTGCTGTCTCCTGAGTTTTTGACCTTAGCCATTCTGATTGGTGTAAGGTGAAATCTCAGGGTTGTTTTGATTTGCATTTCCCTAATGACTAATGATGTTGAGAACTTTTTTTTTTTAATTTTTTTTATTCGATAAAATTTATTTACATTTCAAATGATTTCCCCTTTTCTAGCCCCCCACTCCCCGAAAGTCCCGTAAGCCCCCTTCTCTTCCCCTGTCCTCCCACCCACCCCTTCCTACTTCCCCGTTCTGGTTTTGCCAAATACTGTTTCACTGAGTCTTTCCAGAGCCAGGGGCCACTCTTCCTTTCTTCTTGTACCTCATTTGATGTGTGGATTATGTTTTGGGTATTCCAGTTTTCTAGGTTAATAACCACTTATTAGTGAGTGCATACCATGATTCACCTTTTGAATCTGGGTTACCTCACTTAGTATGATGTTCTCTAGCTCCATCCATTTGCCTAAGAATTTCATGAATTCATTGTTTCTAATGGCTGAATAGTACTCCATTGTGTATATATACCACATTTTTTGCATCTACTCTTCTGTTGAGGGATACCTGGGTTCTTTCCAGCATCTGGCAATTATAAATAGGGCTGCTATGAACATAGTAGAGCATGTATCCTTATTACATGGTGGGGAGTCCTCTGGGTATATGCCCAGGAGTGGTATAGCAGGATCTTCTGGAAGTGAGGTGCCCAGTTTTCGGAGGAACCGCCAGACTGATTTCCAGAGTGGTTGTACCAATTTGCAACCCCACCAGCAGTGGAGGAGTGTTCCTCTTTCTCCACACCCTCTCCAACACCTGCTGTCTCCTGAATTTTTAATCTTAGCCATTCTGACTGGTGTAAGATGAAATCTTAGGGTTGTTTTGATTTGCATTTCCCTAATGACTAATGAAGTTGAGCATTTTTTAAGATGCTTCTCCGCCATCTGAAGTTCTTCAGGTGAGAATTCTTTGTTTAACTCTGTACCCCATTTTTAACAGGGTTGCTGCCAGGACCTCCCCTGTGTTCCGCTCAGCTCACTCCGCTGGGCAGCCGATCCCCCAACAGGGCTGGTGCACACAAGGTTAGCCTGGCCGCCCAGGCCCTGAGTCCAGGCAAAAGCCTGGGAGGCTAAGGTCTGAGCAAAGTTCCCCTAGGGCTATGACTGTTAATTG
Source organism: Apodemus sylvaticus (assembly GCF_947179515.1). Classification (NCBI taxonomy): domain Eukaryota; kingdom Metazoa; phylum Chordata; class Mammalia; order Rodentia; family Muridae; genus Apodemus; species Apodemus sylvaticus. The sequence continues at coordinate 42,833,227 of NC_067479.1, forward strand.
GGTCCACCAGTCCACCGCCTCCCCTCCCGAAAGCGCAGGGAGAGTCTGCTGTGCTAACAACCTCCTGGGCGGGTTGACTCACAGATGGCCCACCAAGCCGCCCAGTTCTTGGGGTCAGTCCTGTGCCTTTTGGGGCCTTGGCCCCCGCTTTGTTAGCCTCAGGCTATGCCCGTTATGGCTCTGCCTGCCAGAGCTCTCTGTCATCCTGCAGGCAAAATGGTGGCGCGCACGCTGGCCCGGGCAAAAAACCTCCTGGCTGGGTTGGCGCCCCGATGCCCTCCCCTCCCCCTGAACAGCCCAGGGCCTGGGTGCAGGCCAACGCCCGTAGGGCTCAGACCTCCCCGGTGTTGGCCTCGGATTATGTTTGTGTACCTCAGTCTGTCTGACGTCTCTGGAGTCTGAAACCAAGATGGAGGTGAGGCTCTCCTGACTAACGGGAGGCCAAGTTCTGAAGTGGCTTCTGTGCAGTGAAAGACGCCACAAAACCGCAGCTGCTTGCTGCCCTGCTGGTCAGCGAAGGTCAGTGGTCGTGGGCGCAGGGCCTAATTGGGCCCTGTGTCGCCTTGGTTCCACTGCTGATGGCCCTTCAGCTGGACCAGCCACTGCTGTACTGCCGCAGCAGCCGCAGCCGCCTATTGAGCACTTCTTAAGGTGCCTCTCGGCCATCCGAATTTCTTCAGGTGAATTTCTTCAGGTGAAAATTCTTTGTTTAGATCTGTACTCCATTTTTTAAAAGGGTTATTTGGTTCCCTGGGCTCTAACTTCTTGAGTTCTTTGTATATATTGGATATTAGCCCTCTATCAGATGTAGGGTTGGTGAATATCCTTTCCGAATTTGATGGTTGCTGTTTTGTCCTTTTCAAAGTGTAAGTTGCCCTACAGAAACAGTAATTTTATGCGGTCCCATTTGTCAATTCTTGATCTTATAGCATAAGCTATTGGTGATCTGTTCAGGAACTTTTCCCGCGTGCCCATGTCCTCTAGGGTCTTCCCAAGTTTCTTTTCTATTAGTTTCAGTGTGTCTGGTTTTACATGAAGGTCCTTGATCCACTTGGAGTGAAGTTTAGTACATGGAGATACGAATGGATCAATTCGCATTCTTCTGCATGCTGACCTCCAATTGATCCAGCACCATTTGTTGAAAAGGCTATCTTTTTTCCACTCGATGTTTTTGGCTCCTTTGTCGAAGATCAAGTGACAGTAGGTGTGTGGGTTCATTTCTGGATCTTCAATTCTATTCCATTGGTCCACTTGTCTGTCACTGTGCCAATATCATGCAGTTTTTAATACTATTGCTCTGTATTATTGCTTGAAGTCAGGGATACTGATTCCCCCAGAATTTCTTTTGTTGTTGAGAATAGTTTTAGCTATCCTGGGTTTTTTGTTATAACAGATGAATTTGAGAATTGCTTTTTCTAACTCTGTGAAGAACTGAGTTGGGATTTTGATGGGAATTGCACTGAATCTGTAGACTACTTTTGGCAAGATGGCAATTTTAACTGTATTAATCCTACTGATCCATGAGCATGGCAGATTTTTCCATTTTCTGAGGTCTTCTTCGATTTCCTTCTTCAGAGACCTGAAGTTCTTGTCATATAGATCTTTCACTTGTTTAGTTACAGTCACACCAAGATACTTTATATTGTTTGTGGCTATTGTGAAGGGTGTCATTTCCCTAACTTCTTTCTCAGCCTGCTTATCCTTTGAGTATAGGAAGGCACCTAATTTTCTTGAGTTGATTTTATAACCAGCCACTTTGCTGAAGTTGTTTATCAGCTGTAGGAGTTCTCTGGTGGAGGTTTTCGGGTCACATATGTAGACTATCATGTCATCTGGAAATAGTGATAATTTGACTTCTTCCTTTCTAATTTGTATCCCCTTTACCTCCTTATGTTGCCTAATTGCTCTAGCTAGAACTTCAAGTACTATATAGAAAAGATATGGAGAGAGAGGACAGCCTTGTCTAGTCCCTGATTTTAGTGGGATTGGTTCAAGTTTCTCTCCGTTTAGTTTGATGTTGCCTACCGGTTTGCTGTATATTGCTTTAAGGATGTTGAGGTATGGGCCTTGAATTCCTGTTCTTTCCAAGACTTTTAGCATGAAAGGATGCTGAATTTTGTCAAATGTTTTTTCTGCATCTAATGAGATGATATGGTTTTTTTCTTTCAGTTTGTTTATGTAGTGGATAGCATTGATGGATTTCATTATATTGAACCATCCCTGCATCCCTGGGATGAAGCCTACTTGATCATGGTGGATGATAGTTTTGATGTGTTCTTGGATTCAGTTGGCAACAATTTTATCATTTTTGCATCAATATTCATAAGAGAAATTAGCCTGAAGTTCTCTTTCTTTGTTGGATCTTTGTGTGGTTTTGGTATCAGCATAATTGTGGCTTCATAGAATGAGTTGGGTAGAGTTCCTTCTGTTTCTATTTTGTGGAATAGTTTGAAGAGTATTGGTGTTAGATGTTCTATGAAGGTGTGATGGAATTCTGCACTGAAGTCATCTGGTCCCGTTCTTTTTCTGGTTGTGACACTTTCTATGACCCTTTTTATTTCTTCAGGTGTTATGGGACTGTTTAGTTGATCTATTTGATCCTGATTTAGTTTTGATGTCAGATATTTGTCTAGGAAACTGTCCATTTCCTCCAGATTCTCCAATTGTGTTTAGTATAGGCTTTTGTAGTAGGATCTAATGATTTTTTGAATTTCCTCAGTTTCTGTTGTTATATCTCCCTTTTCATTTCTAAGTTTGTTAATCTGGATACTATCTCTGTGCCCTTTGGTTAGTCTGGCTAAGGGTTTATCTATCTTGTTGATTTTCTCAAAGAACCAGCTCCTGGTTTTGTTGCTTCTTTATATGGTTCTCTTTGTTTCTACTTGATTGATTTCGGCCCTGCGTTTGATGATTTCCTGCCTTCTACTCCTCCTGGGTGAAATAGCTTCTTTTTGTTCCAGGGCTTTCAGGTGTGTCATTAATCTGCTAGTGTATGCTCTCTCCATTTTCTTTTTGGAGGCACTCAGGGCTATGAGTTTTCCTCTTAGCACTGCAATCATTGTGTCCTGTAGATTTGAGTATGTTTCGTCTTCATTTTCATTAAGTTCTAAAAAGTCTTTAATTTCTTTCTTTATTTCTTCCTTGACCAAGGTATCATTGAGTAGAATATTGTTCAGTTTCCACGTGTATGTGGGTTTTCTGTTGTTTTTGTTGCTATGGAAGACCCCTTTTACTCCATAGTGATCTGATAGGAGGCATGGGATTAGTTCGATCTTCTTATATTTGTTGAGGTCTGTCTTGTGACCAATTATATTGTCGATTTTGGAGAAGGTACCATGAGGTGCTGAGAAAAAGGTATATTCTTTTGCTTTAGGATAGAATCATCTATATATATATATCTGTTGAATCTAATTCATCCAAAGCTTCAATTTGTATCATTGTGTCGCTGTTTAGTTTCTGTTTTCCTGATCGGTCCATTGAGGAAAGTGCAGTGTTGAAGTCACCCAAAATTATTGTGTTAGGTGCAATGTGTGCTTTGAGCTTTAATAAAGTTTCTTTTATGTATGAGGGTTCCTTGCATTTGGAACATAGATGTTCAAGATTGAGAGTTCTTCTTGTTGTATTTTTCCTTTGACCAGCAAGAAGTGTCCGTCAGAGTCTCTTTTGATGACTTTGGGTTGAAAGTCATTTTTATCTGATATTAGAATGGCTACTCCAGCATGTTTCCTGAGACCATTTGCTTGTAATATTGTCTTCCAGCCTTTTACTCTAAGGTAGTGTTTGTCTTTGACCCTGAAGTGTGTTTCCTGTATGCAGCAAAATGTAGGGTCCTGTTTACTTATCCAGTCGGTTAGTCTATGTCTTTTTATTGGGGCATTGAGTCCATTGATTTTAAGAGATATTAAGAAATAGTGATTGTTACTTCCTGTCATTTTGATGTTATTTTTTTAAAATTTGATTGGCTAACTTCTTTTGGGTTTGATGAGAGAAGGTTACTATCTTGCTTTTTCCTGGGTGAAGTTTCCCTCCTTGTATTGGTGTTTTCCTCCTATTATCCTTTGTAGGGCTGGGTTTGTGGATAGATATTTGGTAAACTTGGTTTTGTCATGGAATATCTTAGTTTCTCCATCTATGGTGATTGAGAGTTTTGCTGGGTATAGTTGTTTTGGCTGGCATTTGTGTTCTCTTAGAGTCTGCATGAGATCTTCCCAGGATCTTCTAGCTTTCATAGTCTCAGGTGAAAAGTCTGCTGTGATTCTGATAGGTCTTCCTTTATTTGTTACTTGGCCTTTTTCTCTTACTGCCTTTAATATTCTTTCTTTGTTTAGTACATTTGGTGTTTTGATTATTATGTGACGGGAAGTACTTCTGTTCTGGTCCAGTCTGTTTGGAGTTCTATAGGCTTCTTGTATATTCATGGGCATCTCTCTCTTTAGGTTAGGGAAGTTTTCTTCCATAATTTTATTGAAGATATTTGTTGGCCCTTTAAGTTGTAAATCTTCCCTCTCATCTATGCCTACAATCCTTAGGTTTGGTCTTCTCATTGTGTCCTAGATTTCCTGGATATTTTGGGTTACAAGCTTTTTGCATTTTGCATTTTCTTTAACTGTTGAGTGCATGGTTTTTATGGTATCTTCAGCATCTGAGATTCTTTCTTCTATCTCTTGTATTCTGTTGTTGATATTTGCATATCTATGTCCCCTGATTTCTTCCCAAGGTTTTCTATCTCCAAAGTTGTCTCCCTTTGAGTTTTCTTAGTTGTTTCTACTTCTGATTTTAGATCTTGGATGGTTTTGCTTAGCTCCTTCACTTGCTTATTTGTGCTTTCCTGTAATTCTTTAAGAAATTTTTGTGTTTCTTCTTTCATCACCTCAGTCTGTTGACCAAAGTTCTCCTGTATTTCTTTAAGTGATTTTTGTGTTTCCTCCTTATTGGCTTTTGTATTCTCCTGAATTTCTTTCAATGATTTTTGTTTTTCCCTTGTAAGGGCTTCTAACTTTTGATTCATTTTCTCCTGAATTTCTTTAAGTTTGTCCTTCATGTGTTCCTGTACCAGCATCATGACCAGTGATTTTAAATCCAAATCTTGTTTTAGTGGTGTGATGGGGTATCCAGGACATGCTGTTAAAGGAGAATTGGGTGCAGATGCTGCCATATTGCCTTGATTTCTTTTAGTGACATTCCTGTGTTTGCCTTTTGCCATCCTGTTCTCTCTGGTGTTAGTTGGTCTTGTCAATGCTGCACTCACCAGTGCAAGCTGCCTCTTCCCAGGTGGCCTCTGGTGCACAGCTGACCTCCTGCACTGCCTGGAGACAGGGTACTGTGGCCCACGCTGTTCAGATCCTGAAGCAGACACCTGAAGGCTCTTGCAGGGGCATGCTGGACTCCCAGAGCACACTGACTCCTCCCAGCCGGCCTCCCGGATGCCCCTCTTGCCTCTTGCAGGACCTGTGGATGTGGCGCTGCAGCCCAGCATGTTCTGGATCCCAAAGCAGAGATCTGAAGGCTCCTCCCAGAGGCCTCAGGACTGGAACCTAAGCTCAGTGCCGCTGGAGCAAGCTATGTGCTCCCAGACTTGCATGACTCATATTTTATAGCACAACAAAATCTAGCTAGTAGGGATGAAGCCTGAACGTACCAGTCTGATTTCTCGAAGTACTATAATTCAAGCTTGCACTGTATTCAGAAAGAATTAGAGTTATTAAGTTATGGATACTAATCACAAGTACTGTAAGCAAAATTTAGTATTTCTGGGTGCTGAACCCCAGTGAATGACAACTAGAAAAAGGCATCCAGTATCTAGTCCTGGAATTTTTATTTGAAAGCAATGGTATCTGGAGAAGGTATTGTCTTCTGATTACATGATAATACTATTTAAAATCCTTTAAATTTTCTGTGGAAGATTTTTGGGTGGATTGGTGTCCCTCTCGCTCCACTAGAAATCCTGCATGGCTATAGGGGTGGCCACTTCAGGCTTCATTACCACCCTTTCCTGCTGCTAGGACTCTCAGATTGGGCCATCCCCACATTCATCAAGGAGCATCTTCTATTCTTGGTCTCCAGGTTGTCCCAGAAATGCCTCACCCTCGATTTCCCTTCTGTTTCCCAGCCCTCTCACCCTCTACCACTGCTTTCCTCATTTCTGATCCCCACCATCGCCCCTCCCATCAACCTCTCTCCCACACAATTCCCATTCTCCATCCAATTCTGATGCCTATTCTATTTCCCCTCTGACTAAGATTTAAGCATACTCCCTTGGGCTTTCCTTGGTACTTAATTACTTTGGATCTGAGGAGTGTAGCATGATTATCCTGTACTTTATGATTAATACCTACTTATAAATGAGTACCTACCATGTGTGTCTTTCTATGGCTGAGCTATCTCACTCAGCATGGTTCCATCTATTTTCTAGTTCCATCCATTCACCTGAAAAATTGAGGCTGTCCTTGTTTTTAATAGCTTAGTATTATTACATGGTGTAAATGTACCTCATTTTCTTTATCCATTGTGGGATATTTGGTTTTTTTTTCATTTTCTGGCTATTATGAATAAAGCTTCTATGAGATATGGAAGGATAAAAGTGGACCAGAGACTGAGGGAATGACCAACCAATGACTGGCACATCTTGAGACCCACCTCATGGGAGGAGCCAACCCTTGACAATATTAAAAGTCTACTATGCTTACAGATAGGAGCTGAGCAAAATTGTCATCTGAGCTATTTCACCCAGCATCTGATGGAAACAAATACAGAGACCCACAGCCAACATTAAACAGAGCTCAAGGATTCTTGTGCAAGAGTCATAGTAAAAATTGAAAGAGCTAGAGGGGTCAAGGACACTACAAGACCTACAGAGCCTGTTAACCAAAGGCCATGGGGGCTCATAGATACTGGACAACCAACCAGAGATCATGCTTCAGCTAGACCTAGGCTCCCTACACTTATGAAACATAGATTCAGCTTGGTCTTCATGAGGTTCCCACAACAATTGGAGTGGGGCCTGTCTCTGACGCAGACTCCCTTGCCTATCTTTAGGTCCTTTTCCCTTAACTGGGCTGTCTTCTCTAGCCTGAGTGGGACAGGATACATTAAGTTCTGATGAGAATTGATGTGCCAGAAAGCATTCGTACCCAAGGTATTGGGAGAGGGGTCTGCTTTCTGAAAAGAAAGAGATGGAGAAATAGGAAAAGAGGGTGGGAATATAGAAATTGGAAGAAATGAAGGGGGGGCGCTGTGATTGGGATATAAAGTGAATAAATAAAAGATGAACACAAAAGATTTTTAACATATATATATATATGTTATTTTTAACATATATAATATATAATATATATATTATATATATTATATATAAATTATAATATATATTATATTCCAGTGGAGTGGAGTCAACCAGAGCCTAGAGTGCTATAGAAGGCAGAGCTTCAGATATAACCCAATCTCTTTTGAGGAGTCCAGATGACATGTATATCTGTCAGTCTATCTATCACTCTATCTAATGAAAAATGGTTTGATATATATTATATAGAATAAAACTTTCGTAGTATCTTTCCAAATACCTGTTTAAAAAATACCTTTAGCATTGGGTATCCCTCCCCATACTCACTCTTCTCCTTTGGCCTTCCGCTCCTCCATCCCAGTTAACAATTCTTGTTCATACCGACTGTGTTTGCTTTCCCTCCACTTGAGCCTTTCCTTACAGAACACTGCTAGTTTCTGCCCCTCATAGGTACTCCAATTTAAATACATTTATCTGAAAATTTGAGGCTAGCATTCCCTTAAAGGAGAGAACATAGCTTTTTATTATCTCAGCCTCAGTTTATTATTGTACTTCATTTAACCCAGTTTATCAAAGTTGTTTTCACTTGAAAACTTAAAATCTTAGAACAATTTATTGAGTTTTTATTTAAATATATATCCTGGTTTTAATTTTTAGAGAACATCTAAATTTGGAATGAATAATTATAGTACTTCATAAATATATATTTCTTCTACCATTCATATTAATTATAAAAATCTACAGTATCATTTTGCTTTGATGTAGAGGACTTTGAACATTTATTCATATAATATATTTTCATAAATATCAACAGAGGCAATCTAGTATGAGTATAAATGTAAATATCAGAACCATTTATTGTATTTGTGTTTAGTAGCTACATGGCACACAACTTTTTCACAATAGCTTCTTCTTTCTATATTGAAATTTTCTAGTATATTACTTCTTATGAACATTTCCAGAATTTATTTCTTCTTTATTTTATTTTATTTTTTTACTGGTAATGCCACTTAATCCTCTTAGGATAGTTCCTTGTACCTCCTAGTCTGTCTACATTTTCTTTATAGTGGCAACCATGTCTGAGGTGTACTTTCATGTAGGTCATCATAATATAAAAAGAAGACTTTTCCCCAGTATGTTCCAGAATACCATGAGTTTTTTTCTGAAGATCAAAGTAAAAGTTAACTTTTCTTGAAGCACCAGCCAGATATTTACAGTAGGTACTGAGTTACTCTTAAAAGAAAAGTCAGAAATAATAAGACTCAGACAAGAGTTCTAAAAGACATACAGCCTATCCAACTATTTCTTTAAAATCTATTCTTTCATTCTGTGAGACAATTTGGTTTCAGAGCTGAACTTTACTTAAGTTTACTTAAGGTAGAACTAAATTAATGGTAGTATTATCGGGGCTGTAAAATGTTAATGAGAAATAAAAGGTAAAGAAAACACAAATATAATATGGAAAATGTTTTTAATAAATTTATAAATGAACTTTTGTAGCTTATCAATATAAATTTAAGATGGTCTCATCTTTGGCACACATTTATACAGTTATATCGGAGAGACTTTGTATGCTGCTTTTGATGTTACTTGGGGACACAATCGCAAGGCAAATTCTTTGATCCTTTGGCCCTGTTCATCTTCTATTACCTTTTCTGTAATGTTCCTTAAGACTCAGGTGCAAGAAAATTTTATAGATGTATTCACTGAGCCTGGCTCCTCAACTGTAAATTTGGATAGGATGTGGTTATATGTATTTATACCACAATAAATTGCAATAAGCACTTTACTTAATGAATTTGAAGACCACAGTTATCTGTGAGTATAGGAACAACTATTCATGGATTCTTTTAAAGTATTATACTTTTTTGTGATTTAGTGGATACCAATTGATTCTTCTCCAATAGCCATGTCTTTACTAACTCTGAGTAGCTAGATAGATTTCTAATACGCAGCATATTTTTCCTCTTTTTGTTATTAGATATTTCCTTTATTTACAATTTACATGTTATCCCCTTTCCTCCTTTCCCCTATGAAAATCCCCATCCCATCCCTTTTCCTCCTGCTCACCAACCTACCCACTCTCACTTTCAGGTCCTGGTATTCCCTTACACCGGGTATGGAGACAATGGTCTCTTCTCTCATTGATGTCTGAAAAGGCCATCCTCTGCTACATATGTAGTTGGAGCCATGGGTCCTTCCATGGGTGCCATTTGGTTGGTGGTTTAGTCCCTGGGAACTCCAGGGGTACTGGTTGGTTCATATTGTTGTTCCTCCTATGAGGCTGCAAACTCCTTCATCTACTTGGGTCCTTTCTCTAGATCCTCTATCAAGAACCCTGTGTTCAGTCCATTGGTTGGCTGTGATCATCAATTCTGTATTTGTCAGACTTTGGCAGAGTCTCTCATGAGACAGCTATATCAGGCTCCTTGTCAGCTAGCACTTGTTGGCATCAGCAAAGGTGTCTGTGTTTGGTAACTGAATATGGGATATATCCCGAATTGAGGGCAGTCTCTAATTGACCTTTCCTTCAGTCTCTTCTCCATACTTTGTGTCTGAATCTCCTCCCATGGGTATTTTGATCCCCCTTCTAAGAAGGACCAAAGTATCCACACTTTAGTCTTCCTTCTTTATGAACTTCATATGGCCTGTGAATTGTATCTTGGTTATTCCGAGATTTTGCGCTAATATCCAATTATCAAGGAATGCATGCCATGTGTGCTCTTTTGTGATTGGGTTACCTCACTCAGGATATTTTTCTAGTTCCATCCATTTGGCTAAAAATTTCATGAAGTCATTGTTCTCCCCTCACAAGCATCTCTGAACTTATCCTGCAAGGGGAGAACTGGTCATAGTGAGTGCTTTGACTCTCAGGTTTGGAGGTAAGACTGCCGTTTTTTTCTGGTGACTGTGCAAGGCAGGTGCAGCCAGGAGTGCAGGGAACACAGGATCTCAGACCAGCTAGAACAGCGTCTTTCTGGGCTGCATATGCACCAAGGTGTTGGGCTGAACCACAGCCCTTGGTGCCAGGGGAGAGCTGCTCTCCCACAGGTGCTGAGACAGGCTTATAGGCACATAGGAGGGACAAGCTCTACCCAGAGACAGCAGGACCAACTAACGCCAGAGAAAACCAGATGGCAAAAGGCAAATGTGAGAACTTTACCAACAGAAACCAAGGCAACGTTGCATCATCTGAACCCAGTTCTTCCACAACAGCAAGTCCTGGATACCCCAACACATCAAAAAAGCAAGATTTGGATTTTAAATCACAGCTCATGATCCTGGTGGAGGACATAAATAACTCCCTTAAAGAAATACAGGAGTCACAGGTAAACAGGTAGAAGCCCATAAGAATTATAGGACAGTAAAACCAAACAGGTGAAGGAATTGAACAAAACTATCCAGGGTCTAAAAATGGAGATAGAAACAATAAATATAGCACAAAGGGAAACAAATCTGGATATAGAAAACCTAGGAAAGAAGTCATGAGTCATAGATGTAAGGCATCATTAGCAGAATACAAGAGATAGAAGAGAGAATATTGGGATGGAGAGATGGCTCAGCCATTAAGAACACCCACCAACTGCTCTTCCAGAGGTCCTGAGTTCAATTCCTTGGAACCACATGGTGGCTCACAATTATCTGTAATGAGATCCGATGCCTTCTTCTGGTCTGTCTTAAGACGGCTATAGCATACGCATATACATTAAATAAAGTTTTTTAAAAAAAAGAAGACGAGAGAATATCAGGTGCAGAAGATAACACATAAAACATTGACATAACAGTCAAAAAATGCAAAATGCAAAAAGCTCTTGACCCAAAACATCCAGCAAATCCAAGACAAAACGAGAAGACCAAACCTAAGGATTATAGGTATAGAAGAGAGTTAAGATTTCCAGCATAAATGAACAGTAAATGTCTTCAACAAAATTATAGAACTAAACTTCCCTAACCTAAAGAAAGAGATGCCCTTGAACATACAAGAAGCCTACAGAACACCAAACAGACTGGACCAGAACAGAAATTCTTCCTGTCATATAAAAATCAAAACACCAAATGCATTAAACAAAGAAAAAATATTTAAAGTAGTATCAGAAAATGTCAAGTAACATACAAAGGCAGACCTATCAGAATTACACCAGACAACTTACCAGAGACTATGAAAGTCAGAAGATCCTGGGCTGAAATCATACAGAGCCTAAGGGAACACAAATGGCAACCCAGACTACTATACCCAGCAAAACTCACAATTACCATAGATGGAGAAATCAGGTATTCCATGACAAAAACAAATTTACACAATATCTTGCCACGAATCAAGACCTTCAAAGGATAATGAATGCAAAACACAAACAAAAGGAGGAAAACTACATACTAAAGAAAGCAAAAATTTTTTTCTTTTAACAAACCAAAAGAAGAAAGCCACACAAACACAACTCCACCTCTAATTTGAAAAAAAATAAACAAAACATGTAGCAACAATCACTTCTCTGTAATATCTCGTAGCATCAACGGATTCAATTCTCTAATAATAAGACATAAATGAACAGACTGGATATATGAATGGGACCCAACATTTTGCTGCATACAGGAAACTCACTTCAGCCACAAAGATAGACATTTCCTCAGAGTGAAAGCTGGAAAACAATTTTCCAAGCAAATGGTCCCAAGAAACAAGCTGTTGTAGCCATTCTAATATAGAATAAAAATCAACTTTCAACCTAAAGCAATCAAAAATGATAAGGAAGAAAAAATGATAAGGAAGGACACTTAATACGCATCAAAGAAAAATCTACCAATATGAACTCTCAATTCTGAACATCTGTGCTCCAAATATAAGGACATATACATTCATAAAAGAATCTTCATTGACACACAGAGCACACATTGCATGTCACACAATAATAGTGGGAAACTTCAACACCCCAAACAGATCTGGGAAACACAAACTAAAGAGAAACACTGTGAAACTAACAGAAGTTGTGAACCAAATAAATTTAACAGATATCTATAGAACATTTTATCCTAAAACAAAAGAATATACCTTCTCAGCACCTCATGGTACTTTCTCCAAAATTTACCATATACTCAACTACAAAACAGACTTAAGAAGATTGAAATAATCCCATGTACCTTATTAGATCACCATGGATTAAGCCTGGTTTGAATAACAACAGAGTAATAACAAAAAACCCATATACACATGGAAACTGAACAACATTTTACCTAATGATAACTTGGTCAAGAAGAAATAAAGAAAGAAATTAAAGACTGTTTAGAATTTCATTAAAATGAAGACAAAACATACCCAAACTTATGGTACACAATGAAAGTAGTGCTAAGAAGAAAACTCATAACTTTGAGTGCCTCCAAAAAGAAACTGGAAAGAGCATACACTAACAGCTTGACAGCACATCTGAGGGCTCTAGAATAAAAAGAAGCAAATATATCCCAGAGTAATAGATGGCAGGAAATAATCAAAACTCAGGTATGAAATCATCCAAGTAGAAACAAAATGAACTATACAAAGAATCAACCAAACCAGGAGTTGGTTCTTTGAAAAAACGAACAAGATAGATCAACCCTTAGCCAGAGGGAATAGAGACAGTATCCAAATTAGCAAAATCAGAAATGAAAAGGAAGACATAACAACAGATACTGAGGAAATTCTAAAAATCATTAGATCCTACTACAAAAGCCTATACTCAACAAAACTGGAAAATCTAATTGAAATGGACAATTTTCTAGACAGACACCAGATACCAAAGTTAAATCAGGATCAGATAAATGATATAAACAATTCCATAACCCCTAAAGAAGTAAAAGCAGTCATTAATAGTCTTCCAACTAAAAAAAAGCCCAGGATCATCAGATGGGTTTAATGCAGAGTTCTATCAGACCTTCAGAGAAGAAATACTACCAATAGTCTTCAAATTATTCCACAAAGTAGAAACAGAAGGAACATTAACCAACTCATTCTATGAAGCCTTAATTACTCTGATTCCTAAACCACACAAAGATCCAACAAAGAAAGAGAACTTTAGGTGAATTTCCCTTAAAAATATCCATGCAAAAATAATCAATATAATTCTTGCCAACCGAATCCAAGAACACATAAAAATGATCATCCATGAAGATCCAGCAGACTTCATCCAGGGATGCATGGATGGTTCAATACACGTAAATCCATCAATGTAATCTACCATTGTAGTGGCTATTCCTGGTTGTCAACTTGACTATATCTGGAATGAACTACAGTCTAGAATTGGAAGACTCACCTATGATCCTAATTTGGAGGCTCAGAGATATAAGTTTCTGACCTGGATCTTGGCATGGAGACCTTGAAGCATAGTGGCTAAGACAAGGAGATCTCAGAGTTCAAGATTATTTGGGATTAAAGGCATGGATGCACACACCCTGGGCCACACCCTCTGCTGGAGACCCACATGCCAATAATCTGGGCCACACCATCTGTTGGAGACCTACAGCCTTTAATCTGGGCTACACCCTCTGCTGGAAATATATAAGGACATTGGAAGAAGGAAGATTCTCTCTCACTCTTCCTTGCCTGCTTGCCTCATGGGACTAAGAAACTGCTAGATCCTTGGACTTCCATCCACAGCTGCTGCTGATCATTGTTGGGGAGTTGGACTATAGACTGTAAGTCATTCACAAATTCCCTAACTATATACAGACTATCCATACTTCTGTGACTCTAGAGAACCCACACTAATACAACCATATAAACAAACTCCAAAAAAACAAAACAAAACAAAACATATGATTATTTCACTAGATGCTGAGAAAGCATTTGACAAAATCCAACACCTCTTCATGATAAAAGTCTTGGAAAAATCAGGAATTCAAGACCCATACCTAAACATAGTAAAAGCAATATACAGTGAACCAGTAGTCAACATCAAACTAAATGGAGAGAAACTTGAAGCAATTGCACCAAAACAAGGACTAGACAAGGCTGTCTACCCTCTCCCTAACAATGGAGTATCACTCAGCTACTAAAAACAGCGAATTCATGAAATTCTGAGGCAAATGGATGGAGCTAGAAAATATCATCCTGAGTGAGGTAATCCAATCACAAAAGAACACATATGGTAGGCATTGGCTATTAGTGGATATTAACTCAAAAGCTTGGAAGACCCAAGATGTAACTCACGGAATACATGTAGCACAAGAAGATGGAAGAACAAAGTGTGGATACTTTGATCCTTCTTGGAAAGTGGATCAAAATGCCCATGACTCACAACCAACCAATATATTGAGCATAAGTTCCCCAATGTAGCAGGCAGAGAAAGGAACTGAGGAGCTGAAGAGGTTTGCAGATCCATAGGAGGAATAATAATATGTACCAATCAGTAACCCAGAGCTTCCAGAGACTAAACCACCAACCAAAGAGTACACATGGAGGGACCCATGGCTCCAGATACATATGTAGCAGAGGATGGCTCTTTTAGACATCAATGAGAAAAATCACCAACCAAGCCAGACAGGAAGCAAATGGGCCAGCAAATCAGGTAGGCTAGCTTCAGAGGATCACATTTTCCCCCCTCTCCTCTCTGACAAATCCCCAGTTCCAAATTACCAGCTTCTTTGAGCTTCTCTTCACTCTCTCCATTCCAAAGGGTCTAAATAGATCCTCAAAGAACAAGTTGCTTTCCTCCCTAAAACACATCTTCTGAGCACACCCTCCTAACCTATTCCCATTCCTAAGTATCCACGATGGCCCCGACCATCAGAATCCCTAGAGAATTCCCGACCAGGCAACATATGGTACCTATAATCTCCTGAGATGTAGAAAGGAAAACAGAAATCAAGGACCAAAACATTCATCCAACAAAGACAAGAGCAGATATCAGCCCCTAGAATTACATTCTTCTCAAGTTTACATGTGCAGACATCAGCATAAAAACACAATAAATAGTAACCAGGATAATATCTCCACAAGAGCCCAGTAATCTACCACAATTGGTTCTGAATACGGTAACATAGTTGAATCCCAGGACAAAGACCTTAAAATAATCCTTATGAATATGAATAAATCCCCCAAAGAGGAAATGAATAAATTCCTTAAAGAAACACATGAAAATACAAACAGTGGAAGAAATGAATAAAACAGTACAAGGCATGAAAGCGGAAATAGAATTAGTAAAGGAAACTCAAACTGAAGGAACAATGAAAGTGACAATTTAGGAATTTGCATAGAAAACTCAGAGGCAAACCTTACCAAGAAAATACAAAAGAGGGAAAAAATAATTCCAAACAAGGAAGGAAAGACATAAGAAATGGTTTCCTCAGTGAGAGTAAAGGTTAAATCTAAAATCATCTTGACACAAAACATCCAGGGACCTATCATGAAAGGCCTTCCTGAAGACCCAACAAGCTGCCGAAAGACTCAGATGGTTGTACCCAATCAATGGACAGAAGCTGCTGACCTCTGTGGTTGAATTAGGGAAAAGCTGGAAGAAGCTGAGGAGGAGGGCAACTTTGTAGGAGGACCAGCATTCTCAATTAATCTGGTCTCATGAGGTCTCTCAGACACTGGCCCACCAACCAGGCAGCATTTACCAGCTGATAAGAGGTCCCCAACACATATACACCAGAGGACTGCTGGGTCTGGGTTTAGTCAGAGAAGATGCACCTAACCTTCAAGAGACTGGAGGCCTCAGGGAGATTAGAGGTCTGGTTGGTTGGTTGGGAGGTAAGTGGAGGTGGTCGGGACATCCTTGTGGATAAAGGGAGTAGCAAGGTATAGGATGTGGAACAGTTAGAGGGTGAGCATGAGGATGGTGATAAAATCTGGAGTGTAAATAAATGTATAAATAAAAGTTAAAAAAAATCTATTTAATCTAATAGGACAGACAGTGGAGAATAGCCTTGAACTCAGCCTTGACACAGGAAAGACTTTCTTAACAGAACATCATTGAATTGGTCTTAAAATCAGCAATTAATAAATGAGACTTCCTGAAAATGAGAGGCTGATACACAGCTAAGAACTTCTTCATTCAGAAAAAACAATACCTAGAGATTGTGAAAATTTTCTACCAACTACACATGCATAGAAGGATAATTCTCAGAATATATAAACAACTCTAAATAAACAAACAACCCAATCAAAAATGAGGCACAAATCTAAAACAATATCTTCAAAAGAAGAAGTTCAAATCACAGAATAAAGCTTAAGTATAAACCACCCTTAATCATTAGGAAAATAGTAATCAAAACTAACTAGATATTTCATCTAAAACTATTAGAATGGTTAAATTCATTAAAACAAGAGACACCTAATACCAATGAAGATGTAAAGCAATAGGAATACTCTTTCATTGCTTGTGGGAGTGTAAATCTGCATAGCTACTATGGAAATCAGTGTGGTGTTTCCTCAAGAAATTGGAAATCAATCTACCCGAAGATCTCGCTATATTATTCATGGGTATATACACAAAGTACAGTTTATTGTACCACACATACAACTGCATAACTGTATTTATTGTTGCTTTACTCACAATAGAATGTGCATACAAACTTGATGTCCCTCAATAGCTTAATGGATAAGAAAATGAGGTACATTTAGTTGATGGATATTTACTCAGTCATTTATAGAAAATGAACTCAATCTATTCAAATATAAATGAATAGCCTAAAATCATCTAGAGCAAAGAAACACAAACAGAAAGAAAATGTAGTATGTTTTTACTCATATGTAGATATTAACTATTAAATCAATGACAACCAAACTAGAATCTTGAAAATTACAAAGGATAAGTATAAAATAAGGTATGGGGGTGTTTAAGAATATAGATCACCCCAGAAATAAGTAGATAGAGATAGATTTTTTGGATTCATTTTTTGGAGTTGGAGAGAATGGATTAGTAGGATCAAGTGGAGAGTCAGACAATATAGGGAGTCTGAGACAGCTAAATTTAAACATAATTTGAGGGGTTGTATAGAAACTTAATACTGTAGAAGTTTCTTGAAATATATACATCCATGAAAGCAATCTAAATGAAATCACTGAATAATATTGGGCATCTCTTGCTACATATAGAAGCTTTTTGTGCATGGAATGGATTACGTATAACTTTGACTTTGGCCTCTGTCACTTCGAAACAATAGTTTGTTGTAAAAACTGTAAGTTGCTCTCTAAAAAATGACAAAGAGGCACCATTGTTGAAGACAACACCTAAAACCTTTTGAACATGGATGAGTTAACTTCATGCTTACATAGATATGCCTTCAGTCATATGTACTGGTGTCATTGTTATAGGAATGTAAGCTGCAAATGACTAAAGGAAACACAGAAATACAAACCCAGCCACAAATACTTTTTTTTTTATGCAACTCTTTTCATCGTTCAGAATGTGATAAGTCAATGGTGACATGAGTTTTGGGGAGCAATCAACCAGTAACTGGTTTGACTGAATGCCCACTCCATAATATGAAATACATAGTAGACACTGTTAGAGTGACCAAGATCTTGAGACTAGAGAGCTCAGAGACCTAGTACAAGAACAAATACAGAAACAAATTTGAGAAAAGAAATGTATCAATGACATTATCCTTAATGACATTCTCAGCATTTGAGGTCCTAGAACTGAAAGGAGAAGAGGGCATATGTTCCCATCCCTAACCAGAGCAACCTCTAATTGACAACCACTGGCAAATGAAAAGTGAATTTCCTCCAAGGGCTTCTCAATGAGGAGTGAAAACATTCTGAAGGGTATGCTACATGCCCATTGGTAGACTGCCCATGGAAAATCAACTTAACATCTTTGGAGGTTCCTTGTAACATAATGTCATGTCAGAGCTCTCTTTTGCAACTTTATTTAATTTTTAATACATATATCATTAGTTTATTATATATAGTAAATATTTTATATAATAAAATAATATATAAAAGTAAATAAAGTATATAAAAGAATATAAAAAGTATATAAAAGGAAATAAAAGTAATATATACATTGATATAATTTAATATATAATATTTAACAACATGTGTTGTGTGTGTAAGTGTTCTTTCTTTTTACCCTACTAGTCTTTTTTATATATATTTGACTCCAGGTTTAGTGTTTTTATGCGACTCCTTAGTTCATGATTGCTGTCTCTTATGATTTCTCTTGGATGCCTTTTTTTTTTCTGTTTCTTTTATCCAAATCCACTCTATGAGTTTTTGTTTTGTTTTATTTTGTTCTATTTTATTATTGTCCCATGGAACACAATCTGTTTGATCTGTTTTCTAATGAGACATAAAGGGAAAGAATGGAGGAGTGATGAGAAGGACCTGGAGTAAGAGATGAAGGAGAAGCCATGATCAGGATATGTTATGTGAAAGAAAACGAATTGATTAATGAATGGAAATCCCAAATCCATCTCCCCCTCCTAGCCCCTCCCTCATGGAGTCCCACCTCCCCGTTTCCCCTCCCCTTCTCCTATGAAATGGTGCCCAACCCCTGGGTATCCCTCCACCCTAAGACATCAGTTCTTTGCCAGATTGGGCACATCCTCTCCCACAGAGGCTGGAAGAGGCAGACATGAACACTGAGATGCCTGGCTGCTACCTGGCTCCAGGTTTTTTGACTCTGTTGAGTGGATGTCCTTATTTCTCACTGGGGTTCTTGCCTGGTTTCAGGAGGTAGCCTCTTCAGGATCTATTCCTGAAGAGTTCCAGGATTAGGCGTCTAAGTTAATGTCACTACACTGACTTCTGGAAGTGTCCCCTATTCCTAGCCTCTGGGACAGCTGCAGATTTCCAAGCATTCTCTAGGGCCTCTAGGCCTCTCTCCTGTGTGTCTCTGTGCCTGGTCCTGCCTCCCTATTCTCCTTGCCCTCCCTACTCCCACCCAGTTTCCTCCTGCCAGGTGATTCCTATGACTATTTTGTTTCCCCTTCTAAGTGTGTAATTAGGGGCTTCCTTCTTGTTTAGTTTCTTTGTGTCTGTGGAGTATATCATGGGTATTCTGTACTTTATGGCTAATATCCACTTATTAGTAGGTACATACCATGCATGTCCTTTTAGATATGGATTACCTCGCTCAGGATGATATTTTCTAGTTCCATCGATTTGCATGCAAAATTCAGGATGACCTTGTTTTTATACTGTGTAGGATTCCATTACGTAAACGGACCACATTTTCTGTATCCATTCTTTGGTTAAAGGACATGTGAGTTGTTTCCAGTTTCTGGCTCCTCTGACTAAAGCTACTATGAACATAGTGGGGCATGTGCACTTGGAATATGGTGGGGCATCTTTTGTGAGAGAATAGTTTTAGCTATCCTGGGTTTTTTTGTTTTTCCAGATGAATTTGAGAATTTCTCTTTCTAACTCTATAAAGAACTGAGTTGGGATTTTTATCTTCACCAACCTTACTTCAGACAGAGGGCTAATATTCAATATATACAAAGAACTCAAGAAGTTAGACTCCAGAGTGCCAAATAACACTGTAATGGGGTACAGAGCTAAACAAAGAATTTTCCCCTGAAGAATTAAGAATGGCTGAGAAGCACCTTAAGAAATGTTCAACATCATTAGTCATTAGGGAAATGCAAATCAAAACAACCCTGAGATTTCACCTTACACCAGTCAGAATGGCTAAGATTAAAAATTCAGGAGACAGCAGGTGTTGGAGAGGATGTGGAGAAAGAGGAACACTCCTCCACTGCTGGTGGGGTTGCAAATTGGTACAACTACTCTGGAAATCAGTCTGGCGGTTCCTCCGAAAACTGGGCACCTCACTTCCAGAACATCCTGCTATACCACTCCTGGGCATATACCCAGAGGATTCCCCACCATGTAACAAGGATACATGCTCTACTATGTTCATAGCAGCCCTATTTATAATTGCCAGATGCTGGAAAGAACCCAGGTATCCCTCAACAGAAGAGTGGATGCAAAAAATGTGGTATATCTACACAATGGAGTACTATTCAGCCATTAGAAACAATGAATTCATGAAATTCTTAGGCAAATGGATGGAGGTAGAAAACATCATACTAAGTGAGGTAACCCAAACTCAAAAGGTGACTCATGGTATGCACTCACTAATAAGTGGATATTAACCTAGAAAACTGGAGTACCCCAAACATAATCCATACATCAAATGAGGTACAAGAAGAAAGGAGGAGTGGCCCCTTGTTCTAGACAGACTCAGTGAAGAAGTATAGGGCAAAACCAGAATGGGGAAGTGGGAAGGGGTGGGTGGGAGGACAGGGGGAGAAAAGGGGGCTTATGGGACTTTTGGGGAGTGGGGGGCTAGAAAAGGGGAAATCATTTGAAATGTAAATAAAAAATATATCGAATAAAAAAAGACAAAAAAAAAGAACAGAAAAAAAAAAAGAATGGCTAAGATTAAAAACTCAGGAGACAGCAGGTGTTGGCGAGGATGTGGAGAAAGAGGAACACTCCTCCACTGCTGGTGGGATTGCAAGCTGATACAACCACTCTAGAAATCAGTCTGGAAGTTTCTCAGAAAACTGGCCATGACACTTCCGGAGGGCCCTGTTATACTTACCCTGGGCATATACCCAGAGGATTCCCAGGCATGAAATAAGGGTACATGCTCCACTATGTTCATATCAGCCTTATTTATAATAGCCAGAAGCTGGAAAAAAAACCCAGATGTCCCTCAATGGAGGAATGGATATAGAAAATGTGGTATATTTACACAGTGGAATACTACTCAGCAATTAAAAGCAATGAATTCATGAAATCCTTAGGCAAATGGTTGGAACTGGAAAATATCATCCTAAGTGAGGTAACCCAATCACAAAAGAATACACATGGAATGCAGTCACTGATAAGTGAATATTAGCCCAGAAGCCTGAATACCCAAGACAATTAACATATCAAATGATTCCCAAGGAGAAGGAAGGAGAGGGCCCTGGTCCTGGAAAGGCTTGATGCAGCAATGTAGGGGATTACCAGGACAGAGAATTGGAAGGGGGTTGATTTTGTAATGGAAGGAGGGAAGAGGGCTTATGGGACTTATGGGGAGGGGGGGATCGGAAAAGGGCAAATCATTTGGAATTTAAACAAAGAATGTAGAATAAAAAGTAGAAAACCCCATACACATGTTCAAAATAAAAGAAGTATAAGGTTTACATATTTTTGTTTACAACATTTTTATGAACTAAAATAAATTACGAATGCCTTTCCAAAGAAATAAACCTACATATAAATGTCACTGGAAATTACACCAATTACTACTGATAATTTATGTATTTGTGAAAGAGTGCTATGCATACTATAGCATACCTGGGGAAGTTAAATGATACCTTTTGATGTGATTATTTTATTTCAGATAATTTTAACATAATAACATGGTTTCTTCTTTCTATTTCTTCCTTCAAAGCATTGCCATTTATATTTCTTTTTGAGCTCTGATTTTAAAATTATCATTGCAAATATATAATATATATACACAAATATAAATGCATATATATACATACACACATATGCATACACACAGAATAAAACCTGCTCAGTTTGTATTTTGGTAATGTATGTATATGTTTCCAGGGCTCATTCTCTGATATTAGATAAGCAATCAAAGAATTGAGTTCTTCTCCAAGAAAGACTGTTTCTCTGGAACTGAATATTCCTTAATTACCTGTCGCTGTTTGTCATGATGTGAGACATATCAGGTTTTTAATATTTTCCTTGTATATGTTACCATGTTTCTGTTCCTGCCATGGTTAGGCAGTGCAATTGGTGAGACTTTGAGGTGTATCTTCTAACACTTGAAGGAGACACAGTCTTACACAAAGCTACATTTTTTTCTGGTTATTACAATTATTTCTCTTCTTCTGCAATGATGCTTGACCCTTAAGTGCAGGCTTTTATCAGTTAGAATTTAATTCCACAACTATGAATTTTGATTAGTTGTGGTTTTCTATAATTATCTCAGTCTGTTACAAAGAGAAGTTTTCTTGATGAGGGCTGGGAAGTATAATTATCTGTGTAATTCCTGCCAAAATTTCCATTGCATTCAGCACAAAAGGGTAACTTTTGTGACTTTATTGCTAGGCTCTGTACTTGGGCCCAAGTGTGTTCATGAGAGTCTCCTGTCTCTGTAACCCATGTCAACCTAGAGTGCCAGATTTATATATGCTCATCATTTCATTTGTCTTGGTACAAGGGATTTTGGTCCTTCTGGCTTTGGCAGTTGGCAGTTTCTCTGAGTAATTTCTTCAGTGACTACACTGATAATCAGCCATTAAAAAGTGATTTTACCTTGCCCAGTTTGAACCATTTAGTGTTCATTTGCCTTTTGCAATAGTTTTCTGCAGGTTTCCCTCACAGTGGATTGTATTGTATTGTTTTGCTTACTATTCAACCAAAAATATAGCTTTCCCTGATATTTAGTTGATGTTTCTTCTCTGATCTACTTAGGCATAAGGAAAAATCAAATTTCTACAATCAAATCTCCTTGCTTTGATTTTCATACAACTATCTTTGTTAAGGTTTATCATATTGTAGTTGATCTTAACTTTATACATGCATCTTTCCTTTCTTAAGTACATGTGTACCAAGAAAGTAACAATATCTAGACCATTTTTATACATTTAAAAAGCTCAGTATAGTGTCTGCCATCTAGCAAAAGTAATTCCTGGCTTATGATTAATATATATTCCAGGACACATACTTGAAAATGCCATTAGTTAAAATTAATTTTATACTTCTATCCAGTCTCTCACAACATTGCAATATAGTAAACAACAGAGAATTGGCTATTTATCCTTCTGATCTCTGGGCAAGCTGCCTAGTGTCTTGATGGTTCCAGATAAACCAAACTCTACCCTGGGAGTATACCTCTCAGGCATTACAATTAAATGAGCAGTTTTTAGTGAGTGAGAATAGTTTTGCATTATTTTCACATTAAAAAACGTAAGTCACTCCTCCGTTCTTCTTGTACCTCATTTGATGTGTGGATTATGTTTTTGGTATTCCAGTTTTCTAGGTTAATGTCCACTTATTAGTGAGTGCATACCATAATTCATCTTTTGAGTCTGGGTTACCTCACTTAGTATGATGTTCTCCAGCTCCATCCATTTGCATAAGAATTTCATGAATTCATTGTTTCTAATGGCTGAATAGCACTCCATTGTGTATATATACCACATTTTTTGCATCCACTCTTCTGTTGAGGGATACCTGGATTCTTTCTAGCTTCTGGCAATTATAAATAGGGCTACTATGAACATAGTGGAACATGGCCCCTTGTTCAGGAAAGACTCAGTGAAGCAGTATAGGGCAAAACCAGAACAGGGAAGTGGGAAGGGTTGGATGGGAAAACAGGGGGAGGGAAGAGGGCTGATGGGACTTTCGGGGAGTGGGGGTCTAGAAACAGAGAAATCATTTTAAATGTAAATAAAAAATATATCGAATAAAAAAAATGAAAAAAAAATGTAAGTCAACCTATTCTATAAGTCAACACTTGTCTTTATTTACTTGAAGAAATGTAAAACTAGTGATAATGACTCATGGTATCTTCACTGCAAATGCTACAAGAATTATGAACTTTTAAGTTAGGTTAAATTTAGAAATTAGTTATTTAAAACTACAGAATAGTCATAATAATTTTTCTAGATAAATTTTCCAGTAGTTGTTCAGATAGTTTACAGACTCTCTCATTTCAAAGTTTTTTAATTAATATTTTTATTTTCTATATTCTTTGTTTACATTCCAAATGATGTCCCCTTTCCCAGATCCCCCCATCCCCATATGTCCCATAAACCTTCTTCTCTCCATCCATTCTCCTATTGCCCCCTTCTTTTCTTCTCTGTCCTTATATTCCCCTTCAATGCTAGATCAATCCTTTCCAGAATTAGGGCCTTCTCCATACTTCTTCATGGGAGTCATTTGTTATGTGATTTGTGCCTTGGGTATTCAGGAATTCTGAGCTAATTAATATCCACTTATCAGAGATTGCATTCCATGTGTTTTCTTTTGTGACTGGGTTACCTCACTTAGGATGATATTTTCCAGATCAGACCATTTGCCTAAAAATTTTGTGAATTCATTGTTTCTAATTGCTGAGTAGTATTCCATTGTATAAATATACCACATTTTATGTATCCATTCCTCCTTTGAGGGGCATCTGGGTTCTTTCCAGCTTCTGGCTATTATAAATAAGGCTGCTATGAACATAATAGAGCATGTGTCTTTATTGCATGCCGGGGGATCCTTTGGGTATATGCCCAGGAGAGGTATAGCAGGGTCCTCCAGAAGTGTCATGTCCAGTATTCTGAGGAACCGCCAGACTGATTTCCAAAGTAGTTGTACCATCTTACAGCCCCACCAGCAGTGGAAAGTTCCTCTTTCTCCACATCCTTGCCAACACCTGCTGTCTCCCGAGTTTTTACCTTAGCCATTCTGACTGGTGTAAGGTGAAATCTCAGGGTTGTTTTGATTTGCATTTCCCTAATGACTAGTGATGTTGAGCACTTCTTAAGGTGCCTCTAGGCCATCCGAATTTCTTCAGGTGAAAATTCTTTGTTTAGATCTGTACCCCATTTTAATAGGTTTATTTGGTTCCCTGGGGTCTAATTTCTTTAGTTCTTTGTATATATTGGATATCACCCCTCTATTAGATGTAGGGTTGGTGAATATCCTTTCCCAATTTGATGGTTGCCATTTTGTCCTTTTAACAGTGTCCTTTGCCTTACAGAAACTTTGTAATTTTATGAGGTCCCATTTGTCAATTCTTGATCTTAGAGCATAAGCTATTGGTGATCTGTTCAGGAACTTTTCCCCCATGCCCATGTCCTCCAGGGTCTTCCCAAGTTTATTTTCCATTAGTTTCAGTGTGTCTGGTTTTATTCTGCTTTAGAAACTTGAAAAGTTTAAAATTAGTTTAAAAATTTGTCAATATAGAAGCTACCTTTCTTCTTGATGCTCATACCAATATGTTATGTTGATGCCTTTTGCATTTGAAGGGAATGAAATTCAGTTCTTATCTAGAAGCAAAACTGATTTGCTAATCTTTATTATTCATATGATTAAACAAAATATAGCACAGTATTTGTTCATTCAAATTTACTATCATTCATATTGTATCACACTAAATTATCTTTTAAATAGTAATTTAAAGAAAAAAATATACATTTTACAAATATAGCATTTATAAATTACCAAACTGGTCTAATTAGAAGTTAGTGCTTTCATTGACATTTCTGCAAATACAATATATAATTTTGGTTATAGAAAGATAGCCATGGTGATCTTTAAAAAGCTCAGACACATCCACTTTTCTTGCCAAGAAATGAACATTATTATTGAAAAGAGGAATAAGTATTTCACATGAAATAGGAGTTTGTGAATGGTATAGAATTTATTTTTTCCTGTGGAATGTCACCAGCTCATGTTCTTTGCATGAAGTTAAAATTGGGTTGCTGACTTGGGAATGTGATGAGGAAATAGGGAACCTTTAATAATAAAAACAGTTAGAATTAAAAACTGCATTTTGAATTAAACCATCTTTGCACATATCTAAATTTTTAAAAACATATATTGGCAGAATATCTAGATAAGAAGAGATGTTGTTGGTTAGTAGTTGCTGCTTATGGTTAGACTTCCTAATTTGGAGTCTAGTGTGTATCTGTAAATATTCATCCTTATTGTCTAAATAAACAAAATGTGATTTGAAGATAATTTTTTAAGCTTCTTTTCCTGTTGCTATGATAAAACACAATGTCAAAAGTATACAAGAATTTTAATCTTACAATCTGGCTTCTCTGGCAAAGGATCACATCCAAAGATCTTTTAGGTTTATGTA
This sequence comes from Apodemus sylvaticus, assembly GCF_947179515.1. Lineage (NCBI taxonomy): Eukaryota > Metazoa > Chordata > Mammalia > Rodentia > Muridae > Apodemus > Apodemus sylvaticus. Next base: position 42,859,294 of record NC_067479.1, read on the forward strand.
ATCTGATTGGAAAGCACACATGCTCTCTATAGATAGTATGATCTAGCTGGAATACAAACACATTCTTTTTTTTTTTTTTTTGTATTTGGTTTTTTCAAGACAGGGTTTCTCTGTGTAGCCCTGGTTGTCCTGGAACTCACTCTGTAGACTACCAGGCTGGCCTCAAACTCAGGCCTCAAACTGCCTGTCTCTGCCTCCCAGAGTGCTGGGATTACAGGCATGCACCACCACTGCCCGGCAGACACATTCTTAGTACACACATTTAACTCTTAATAATGAAGGTTTCATTAGTTTGCATAATGAAACAAGCATTATTCTAAAGTGATGTCTAATCAGGAGCAAAGTGTTGAATCAGAGAAAGATTTGATAGAATGATAGAGACACAGAATACACCAAACTATACCAGGATAGGACAGAAAAGAAACGCAACTTAAGGGCAGAGAAAGAAGAGGGGGGGGGGGAATAAGGAGTGAGGAAGGAAGGAAGGAAGGAAGGACGGAAAGAAGGAAGGATGAATGGAAGGAAGGAAGGAAGGAAGGAAGGAAGGAAGGAAGGAAGGAAGGAAGGAAGGAAGAAAGGAAGGAGTTTTACAGGGATGGTTTTATAGAGACAGATTGTAGGTGACGACAAAACAAGCCTGGGAATGTGAAGGAGACACAACATGGATTGCCATAATTAGTTTGAGGCAAAGTAAAGCAATTCAGTCAGAAGCTGAGAGAAGCCAGATTAGTTTGTACAGGAGCTAGAAATTTCCAAGCCTAGGCCTATAGATAGTTAGAAAGGAGAAGGGAAATGCTCTAGGCTTAGCTCAAGCCATGTAGTCACACAGCTTGGGTATGGCTCTCAAATCTTCTCTTCATCTAAGAAAATGAAAACACCATTTACACAAAAGCATCTAAATAAGAAAGAGTGCAAGGCTTGCTTATGTTTCAGGCCTCAGATACAAGGTATCGACCATTTAGCAGCGAAGTCAAGGCAGCTGGAATTCAGTAATGCCCCTTGGCATCTGTCCTCAATAAAGAAGTGATAGCAGTGAATCAAGCTGTTTTGCCACTCTGCCTCTTCCCTTCCATGGCAAAGGCTTCTAGCCCTGGGAACTGTACTACCCACAATGACGAGTCTTCCTAACGAGATTATCCAGTCAGCACAATATTACAAAAGCATTCTCAATGGCTAACCTTTTTTTTCCTTTTCATTGTGTTTTTTCACATTTTATTAGATATTTTCTTTATTTACATTTCAAATGTTATCCCCTTTAGTTTTACAAGGTTTTGACCATAATTTATGTTTGTTACATTTACCTGCTAAATTCAGAGACTTTTTTCTTATATATCCTCTTCATTTTTTGGTAAATAAACTGTGAATGCAAACATGCTAAGTTTTATTTAAGTTTTAAGCCAACTCACTTACTTGATTGGCTAGTTGACTATAGTTTTCTGTCATTCTAGAATTTTTCAACGTGGCATTTAAAAATCTAAATAATTATAGATTTTCCTTTTTCTTATATATACATTCATGTTATCTCATAAAGCTGTGAGACAATTAGCTAGCCATAAAGATAATAGAGCTAGTATATGTCTTTTGAAATGTTAGTTATAATTATTTTATCCAATCTGGCTTCTGAATAAAATGATAATATATCCTTAGTAAATATCCAACTCTTATATTTAGTTACATTTGATGAATTCAAACAATTGTTTTTATTTTTGTAATTTGCTATATATTTTCTTAACTTTAAAACTTTTTATTATCTTTTGAATGAAAAAAATGGATTCTAAATTATATTATTGCTACCACAGGTAATGACCAACCAGCATCCTTGTTGAGCATTCTATTTAGTACCTTTGTATGTTTTATATATTTAATTTCACTTAGTCTTTGCAAAAATTAATAATACCCCCATTATTAGCTTTTATAAAAAAAACAAGAACAGCACCTCAGATAAGTGATTCAATATCTTGCTTAAATTACAAAAACTGAAGAGCTGTCTATTCAGAACAAAATTTCAAGTTATACTTTAATTCCAAAGTAAAACCCATAGATACCATGTGGCATTATTTTGCAAAAAAATATTCTGTTACAGCAAAAAAGATTCCTCAAACAATAATTTGCTACCCTTTCTGTGAATACAGAATTGAAACACATTATAAACAGAGTCTTGTAACTTTGTGAAGTATGAAAAACCAGATCAAGATCTTGATACTAGTCAAGCTTGATTTCTAGCACATGTGATAAACAAAAACAAAACAAAACAAAACAAAACAAAAACTCAATATAATTGTTCTCATTTTCCAAGGAGAAATATTTATAATTAAATGTTGAGTTTCTAACCAGGACATGTCTTCATGTTAAAATGACCTTCTGTTCTTTCCTTGTTATTACTGGAACCATGTTCTTAAAGCAGTGAGCATAATTACAATGTGCTATTTGTACATTGTGGCAAAAGATGTCTCAAATTTATAATTGCTTAAACTTCATGTATCACTGGACACCATGACATCATGCTATTAGCCAGAGTAATGGCTTTTTAGGAGATAATTAAGGCATTTCATTACTGCAAGATAATGCAACCGATTCAGTGGCCTATTGCATTATAATCTGTCAGTATTAAAAGGGTAACATTTCAGAGATTTTTGTTTTACATTTGATACCCTAGAATATTTTAAAATATCTTACTTTTAGAAGAAGTATTTGCAGAAACACTGGGTTTTGAAAATGGCTATAGTCAAATTATTGAAAGACACTCCATATATATTGCTTAAATAAGTGAAATGAATATGGGTTTAACTTCATATATTATACCATAAAGTATAGTCTTAAAGTTATTAAAATTTATTTTCTAATAAATAATTTTGGAGTGACTCTATTTGAGAAACACAAGACTCTTGAAATGAACATAATAAGCTTTCTTTTTTCACAAAATAATCCTGCCTAATAAAGAATATAGATAAATGAGCAATTTCAATAACTTACATAGAAAATTATCAAATACACAATAAAAAAATCAGCACTTCTATGTTGATGAAAGAGGGAATAATGAGCATGGCATAATTAAGTGCTATTAAATAAAGTGGTGTGATTGCTAATACTCATTCCATTAGTAATAGGAATGACTGCAGTAGACGGGTGACAGCTGGCATTAATTCTTGGATTGTCATTCATATGAGTGGATGCTGAATATATTCCTCGCACAGTTCCCTGAGATTTTACAATAGCCCTGTAGAGTACAGCACTTACATAATGTATAAGGTCCAATGCACAATGAAAAGACAGACCTTTCTATTTAAATTTTATTAATTTCACAATGACATATATAAACATTCAACAAATGCAAGACCCTTGTGAATGTGAGGTACCAATAAATGCTCATGCTTTGTGAACTCAAAGCCATGGACAAGTTCATCCATTTCATTGTTCATGAAAACTGGTTGGTTTGTGCTGTTACTCAGACACTTTTGCTGAATACTTGAACCTTTATGGAGGTTTCTAAATACAATGTGAATAACAACATAAAGTAGAAGTGGTTATTTTCATAAATGAAGTCAGAGGCTGTTTAGTCCCATTTAATTCTGGTTAAGGACACTGAATCCAGTCATTATAAAAAGTATTATTATTTTGGAGTTACTTCTGAAGAACATAAAATATTATTATTTGCTAATGAAATCATAAAATTGTAAATACTATTTATTAAACTATTTCTGGATTTTCCTCTCCATATATAAAAGCATACATTTTTTAAATATCTTTGACATATCTGGGGAATTTTAATATGATACATTTAATGTTAAATAATGCATTTCCCACTTACACATACAAGCTAAAAATTCTTATAGAAGATGAGAGACGAATGCTAAACATAGTGTGGAAGGTAAATGTAAAGGGAGGGCAGGAGAGGGAGGTTCAAGAGTGAAGTTAGCCAGCTGGATAGACAAAATGTATTTGAATGGTCTTTCGCATATGAAACCCATCATTGCTGAAAATAATGTATTGCACATTCCAATTACCAGGTAGAAATGATTTTGAATGTTTCTTCAAATATTGTGTTTAAGGAGATACTCTAATTTTCTAGATTTGATCACAATATTTAGGTATCAATATTTTGTACTGGTACTAAACCCTTAGACATGGGCATATTTTAGTTTAATTGAAAAGGAAAACATAAGTATCTACAAATATTGTGAGCAGAATAGTGTTTGAATGAATACTGTTTAAACATTGAGACCCACTAAATTTTATTTGTATTTATCTTTTATTAAAAATAGATCTTTTTCTCATTCAATATATCCTAATTACAACTTCTACTCCCTCTACTTCACCCAGCTCCTCCACTCCCAATAAGAAAACAAGGCACAAAGCCTTACAATCTGTCCTGCTTACAAAATAGCATGACAAAAATTATAAGATCAAACAAAAACTATAATATCAAGTTTGGAAACAGCAATTGAAAAAAGAAGAAAAGAGTCTCCAAAGTAGACATAAATAGTTAGAGTCCCACTCATTATCACAGTCATGCATCCCATAAAATACTATGCTAACACATATAATTTTAAATATTTATATAATATCCTCTCTCTGTATATGCATATATACGCATATATATGTACATATACAGAGGACTTGCTGTAGACCCATGTAGGTGAGATAATTTTTGCTTTAGTCTTAGTGAGTTTATGTACATCTTGCTTATTTGATTCATAGGGCCTTGTTTACCAGTTGTGCTCTATCTAGTCTGACTCTCGGAGTGGAAGGATTTGAAGGAATACTCCTATTTAGAAATGCTTTCCTCACAATATCTCCAGTGAGTGAGATGGTGCTCCCATCTGCTGCCAGAGGAAGCTTCTCTGATGATGACTTGATAAGTCTTTGATCTTTGACTATGGCAGAATATTATTAGGAGTCATTTTATTGATTTCTTTTTTATTTGATATATATTTTTATTTACATTTCAAATGATTTCCCCTTTTCTAGCCCCCAACTCCCCGAAAGTCACATAAGCCCCCTTCCCTCCCCTTGTTCTCCCACCCACCCCTTCCCACTTCCCTGTTCTGGTTTTGCCCTATACTGCTTCACTGAGTCTTTCCAGAACAAGGGGCCATTCCTCCGTTCTTCTTGTACCTCATGGGATGTGTGGATTATGTTTTGGGTATTCCAGTTTTCTAGGTGAATATCCACTTATTAGTGAGTGCATACCATGATTGATCTTTTGAGACTGTGTTACCTCACTTAGTATGATGTTCTCCAGCTCCATCCATTTGCTTAAGAATTTCATGAATTCATTGTTTCTAATGGCTGAACAGTACTCCATTGTGTATATATACCACATTTTTTGCATCCACTCTTCTGTTGAGGGATACCTGGGTTCTTTCCAGCTTCTGGCTATTATAAATAGGGCTGTTATGAACATAGTGGAGCATGTATCCTTATTACATGCTGGGGAAACCTCTGGGTATATGCCCAGGAGTGGTATAGCAGGATATTCTGGAAGTGAGGTGCCCAGTCTTCTGAGGAACCGCCAGACTGATTTCCAGAATGGTTGTACCAATTTGCAACCCCACCAGCAGTGGAGGAGTGTTCCTCTTTCTCCACATCCTTGCCAACATCTGCTGTCTCCTGAATTTTTAATCTTATCCATTCTGACTGGTGTAAGGTGAAATCTCAGGGTTGTTTTGATTTGCATTTCCCTAATGACTAATGAAGTTGAGCATTTTTTAAGATGCTTCTCCCCCATTTGAAGTTCTTCAGGTAAAAATTCTTTGTTTAGCTCTGTACACCATTTTTTAATAGGGATATTTGGTTTTCTGGAGTCTAACTTCTTGTGTTCTTTATATATATTGGATATTAGCCCTCTATCTGATGTAGGGTTTGTGAAGATCTTTTCCCAATTTGTTGGTTGCTGATTTGTCCTTTTGATGGTGTTCTTTGCCTTACAGAAACTTTGTAATTTTATAAGGTCCCATTTGTCAATTCTTGATCTTAGAGCATAAGCTATTGGTGATCTGTTCAGAAACTTTCCCCCTGTACCGAAGTCCTCAAGGCTTCTTCCCCAGTTTCTTTTCTATTAGCTTCAGTGTGTTTGGCTTTATGTGAAGGTACTTGATCCATTTGGAGTTGAGCTTAGTACAAGGAGACAAGGATGGATCAATTCGCATTCTTCTGCATGCTGACCTCCATTTGAACGAGCACCATTTGTTGAAAAGGCTATCTTTTTTCCATTGGATATTTTCAACCCCTATGTCGAGGATCAAGTGGCCATAGGTATGTGGGTTCATTTCTGGATCTTCAATCCTGTTCCATTGATCCGCCTGCCTATCACTGTACCAATACCATGCAGTTTTTAACACTATTGCTCTGTAGTATTGCTTGAGATCAGGGGTACTGTTCCCCCAGAAGTTCTTTTGTTGTTGAGAATAGTTTTAACTATCCTGGGTTTTTTGTTATTCCAGATGAATTTGAGAATTGCTCTTTCTAACTCTGTGAAGAATTAAGTTGTGATTTTGATGGGTATTGCGTTGAATCTTTATATTGCTTTTGGCAAATGGCCATTTTTAACTATATTTATCCTGCCGATCCATGAGCATAGGGGGGGGGTCCATTTTTTGAGGTCTTCTTCCATTTCCTTCTTCAGCGATTTGAAGGAATACTCCTATTTAGAAATGATTTTCTCATAATATCTGCAGTGAGTGAGAAGGTGCTCCCATCTGCTACCAGAGGAAGCTTCTCTGATGATGGCCGGATAAGTCTTTGATCTTTGAGTATGTCAGAATATTATTAGGAATCATTTTATTGATTTCTTTTAAAACCTACAGAGTTTGGGTTTATTCTGTGTCTCTGGGTTCTCTAGTCTCTGGTTCTTGTCTACCTAAGTACTACTGGGTATGATTTTATTCTTGTGGAATGGATCTCAAGACATATCAAAGATAGGTTGATTAATTGTATATGTTCTTTAACACCATTGACCTAGCATATTTTCTAAGCAGAACAGATTGTAAGGCTTTGTGCCTTGTTTTGTTATTGTCCATGTTTCTCTTTCAGTAGCTGGAAGAACACCTTCCCACCCCAAAGAAGAATATAGGGGTCTCCATGTAGGTACAACTTGACTTCTCTATGTTTAATGAGCTGTCGTCATCAGCAATGGGGTCCTGCTGTCAGTTTGCAGAGAGTAACACTTTGTCTTTGCAACAGCCTGGATTGTTGGTTGATTTCCATTTCACCCCTAAGAAAGCTCAATTGAATACCATATAGTCCTGCCATTGGAAGCTTTTCTGAATACTAGAGAGGTTGGTTGAGTCCTGGTATTCCCTTTAATAGGAGTCCTTATTTTGGGGTGGAGGGTAGGAAGAATTTTAATTCACTAAGTCATCTAGTTTTCCCTACAATCTTTTATAAAGGATAAATTTAATATTGTGGAACTTTTATAATATTATCAATATTTATATTGATATCAGAAACTATATATTTCCATACTTACTAAAGTTTAATATTTTTATGTAATTAATTTACAGGCATATCTATATTTGTTTTCATTTGTGATGTTTTAAAAATTCTTTAATACTCTTTTATAGTCCAGACTTCATCCTCCTTGTCTGCCTCCTGACCCTGTCTGCTCCCCATTCCTTATCTCCTCCTCTGCCTCCAAGAGGATGTCACCACCCCTCATCTGCACCTCACCAGTCCTCACTTACTCAGATCTCTTGAGGGTTAGGTGCATCTTTTCTCACTGAGGCCAGACTAGGCAGTCCTCTACTGTTTATGTGCCAGGGGGCTCATATTCACTGGTGTATGCTGACTGGTTGGTGGAGGAGTCCTTATTATCATCATCATCTTCATATATTTCAGGAAGTTTCCAATACACTAGGTTTCCATATCATCCCTCAAATGGACCCCTATTCCAGGAATCTCTTTCCACCCTTTTTCTTTTTACCCTATCTCCCTTTCCATTATGATCTTCCCCTCTTGTCCCAACCTGCCTGCCAAGAAATGAATTCTGTTTTTCCCTCCAGTGAAGATCCAGACTCCTTTCAGTCAACCCTCTCTGGGTTACAATTTATAACTTGTTTATCATAGAGTTAACAGCTAATATCTACATATAAGTAAATATATACCACATTTATTTTTCTGGGCCTGGATTATATCTATCAAGATACATTTTTTTCAAGTTCCATCCATTTCCTGCAAATTTCATGACATTATTTTTTAAAGTTTAGTAATATTTCATTGTATAAATGTGCCTCATAGTTTATAAACATGCTTTGGGTGAGGGAAATCTAGATTGGTTCCAAAATATGGTTATTAAGCAACCACAATGAACAGGTTTAGCAAGTGTTATTTTGTAGGATGGAGTGTCCTTTGGGTATATGCCTAAGACTGGTATAGCTGAGTCTTGAAGTAGATCAAATCCAAAGTTCCTGATCAACTGATTCTCTGACTTACATACTAGGGGTTTAAGTAGGAGTGTTCTCTGTGCTCCTTGTCATCATGAGCTGTCACTACTGTTATTGATCTTAGCTATACTGAAAGGTGGAAGATGGAACTTCAAATGTAGTGTTAAATTACATTTCCCTGATGGTTAAGGATGGTGAACATTTCTTCCAGTTTTTTTTCAGCTATTTGAGATTCTTCTCGTGAGAATTCTCTGTTTAGATATGTACTCCATTTTTAAATTGATTTTTTTTGATATCTAGTTTCTTGAACTCTTTATATATTTAGGATTCTAATCTTTTATCAAATATGGAGAAAAAATTTTTTCCATTCTGAAGACTGCCACATTGTTTGATTTTTGCTGTTCTTTGCCTTACAGACATCAGGTTAATTTATGTTAGATTAGCTAAGCTTTCCCAAATAATGTTTTTGTTCTTTCTTTCTTTCTTTCTTTCTTTCTTTCTTTCTTTCTTTCTTTCTTTCTTTCTTTCTTTCTTTCTTTCTTTCTTTCTTTCTCTTTCTTTCTCTTTCTTTCTCTTTCTTTCTTTCTTTCTTTCCTTTCTTTCTTAAATATTTTATTTATTTTTTTAACACTCCAGATTTTAATCTCCCACCTGATCCACTCTCTGCTGACTCTTCCACATGCCTGTGCCCCCTATCTCAATGAGGATGTACCTACCACCCACCCCACCAGATCTCTAAATTAAAAAGCTGGAAGAAGCTGAGGAGGAGGGCGACCCTGTAGGAGGACCAGCATTCTCAATTAACCTGGATCCCTGAGATCTCTCAAATACTGGACCATCAACCAGACAGCATACACCAGCTGATATAAGGCTCTCAACACATATATAGCATAGGACTGCCATGTCTGGGTTCAGTCAGAGAAAATACACCTAACCCTCAAGAGACTGGAGGCACCATGGAATTTAGAGGTCTATTTTCTTTCTACGACTTCCTTTTGATAGTATATAGGAAGACTACTGAATTTTTGTTGTTACTTGAGGCTTGTATCCAGGTACTTTGTTGAAATTGTTTATCAAGTGCAGTAGTTCTTTAGTAGAATTTTTGGGGCAATTTATATATACTTTCCTATCATCTTCAAATAATAATTCTCTAATTTATTCTTTTCTAATTTTATCCCCTTGATCACGTTCAGTTGTGTATAGGTCTAATTAAAACTTCAAGTACTATATATATTGAATAGATAAAGAGAGTGGGAAGCTCTGTCTTGTCCCCAATTTTAGTGGCAATGTTTTGAGTTTGTCTTCATTTAATTTGAGATTATCCATAGGACTGCTGTACGTTGCCTTTATTATGTTTATGCACATCCCTTGTATTCCTTATCTCTCCAGGATGTCTATCACAAAGTTGGAAGGGGCATGTATTTTGTCAAACTCATTTTATTCATCAAGTGAGATGATCATGTTTCTTTTCTCTTTTAGTTTGATATGGTTACATATTTTGATTTTTATGTACCGAATGAACCATTTTTATATCTCTGGGATGCAGCCAACTTGATCACGTGCATGATTATTTATGTGTTCTTGAATTCAGTTTGCAAGAATTTTTGGGTGATTTGCATCAACATCCATAATAAAGGTTAGTCAATAATTTTCTTTGTTCAGTTTTTTTGTAGTTTGAATCTTAGGGAAACTGTGCCCCCATAAAATTAATTGAGCAGTGCTCCTTCTCTTTCTATTTTGTGAAATAATTTGAGGAGTATTGGTATTAAATCTTCTTTTTTTATGATATGTTTTTTTAATTCGATATACTTTTTATTTACATTTCAAATGATTTCCCCTTTTCTAGCCCCCAACTCCCCGAAAGTCCTGTAAAGTCTTGTAGAATTTTGCACTTCAAAATTATAGCCCTGTGCCTTTTCTTGTTGGGAGACTTTTAATAATTGCTTCTTTTTCTCTAGGGGTTATAAGGATGTTTAAAATGCTTATATGATCATGACTTATTTTTTTCTGGTAGTGTACATAGAGATAAATCGATACATTTTATTTATTTCCCAATTTGGTGAAGTACTGATTTTTAAAACATGCCCTTATTATTCATTAGATTTCCTTGGTGTCTTTTGTCATATCTCCATTTTAGTTTCTGATTTTGCTATTGTGGATATTTTTTCTCTGCCTTTTAGTTTGTGTAACAATTTGTTTATTTTACCGATTTCCTCAAAGAACCAAAGTTTTGTTTCATTGATTGTTTGTATTGTTCTCTTATTTCTATTTTATTGAGTTCAGCCCAGAGTTAATTCTTGCTGCCTACGAATGTTATGGTTATTTTCTCTCTGTTCTAGAACTTTCAGGGGATGCTGTTAAGTTGCTAATTTGAGATCCCTCCATTGATTAATTGGAAGCATTTATTACTACAACCTTTTTCCTTAGTACCAATTTCATTGGGTCCCATAACTTGAATTTATCCTATATTCATTTTCGTTACATTCTAGAATTAAATTATTTAATTTCTTTATTTCTGCTTTGACCTTGGTAAGTAGAGAGTTGCTCAGTTTTTATAACTTCCCAAACATCCATTTGGTTCTTTTTGAAATATCTAGCTTTAATCCGTGGTTGTCTGATAGGATGTCGTGTGTTACTTCTATTTCCTCAAAACCATTGAGACTTGCTTTGTGACTGAGCATGTGGTCAGTCTTGGAGAATGTTCTATGAGGTGCCGGGAAGATACATATTTTGTTGTTGTTGTTTACGTGAAATGTTCTGTCATGATATGTTAGTTTTATCTGGATTATAGTGTTTGCTATTTCTACTATTTCTCTGTTTAGTTTTTGTTTCCATGATCTGTCATATCATAATGAAGTCTCTCACTATAAGTATGTTGGAATCGGTATATGATTTTAATTGTGGCAAAGTTTCTTTTTTAAACTTGAATATTCTTGTGTTTGGAGCATAAATGTTAAGAATTGACATGCCACCTTGCTTGGTCTTTCCTTTGATAAAGATGTACTGACCTTCTTTATAACTTTTGGATACTTTGGTTTGAAATTTTTTGTAAGATATTAAAATGTCTATACCAGCCTGTTTCCTGTGGCTAGAGGTGATGTGCCTGCTAGAGTTATCAGCTGGATTAGAGTACAATCTTGGGGCAGGGAGATTTCTGGGGATGGTCTATGGGTATCAAGTAATGAAGGCTGATCTATTGCAGAGTTACCGATGAGATTGGGGGATGGATTTGGAGTAGCAGAGGGAGCAGTAATGGTCTTCATTTAGCTCACCTGTCTCCTTTTTCTGCTTGACTGACTTGTTCTCAGTGAATGCCTGCTAGTGTTGGAAGCTGGGATAAGAGAAAGATATAATGAAAGGAAAGCTGGCGGAGAAGATCTTTGTGCTTCATTGGGGACGGTGTCAGAGAGGCAAGGGCACCATACCTGTTTTTCTATTACAGAGCTGGGAATGAGATTGGAGCAGTGGATGCCATGGGATAAGTGACTCTGAGTTAGTACAGGTTGCCTTCTGGAGTGCAGGCATGGCCTGCAACTACAAATGGTGGGAGGAGATAGAAGGGGAAGATCTGTAAGATCTATAGGTGATGGATATATGGACTCAAGGAAGACTGACAGGACCATTCAGCTACAGAACTGTGGAATTTTGGATTTGGATTTGAGGTGGAGAGAGAGAGAGAGAGAGAAAGAGAGAGAGAAAGAGAGAGAGAGAGAGAGATTTTACAGGTATCCTATCTGGGCTTTTGAGAGGACATATGAATGGCCAGTGATTTAGCAGGGTGGGGCTGGCTTCTGGACTTGTAGGCTGAGATGCAGCCAAAAGGGGAGGGGGAAAAAAAGCTCTAAGATGATGTGATCCACAGGAGATGTGGGCAGAAGGTGAAGAAAGGCTGAAGCTGAAATTCTGTTACAGGTGTAAGGATGAAACTGAAGAACTGTATTTAGAAAAAGGGAGGGAGTGGTGATGGTTTTCAGTTAGCTTAGCTGAAACACTCCTAGAAAACAGCAGATGGTTTCAGAAGCTGGGATAATGGAGTTGGGTACAGGAATGTTGGGAGTGAAGAGCTTCGTACTACATTGAGAATGGGTTCAGAGAGGAATGGAAAGGCAGCCACAGCTGATTTCCTGCTGTAGAGCTTGGGGTGAGACTTGGGGTGAGGGTAGGATCCAGGAACAGTAGATTTGGTATGGGTCCACCAAAAATCCTTACACAAATTAAATAAAAGGCAGAGAGAATAGCAAATTAAACAAAATTAAGAATGAAAGAGTGACCAAAAAAGCAGCAAAGGAAATTCAGAGAATCATAGGAATGGATTTTAATAAATTTGTATTCTGCCAATTGAAAATCTGAAAGAAATGGATAATTTTCTCAATACATACCATTTTATCAAAGTCAAATCAAGATTAAATAAGCAATTTAAGCAGACCTAAAATCCTTAGAGAAATAAAATCAGTCATTAAAAGTCTCAGAAACAAACTAAATTCAATGTCAGATGGTTTTCATGAAGAATTCTACCAGACTTTGAAAGAAAATTTAATGCAAATACTCCTCAAATTATTCCACAAAATAGAAACTAAAGTATCATTTTCTACTTCATTTTATAAGACTACAATTTTTATATGGAAATCACCAAGGACCCAACAAATAAAAAAGAATTATAGTCAAGTTTCCCTTATGAGCATAGATATAAAATTAATCAATAAAACAGTAGCAAATAGAATCTAAGCACACATCAAAAGGATCAGTACCATGGTCAATTAATTATAGAGATTTGAGGATGGTTCAGCATACATAACGCAATAATTCTAAACTCATTGAAACATAAAAACAGCATGATTACCTAAGTGAATACAGAAAAGACATTATTATACTTTCAACACCTGAACATACTTACCTATATTGCCATTAATGTTCTGACGGTACAGTGCTTCTACTCAAATGTTTTTGAAGGACCCCCTACAACAGCCCTTACAATTGTTATCTTATTTCATTAAATTTTTCCTTCAATGAATATGTCTCTCTATCATAACCTAAGGCTCATGTAAAACCTCAGAAGAGAAGTGGGAATAAGGTAAGAGCCATAAGAGAAGGGTCTGTACTGTTAGGCTTTATCTTTTACATATGACAGTTTTGCTGCACCTGTGAAATTATACAGTTTCCTAATAAAGTCCTGAAGAATGACAACACAAGCTTGCATGTTAAAGTATATGGGAAACTTTTACAAGGCTACAGCACTGACACCTGAGAGTGGGACCGTCTCTTCTCTCTAGAGAAATGTATTAATCTCAGATGGTTAGTTAGTCCTAAAGACATGTACCTATAATCACTTGTAATGGACCATGTAGACCTTACACACCTCCCTCCCACCCCTCTCATACACACACACACACACACACACACACACACACACACACATTCACACAAACAAAATGAATGGGGAGTGTAGGGCTAATACTAGAGTAAATGGAAGTGTTCGAGTGCCGGAGTGGTGGAAAGATGTAAATTCAATACTCATGTATTACATTTCCAAAAATAAAGTTTAAAAAATAACAAAGTGTTTTCTATTAAATTCATGAAAGATAAGAGAAAATGTTGATCCTCAAGAGCTGATGGTGAACAGGACGAAATAAAAAATAAACTTATAGGATTCTTAGTAATTAGCTTATAAATATAACATAAATGTCACATGAGATCAAAGTAAATAATATTTTAAAAGTCAAAAAATAATAAAATATATACTAAATTCAGGAGAAAAGTGAGTAAACTTTACACATAGGGCTCGGGTATCTTATTTTCTTAGTGATTACTATTACTAACATTTTCTTAATTTATATCTTTGCCCTCAGATTATAGCCATCTTTTAAATAGTTCTCTTACTGTCAGCATTACTTTTGTCTAAGCTATTCTCCAGATTGCAATTAGAATGATCTTTAAAGTTAAAACTTAAAACCTGGTTAAATTACTCAGAGAGGAAACAGTTCCTTGTAACATATGGTGATTACCAAATGTGAGCCTTTAGTTTAAGTAAACGGGCAACTTGGAAAATAAGTTTGGAGATAAGGCAATGATATCCGAAATGATTTTTAACAAGTTTTATTTCATTCTTTGAGGAATTGGTTGATGAATTAATCTGTTGGAACAGAGGAGGGTAGAAAATATTTTTTAAAAAGTCAAGTGTCATAATGTATAGTTATAATTCAATGGATGAAAAGAGCTCGATGCCTTTAGATGGATTACAAGTCAACTAAGAAGAATGCAGTCAAGCTAAATTATCAAATGAATGTGAAATTTGCATGTGGGAAGAGATTAAGAGAATGACTTGATGGAGGTAATGGACAGGTCATTTCTTGTATGGTATAATTTATTTCCAAATATGTTCTTCAACAAAAGATGCTTTGCACTTAATAAAGAAACACAGGAAAAATAAGGTACTGCTCCTGGCTTAGATTACATTACTAAGAGAATGACAGTAATGAACTGTATATCTTTATTTATTCATTTAGTAAACTAATTCAAGATTTTAATAAGGCAATAGAATGTCTTTTTTCATGTGAATACAAGGAAATATGAAGATATACAAATATTACAGTAAGAATTCAATAGTTTTGAATGTATATTTATATAAAAATGTTAAAGTTTTAGTTCAGTACCTGAAATTCTCTTAAGGTGATATCTTAATCAAATTTTGATGCTGTTTTTGAATTAGTCTATTTTCAAGATTCATGTGCAGGGCTTTATAATTCCTTTTGCAAAGAATATGGCAAAGATGATTTTGATGCTGCGGGTTCTTTCACATAGAAATGAATAACACAGCAAATAATTTAGCAATGCTTGTGGGGGTACTTTCCACTGATAATGAGTTTGAATTGCCATCACTTACATAAGATGATGTCTGCAGAAGCAGGTCTTTCCTACAATCTTCCTTCCTCACCACATCCCTTTGTCTCACCCACCTAGACACTCTGTTCCTGGACACCTGTTACTCAATCTATCCAGGGAATCAGACTATCATGGCAGACCTGGCTTTCCTTCCTCATGTGAACCATCTCAACCTCTGTACTTCTAGCTCATTACCATTTCTGAGTTATCGCTCTCATAACCCAGAAACAAGTACTTCCAGGGATTGGAAGTAGTACCCTTGTCAGGAACTTAGGATTACTATGTAACATGCAGCCATCAACTTTCTTAAAATACACAGAGAAAAACAGAAACTAAGGGACAGAAAACCCATCCAACAAATACAAGAAGAGATGTCAACAAAAAAAATTACAATAATCCCCAAACTTGATGCCTAGTTCACAGCATAAAAACAATCAATAACAAGGATGAGTCTATTTCTCCCCTACAGCCCAGGAACTCTACATTCAGTGTCTCTGAAAACTGCAATACCGCTGAAATACAAGAAAAGAACTTCAAAATAGCTATTAATTACCAGCAAGAGGATGTTAACAATTTCACAAGTGAAAGGAAATCAATGAATACACACACACACACACACACACACACACACACAAACACACACACACACAGAGACTGGGAAATGAAGAAGAAAACTGTTTAAGACATGAAAATTAAAATAGAATCAATATAGAAATTCAAAAATTGGGGGAAACTGGAATTAGAAAATGATGGAACTCAAGCTAGACCTCAGAGGCTAGCCTCATAAACAGAATGTAAGAAATGGAGGAAAGAATCAGGCATTGAAGGCAAGCCAGAAGAAGTAGATACATGGATCAAGGAAATGTGTTAAATCTAAAAAAATGTAGCACAAACATCAAGGAAAAGAACAAATGAAAAGAGCTATGAAAAGAGCAAATCTATGAATAATAGTAATAGAGAAAGGAGAGGAAAAAAAACAGGCCAAAAGTCCAGAATATACTCTCAACAAATTTTGCTAGAAGAAAATTTCCCTAACCTAAGGAGGAGATGCCTGTCAAGTTATAAGAGGGATACAGAATAGTGAATAGACTGTACTAAAAAAGAAATTCCCTCTAATACATAATATTCAAAACAGTGAATTTACAGAACCAAAGGTAGCATTAAAAGTGCCAAGGAAAAAACACTCAGAAACATAAAAACAGAACTATCAGAATATCCTTCCATTTCTCAATGGATATTCTAGAAGCAAGAAGAGCTTGGATACATGGTAACAAACAGTCAGAGGCCAGAGATGCCAGTGCATATTAGTATATCACTGCAAACCTTTCAATCACATTGGTGAGGGAAAGAAAGACATCCTGCAATACAACCAAATTTAACCATAGTGTATCTACAAATTCGACTCAGTGAATCACTAAAGGAAAAGTTCAACTCAGAGAGGTTAACAAGACTCAAAACAAAACAAAACAAAACAAAATACAATGAATCTTACACTAGAAAATTAAGAGAGGGGGATAAAATCACACAATACAACAAAATATTAGGAACCAGCAAACATACTTATTGATATCTTTCAACATCAACAATTTCAAAGAGAAATTAATGGTGATACTCTTTAAATTGTTCTTTATTTGTAGAACATCCACAGAATAGAAAAAAAATAAACAGTTGCCAATACTTTTTATGAGACCACACACACCCTAATTCCTACACCACTTAAATACTCAGCAAATAAAGAAAATTATATATCAGTTTCCCTTAGGAATACATATTTAAAAATAATCAATAAAAATAGTTGCTAGTTATAACCAGAACACACCAAAAAGTTCATGCTCCATGATCAAGCAGGTATCACCCCAGAGAGACAGGTATAGTTCAAATATGTAACTTAATAAATCTAATCCACCAAACAAACTGACTGAAAGAAAACACTACATACCCATCTCATTCAATGCATAACAGGTAATTAATGCAATCTAGTATGTATTCCGGACAAAAGTCATGGAGGAACTTGGGATCAACAGAAAGGCAATTTACAGCAAGCTCAGAGCCATCATCAACATCCAAGGATTAAAAGATCAAAGCAATTCCAATAAAATCAGTAAGTTCACACTTTTCTTACCTATTCTATGTAGTCTTTGATCTTTTTAGCTACAACAGTAAGATGATTAAAAGCTATCAAGGAAATACAAACAGGAAGAGAAAAATGTCAAAATATTTTTATTTACAGATATGATTACATAGTTAAGTTACCCTAAGTGTTTCTGTGGAACACTATTACATCTAATAAACACTTTCACAAAAATAGCAGGATACAAAATTCACAAATAAAATTAGCATCTTTCTTATACACAAATGACAAAAAGACTGAAAAAGAAATCACAGGAAATGTACCATTGACAATAACTTCAAAGAAATATGTAATCAAGCAAGTAAAAGACTTGTATATTAAATACTTTAAGACATTAATAAAAGAAACTGAAGATGTTTATTTTCTGAAAAGAAAGAAGAAATAATGTGGATTTGAGTGGGTGGGTGGTAAGGAGTATATTGGAGGACTTAGGGGGGGACGGAAACCATAAACATGATACAGTAGACAAAAACCAACATTTTCAATAAAACAGAAATAAATACATCCAAAAATGTATATAAAATATATCTCCAACTGACAAAAGCTTACAAGTGAAATATTATTTTTCTTTAGTTAAATCTCACTTAGTATTTAAACCAGACTCACAAGCTGCTTACATGCCCGGAAGTAGACGAGAACAAAAAGAACGAAATTATGGTTTTTGGAGATTACTCATCTCATATTACTTTTCTGCTGGAATCTTTATTTATTTACTTAAAGAACTTAATGGTTTTCACTTGTATATCATGTTTTATTTTTAATTTAGTTTTTATAGTTTTGCTGTGTGAGTGTGTGTGTGTGAGTGTATGTGTGTGTGTGTGTGTGTGTGTGTGTGTGTGTTTTGTGCTTTTGGGGGTTGTTACTAGTTTTTTTTTTCTTTTCCTTTTTTTCTTGTTTATTTTCAAAAGTTAAAGAGAAAGATAGTCTGAAGTTTGATGGATGAAGAGGTACAGAGTACTTGTAATGAGATGAGGGAGAGAAAACAGAAAACAATAATCTGAGTGAATTTTGGATAGTGCAAAATAAGCCATGGTTGACTGTGCATGCATGTAACCCTGCTATCAAGGGACAGTCAGGCAGAAAGAGCTCACTGGTCAGCTAGGGAAAGGAAGATAGTGAGCTTCCTGATCAGGTCAGAGAGAACAATTTCTCAATGGAAAGCTTTAAGAGTAGTGGAGTAAGCTCCCACTATGTCCTAAACTGCTTTGGTCTTTTCATGTACATACAATAATTTAAAAAAGGTTTGAGCAGCCAAATGCCAATGTGAATGAATCCCCAGTACACATGAGATAATCCTTCTGGTACAATAAACATAGTGTCTAAAAGTAATTATTTTACACAGCATTTGTTCATTAATAATCATCAATCTTTTATAAATCCCCACAGGGAAAGATCTTCAAACCTTACAAATTTTACCCTGACCATAGTCAGTCTCTATTAAACTCTATAGATTTTCATGATGATAGGTTAGTTTTATTAATATGAATATTTTCAGAATATTCTTTCATAATTATACAATAAAAATGGTCATTCCTCAAAAAATGTATTCATACTTTTCTTTCTTTCATTTATTAATTTACCAGAACAGCAAGAGTGCCGATATTTAAATTAGCACAGTTTATTTTCCAAAGCGTATAGGGTTGTTTTTCAATTATTTATACTTACTGAATAATGGTAATGTGTTATTGAATATTATAATGTGTTAATATTTTGAATATTTATATATTTAAATCCTTTCAGCATTCATTTTGGGCAATGTTCCTTCATAGTATTACCTTTTCATCTATTGAATTTATACTATTTACATAATTGGTTGTTTTTCAATGAATATCTGAAACACAGTGTGAACTTACAGTTATGACATAGCAATATTTATATATGGTTTCACAAATACATTATTGCAAAAGAACTCTTTATGTATAAAGTTAAGGATATTGTTTCTCTCTCTCTCTGGTTTATCTTTTCACTCTTTAGAGTGTGTGTGTGTGCTTATTTCCCAGGTTTCATTAATGGCAGCCATCCAATCTGCCAGGTGATGCAAGATAACCAAGGAGCTGAATTTTCCTTGTTATTGGTTTTCTTCAACCCTGATGCCCTAGGGCAAAACCCCTCAGAAATGAAGTTTCAATGTAGGCTTTGAGCTAAAGTAGGAAAGGCCAAGTTGTCCCTCTGGGTTAGGATGTCCTTCC
Organism: Apodemus sylvaticus; assembly: GCF_947179515.1. Taxonomy (NCBI): domain Eukaryota; kingdom Metazoa; phylum Chordata; class Mammalia; order Rodentia; family Muridae; genus Apodemus; species Apodemus sylvaticus. The sequence goes on from NC_067479.1 coordinate 42,878,874, forward strand.
AGACATTATGTTTTCTTGCCATCTGTAGATCTCACCAATGAGATAAGGAAAAGAATCTCCCAAGAGGCACTGGACAGAAAAACCACTCTGAGAGGATCAGCTGTCATCATCCTGATTGACAGAGCAAGCTAGATTATCTCCGAGGATCCTCAGTGCTGTGATGTTGATATCAGAAAGCAATTGATACAGGGTTTTCTCTTCCTTTTCTTTTAGATTTTGTTCCTTCACCGCCTATCTGTGAAAAAAATTGCAATAAACTTTACTGAACTTCATATTAAATTTTTGATTTAAATTTTAATTCTGTCTTCCTTCTAGAATGGAATCTCAGGCAGGTGATCTGTTTCAACTTTATATCTGGGTTTATTTAATATTTGCCTTCAATGATAAATTATTTAAAAATGAGCATAAAAATCTTAAAGCTATATTACTTAACATAGTTATTTCTAAAATAAACTAAAAATATGAAACATTATAATATAAAAACCATCATAATTTCACAGGGATTAGCAATTTCTTGAAGAAAATAGCCTAGAGAAATGACAGACTCGAGCATAAAATTGTGAAAAGGCATAATCATAAAAATTATTTCATTAGTGAATATGGAGCTTTTATAGAGAAATCAAAGGTAAATAACTTTCCTAATTATATTTGCTTGGTAGTTAAGTGTTGTTAAGATCTGTTAATGTCATGAATGATAGGGTTTTATTTTAAGTTTTTATCATTTCATTAGGAGAAAAAGAGTAGAAACAGAATCTCATATAGCCAAGACTCTTTGGTTAGGTGATTTGAACTCTAACTTTGTTTTCTTTCTTTCTTTCTTTTCTTTTTTTAAAATTTTTATTGGATATTTTCTTTATTTACATTTCAAATGTTATTACCTTTCCCAGTTTCCCCCTCCCAGAAACTCCCTATTCTATCCTCCCTAACCCAGTTTCTATGAGGGTGTTCCTCCACCGACCCACTCCCACTTCCCTGCCCTTGATTCGCCTACACTGTAACATCTATCCAGCCTTCTTCATAGGACCATGGGCCTCTCCTCCTATTGATGACTGACAAGGCAATCCTCTGCTACATATGCAGCGAAGCTATGGGTATTCCTTCAATATCAACCGACCAGACCCCCAGAACTCCCAGGGACTAAACCTCTAATTATCTTACATCAAAATGTGGTGATGACCAGTATGCATTGCCAGTAAAATGGGTACATACTTCTTCAAGAATGTTATATTGTCAGGGGACTGGAAATTTTTGAAACCATGATTACTGGCTCCCAGGACATCTCTTTACAGTTTCTCTTTGCACTGAAAGTTTTCAGTCAAGCCAGACTGTCATCATGACAGCACTGTTGCTTTGAATACTTCCTCATTATTCATGGTTACTACTACTAGATTTGCAAAGAATATTGTAGCCGCAAATTCATGACTTCTGCTGCTGGAGGACTTTCTTTAGGCCTTACTCCTCTAAACAACTTGCACCGGCTTAAGAAAATTACCTCAAATCCTCTTAAGTCTGTATAAACAGTACAAGGCCCAATCCAACTTAAAGCTTCTTTCACACAGTACTAGAAGCAGAGCTATTCTTGACCTAACAAGAACTTTGATTAGTTATTGTAGGAGGAATGGCTGGGGCCAACTTTACATAAATGCCTGAGACCGGTGTAGCTGCAAAAGCATCTCCTGCATGAGGAACTAATTCAAGACAGCCTGGGAGACAGAGGAATGCTGACTCAGACAATGCTAGCCAACCAGGAACTGCTGATTAGAAGAGATGCTGTATATGAGCATTTGTTTCCCATTTGGTAGGGGTTAATGCACTGAGCTTCTCATCTATATACTGCACACAATGCTGGATTATTAGTCTCAGATAAAGTTGTTTTATTGAATTTAATCTCATATGTTTAATCATTTTCATTGGTAGACCATAGAACAGTAAGAGTAGCTGGCAGTCTTATTCCATCCACAGGCATCAGCAGCTTAAGGTGGCTGTAGAGATTTTAAGTATAAATACTTGGCACTCTTGTCTACCGGGTCTTGGCTCCCTCAACAGTTGGAAGGTAAATGAAAAGTTTCAGACATAGGGTAAGGGCAGAGACTGAGGAGACAATGAAGACCTCTAGAACTGTTAAAAATTGAGAAGCCAGAGGCAATAGAACAAATGAAACTTGAAGAACCGAGGGAAAGAATGCAGATGTTAGGTACTTTGAGTGTTTCATAATGCTGAGGTAAAAGGGCTTAGCACCTGCAGGACTCAGACTTGAGGTCCTAACACTAACTAATAGGTGCCAGACCATTTAAAAGGAAGATGAAGAGTACAGAGTAACTGGAACACATAAGTCTTGTTTACAGAAGTGTCTGGCATTGAAAAACCTTGGTTCTCAAGTTCTCATTTTTCAAAAGTGAAGACATAAACATCTGGTGTTTAGAGGTGTCAAGAGCAAGCAAGATACGCTTTGATTTTTGGTTATTTTCATCTCAGTTGAAAAAAAAGAAATCAGAGTGCAGTCTGTGTACATGACATCTTATGTTGAATAAGTAGGGCATAAAGTAGAAGGCACATCTTGAACCTTTTTGTGTGGTAAATATTTTCACACGTGATTTCTTTAAAAAAAAAACAACATTAAATTGATAAGCATTTTTGAGTAGAAGGAAAGACCTCAACCTATTTTACTACTTATTGAAAATGTGACAAGCATTTTGGGGATGAACTAATTAATGGCCCTAAATTTGGAAGACTATAAAAACTGGTAGCAATCTAGGATCATAGTCAGTCAAATTAATCTTCTCAAAGATTAATGAGAAATCTTTTAAAGTAGATATGCTAATATAGTAATTTCAATAAAATTATTGAAATCACATTATGGGAAAAATGATAAATTTAGGACATAGTTTGCTCATTTGACATTTATGGACATGCCAAGTGGCAATAAATGCCTTAAAAATTAGGTCATTAGGAAACTGATATCATCTAATTTATTTAACATGTTAAAGATTTTGTTATGAGGATAGGTAGGATAAATGCCATACTGAATAACATAAAATGTTGAATAATATTATAAGAAAGGTGTGTACTGGAGTTTTTTGGGTCACTCAGGTAAACTATCATGTCATCTGCAAATAATGATAGTTTGACTTCTTCCTTTCCAATTTGTATCCCTTTGACATCCTTATGTTGTCAAATTGCCCGAGCTAGTACCTCAAGTACAATATTGAAAAGATAAGGAGAAAGGGGGCAGCCCTGTCTAATCCCTGATTTTAGTGGGATTGCTTCAAGTTTCTCTCCATTTAGTTTGATGCTGGCTACTGGTTTGCTGTATATTGCTTTTACTATGTTTAGGTATGGACCTTGAATTCCTATTGTTCCAAGACTTTAAGCATGAAAGGATGCTGAATTTTGTCAAATGCTTTTTCAGCATCCAATGAAATGACCATGTGGTTTTTTTCTTTGAGTTTGTTTATGTAGTGGATTGCATTGATGGATTTCCGGATATTGAAACAATCCTGCATTCCCGGGATAAAGCCTACTTGATCATGGTGGATGATCGTTTTGATGTGTTCTTGGATTCGGTTGGCAAGAATTTTATTGAGTATTTTTGCATCGATGTTCATAAGGGAAATTGGTCTGAAGTTCTCTTTCTTTGTTGGATCTTTGTGTGGTTTTGATATCAGCATAATTGTGGCTTCATAGAAGGAATTGGGTAGAGTTCCTTCTGTCTCTATTTTGTGGAATAATTTGAAGAGTATTGGTGTTAACTCTTCTTTGAAGGTCTGATAGAATTCTGCATTGAAACCATCTGGTCCTGTGCTTTTTTTGGTTGGAAGACTCTCTATGACTCCTTCAATTTCTTTAGGCATTATGGGACTGTTTAGATGATCTATTTGGTCCTGATTTAATTTTGGTATTTGGTATCTATCAAGGAAATTGTCCATTTCCTCCATCAAGGAAATTGTCCATTTCCTCCAGATTCTCCAGTTGTGTTGAGTACAGGCTCTTGTAGTAGGACCTGATGATTTTTTGGATTTCCTCAGTTTCTGTTGTTATCTCTCCCGTTTCAGTTCTAAGTTTGTTAATTTGGATACTTTCTCTGTGCCCTTTGGTCAGTCTGGCTAAGGGTTTATCTATCTTGTTGATTTTCTCAAAGAACCAGCTCCTGGTTTTGTTGATTGTTTGTATGGTTCTCTTTGTTTCTACCTGATTGATTTCAGCCCTGAGTTTAATGATTTCCTGCCTTCTACTCCTCCTGGGTGAAATAGCTTCTTTTTGTTCCAGGGCTTTCAGGTGTGTCATTAAGCTGGTAGTGTATGCTCTCTCCATTTTCTTTTTGGAGGCACTCAGGGCTATGAGTTTTCCTCTTAGCACTGCTTTCATTGTGTCCCATAGATTTGGGTATGTTGTGTCTTCATTTTCATTGTGTTCTAAAAAGTCTTTAATTTCTTTCTTTATTTCTTCCTTGACCAAGGTACCATTGAGTAGAATATTGTTCAATTTCCACGTGTATGTGGGTTATCTGTTGTTTTTGTTGCTATTGAAGACCACTTTTACTCCATAGTGTTCTGATAGGAGGCATGGGATTAGTTCGATCTTCTTATATTTGTTGAGGTCTGTCTTGTGACAAATTATATGGTCGATTTTGGAAAAGGTACCATGAGGTGCTGAGAAAAAGGTATATTCTTTTGCTTTAGGATAGAATGTTCTATATATATCTGTTAAATCTAATTGGTCCAAAGCTTCAATTAGTTTCATTGTGTCCCTGTTTAGTTTCTGTTTTCCTGATCGGTCCATTGAGGAAAGTGCAGTGTTTAAGTCACCCACAATTATTGTGTTAGGTGCAATGTGTGCTTTGAGCTTTAATAAAGTTTCTTTTACGAAAGAGGGTGCCCTTGCATTTGGAGCATAGATGTTCAGGATTGAGAGTTCTTCTTGTTGTATTTTTCCTTTGACCAGCAAGAAGTGTCCCTCAGAGTCTCTTTTGATGACTGTGGGTTGAAAGTCAATTTTATCTGATATTAAAATGGCTACTCCAGCTTGTTTCCTGAGATGACATGATAGTCTACCTAAGTGACCCAAAAAACTCCACTAGAGAACTCCTACAGCTGATAAACAACTTCAGCAAAGTGGCAGGTTATAAAATCAACTCAAGCAAAACAGTAGCCTTCCTATACTCAAAGGATAAGCAAGCTGAGAAAGAAATTAGGGAAATGACCCCCTTCACAATAGCCACAAGCAGTATAAAGTTCCTTGGGGTGACTCTTACCAAACATGTGAAAGATCTGTATGACAAGAACTTCAAGACTCTGAAGAAGGAAATGGAAGAAGACCTCAAAAAATGGGAAAACCTCCGATGCTCATGGATCAGTAGAATCAATATAGTTAAATGGCCATTTTGCCAAAAGTAATCTACGGATTCAATGCAATACCCATCAAAATCCCAACTCAATTCTTCACAGAGTTAGAAAGAGCAATTATCAAATTCATCTGGAATAACAAAAAACCCAGGATAGCTAAAACTATTCTCAGCAACAAAAGAAATTCTGGGGGAATCAGTATCCCTGACCTCAAGCAATACTACAGAGCAATAGTGTTAAAAACTGCATGGTATTGGTACAGTGACAGGCAGGAGGATCAATGGAATAGGATTGAAGATCCAGAAATGAACCCACACACCTATGGCTACTTGATCCTCGACAAAGAGGCTGAAAACATCCAATGGAAAAAAGATAGCCTTTTCAACAAATGGTGCTGGTTCAACTGGAGGTCAGCATGCAGAAGAATGCGAATTGATCCATCCTTGTCTCCTTGTACTAAGCTCAAATCCAAATGGATCAAGGACCTCCACATAAAGTCAGACACTCTGAAGCTAATAGAAAAGAAACTGGGGAAGACCCTTGAGGACATCGGTACAGGGAGAACGTTTCTGAACAGAACACCAATAGCATGTGCTCTAAGAGCAAGAATTGACAAATGGGACCTTATAAAATTACAAAGTTTCTGTAAGGCAAAGGACACCATCAAAAGAACAAATCGGCAACCAACAAATTAGGAAAATATCTTCACCAATCCTACATCAGATAGAGGGCTAATATCCAATATATATAAAGAACTCAAGAAGTTAGACTCCAGAAAACCAAACAACCCTATTAAAAAATGGGGTACAGAGTTAAACAAAGAATTCTCACCTGAAGAACTTCGGATGGCAGAGAAGCATCTTAAAAAATGCTTAACTTCATTAGTCATTAGGGAAATGCAAATCAAAACAACCCTGAGATTTCACCTTACACCAGTCAGAATGGCTAAGATTAAAAATTCAGGAGATAGCAGGTGTTGGAGAGGGTGTGGAGAAAGAGGAACATTCCTCCACTGCTGGTGGGGTTGCAAATTGGTACAACCACTCTGGAAAGCAGTCTGGTGGTTCCTCCGAAAACTGGGCACCTCACTTCCAGAAGATCCTGCTATACCACTCCTGGGCATATACCCAGAGGATTCCCTACCATGTAATAAGGATACATGCTCTACTATGTTCATAGCAGCCCTATTTATAATTGCCAGATGCGGGAAAGAACCCAGGTATCCCTCAACAGAAGAGTGGATGCAAAAAATGTGGTACATCTACACAATGGAGTACTATTCAGCCATTAGAAACAATGAATTCATGAAATTCTTAGGCAAATGGATGGAGCTAGAGAACATCATACTAAGTGAGGTAACCCAGACTCAAAAGGTGAATCATGGTATGCACTCACTAATAAGTGGATACTAACCTAGAAAACTGGAATACCCAAAACATAATCCACACATCAAATGAGGTACAAGAAGAATGGAAGAGTGGCCCCTTGTTCTGGAAAGACTCAGTGAAGCAGTATTCGGCAAAACCAGAATGGGGAAGTGGGAAGGGGTGGGTGGGAGGACAGGAGGAGAGAAGGGGGCTTATGGGACTTTTGGGGAGTGGGGGGCTAGAAAAGGGGAAATCATTTGAAATGTAAATAAAAAATATATCGAAAAAAAAAGAATTAATAGGGTCAGCCTACAAATGCAGTGGAATCTTTCACTAGTCTAGGTAGATTTTCTGGGTTTTATGTTCAAGCTACGATACTGGCTTCATAACATGATTTTACAACTGAATTAAACTGCCGAGATCTCTAAAAAAAAAAATATTATGAATACACGCACATGCACACACACACACACATACACACACACCTCACCACTGAAACTTTGCTTTCTTAGTTTTTTTACAAGACAATTCCACATAGCTATGGAATGATTGTATGTGATTTATGATCAACTATACACATTTTTTTAAATGAATTTTGTCCTTTGTCTTAAATTCAGGATGGAAAGAAACTGTGGTCATCTTCAATTCAAAGTAATTATGATCTCAGAAATTTTAAAATTAAAAAATGTGTTTATTTTTGAAAACCCACTTAATAATTTTTAAGAAATAGGATTTTAAATACTTTAAGCAACATATTGACCATGTTAATGTGATTATTTTATTTATCGATTTACTAGAAAATTTAGACCAATAAATATATTGCACACAACTGATTTGAAATGTGATATCACTTTTGAGGCTAAGAAAGTAGCAAGAATGATATTTGAATTTTTTTATTTCATTAAATACTACAAAACATCATATCCTATAGAAATATTTGAATCAAGAGAAAATAGGCTTTGTTTTTTCCCCCATTTGATTTTTCTATCTGTTCTTAATCTGTGTCCCATAGAAGAGCTGTGCATCCAAACATTTGGAGTTTCTGAGGACCAGTTCTATATGGACTTACTGCCACTGTAGTGGGCCCTTCCTGGTATGCTATTCTCTGTAATCCCTGCTATTTGCTTGAAAACTTCCTCCAAGAAACTTAAAGATAGAGAGGAAATTTTAGACTGACATATTCATTGCTTTAAATCCATACATACTATAATGTCTATCATTCTATTAATAAAATAATACATAAGATAATTATTATAAATGTCTATTTTACAACTGCACACAAGTAAACCCTTAACAGTTTTGACAAATACACAGATTTGTACTACTAAAGCTTGTGTAGTGATCTCAAGGTAGAAAACAAGAAAAGCAAAGTGTACCAAATAGTTTGCTTTGAAAATGGGTTGCTTTATAAAATGGCTACTAAAATGACTGTCGATATATTCGGAGAAAAAAGTAAATATAAACAACACAAGTATATTTGTAATGAGTGACATTCCAATGCATCATTATGCCAAGAAAGGCACACACTATTGAGAGCTTAAAAACAATCACATCATATGTTGTATAATAATCCCAAATTATGCTTATTAAAGGTATAATATGTCTCAGTTCAAAACAGTTTTATAATCTGTTCTGATATTCAGTATTGAAAGTATACTTGTGTTTTTGGATAGTACTGTTAAAACTGTTACATCCACTTTCTACTAAGTCTTATAATTATGGAAGCCCTAAAGTCCTTAGATATATCTCACATATTGAAAGGAGGATAATGTTTGATATAAAACTCCTTGATATATTAACTAGTTCATAATTCTCAGCCCTAACACATGAACATATGAGTAATAGATTAGACTCAAGAATAGTAGGTAACATTATGTGGACTAAGAATGTGTGTGTGTGTGTGTGTGTGTGTGTGTGTGTGTGTATCTTTCAGAATGTTCTGCAAGGATGAATGCCTTGTCTCCAGCTAGTGACTCTGATTTGGAAGTTTATAGAACTTTTATAACTTAAGCCACAACTGTCAGATATAAGCCAATAAATGTAGGCGGTGTGATGACACTCATCCCTACCACCAGGTTTTGATTCACATTCTGCTCCTATTTTAAGGATTATATGAACAAGGGTCACTTTTTGTTGTCTCCATTGTAGATTGAGTTATTAGAACTTTACCAGCCTTCCATAGTGTACTGAAATGTAGATGCAGAGATTGTGAGCAGCTGAATCTGCTTTGTAATAAGTTACATTTGTAAGGTATTTTGTCATGAGAACACTAGATAATGCAAGAGGTGATTCTTTGAAGAGGAAAAAGTCACTGGGTAAATGTGTTTTAAAGAATCAATGATTAGAAAGTGTCTCTTTAAAGCAGACTGTTGGCTACACTAACCAGAAGAAAGAATGACAGAAAGGAACCAAACTAAAAGAATCATTAATGAAGAAGGGACCATCTAAACACATTTCAAAGAAATAGAGAATATTATAAGCAAATGCTTTAAAATTTTGAATGCTGTGAAACTGGAAAATGTAAAAGAAGTGGATTAATTTCTTCATTCATCCAGTATTTCAAAGAAAAACAAAGAGGAAAACGACAACAAACTAAACAAACCCATCATGAAGGAAGAGATTGAAACACTAATATCAAGCTTCCCACTGGTAAAATTCCATTCCTAGATTGATTCACAGTAGAATTCCACCAGACTCTTAAAGAACTGTACCTCGTCTTCTTCAAAGTCTTCCCAAATAATAGACCCACAAGGCCTACCCCTAAACTACTTCTATGAAATCAGTATTACTCTAATACATAAGCCAGGTAAACATACACACATGAAAAAAATATCATAAGCTGCAACTGTTTAGAAGCACAGCTCTTCTATGAAACATAAAATAATAACAGATTTAAGAAATTAAATGAATGCCTTGTCTCCAGCTAGTGGCTCTGATTTGGAAGTTTACAGAACCTTTATAACTTAAGGCACAACTGTCAGATATAAGCCAATAAATGTAGGCGATGTGGTGACACTCATCCCTGACCACCAGGTTTTGATCCACATTCTGTTCCTATTTTCTCTTTGTTCAAATATTTCCTTAGCATATGATTTTTTTGGTAGTATTTAATGAAATCAAGATATTCAAAAATCATTTTTGGTACTTTCTGTATGGATTTAAAGCACTGAAAATTTCAGTCTGAAACTTCCCTTCAGCGTTCAAGATTCGTGTTAGGAGTTTTCAGGCAAATAGCAGAGATTGCAGGGGATAGCATATAATGAAGCCTTTACTAAACTTGGCTGAGCGTACAGATAACAAAACTCATATAATCATCTCAATAGAGACAGGAAAATATGATACAATCCAACATATTTTGACGATAAAAGTTCTAGAGAGAGTAGGACTGGAGGGAACATACTTACATAATCAAGGCTTTATATAATGTACAGTAGCAGCCAATGTTCTCCTAAGCAGAGAAAACCTCAAAGCAAGCACATTACAATCAAGAATGAGACACGGATGTTCACTATACCCACCTTTTTTTCCATTTAGCACTGGAAGAACAAGTTGAAATGATGGGGAAGGAGGAGGAAGTGAAAGGGATAGAGTTTAGAAAAGAAGTCATGCTCTCCTTATTTGCAGTTGATGTGATATTACATGTAAGGGATTCCCAAAATTATCCAGTAAACTTCTAGGTTATGGTGAATTGTTTTATTAACATAACAAGCTACAAAATCAATATACAAAAACCAGGAGCTTTTCTAGATAACACCAGCAAACTGAGGAAAAGACACACACTCCTTTAGAACAGCATCAAAAATAAAATATCTTAGAATGAACATAACCAAGGAAATGAATAATTTCTATAATGACAGCTTCAGATTTTTGAAGAAAGAGAATGAGAAGAAAATTAGAAAATGAAATGACATCCCATATTTATGAATTTATTGAATTAATCTTGTGAAAATCATCATTCAAGCAAAACAATATCTACACATTCAATGTTATTACAATATGAAAAGTACCCAGAGAATTCTTCATTGAAATAGAAAAATCCTTCCTAAAATTTGTATATGACTACAACAAATCTGTTGTTTCCAAAGCATTGCAGAGCAAACTAGAAAAATTATTTCACACTTCAATATTTATTATAGAACTACAGCAATACAAACTCTATTATAATAATACAAAAACAGATATGTACCAATGAAATAAAATGGGAATTCTACACATGAGCACTCAGGATTACAGCAGTATGACATTTGATTGTATGGAAAAGCATATATGGTGGAGAAAGGACAGCATCTTCAATAAATGCTGCTGTGAAAACTGGGTGCCTATATTCAGAAGAATTAAATATGACCCGTCCCGAATCTATCTCCCTGCAAAAAACAATAGACCTAAATGCACCAAATATCTAAATCTGAAACCTGAAATACCAACATGTTAGTAGAAATAATAGGAAATACCCTACATATTGTGGGTATAGGAAAGGACTCTGAGGATGACTCTATTTGCCCAGGGAATAAAGCCAGCTCTGACAACTTATAAAACTAATAATGCTACTGTAGATCTAAGAAAATGATAGGCGATGTAGTGGAAGCAAATGTTGAGAGAGAAATATCACCAGTTGTAAATCTAACAAAGGGTTACTGACCAGTATGTGTGCGTGCGCGCGCATGTGTGTGTGTGTGTGTGTGTGTGTCTTTCAGAAAAAAAGATTCAAGGAGGAAAATGACCCCAATTTACAAGATATATTACAGGGGATCTAAACAGAAAGGAAGAATAGGAAAAAAAGTGAAAGAGGCTGATACAAACCTTAAAATCATCCTTAGTAATTAGATAAATGCAAATTTTAAAGGATTTTAATATTTCCTCTTACTGCAGGCAAAATAATAAAGATGAACTAAAAAATAGACAAATGATGATAGGATTGTGGAGAAAGGGAACCTTCATTCACTGACTGAGGGAATGAAAATTGGTGTCACAATCTGGAAATCAATATGAAAATATGAAGAATGTTAAAAAAAAAAAGCTTGAAACAACAACAACAAACTGGATCCCTATGAGCCAGCTGTGCCATACGCAATTCCATGGCATTTTCTGAAAGAACTTGATGCCCTACTCCATAGGTACTTGCTGAGCCCTAATCGAAATAGCAAGGAAATGGAAAATTTAAATGACCCTCAACAAAGGGATTGATAATTAAAGGATAATAGATATATATTAATTAGCTACAGTAAAAAATGAAATTATGAAAATTATAAAAAATGGATGGACCCAGGAAAGATTACATGGAGTACGGTAAGCCAAAGACAGAAAGGTCAATAATGCATTCTGTCTCTCATCTGTAGGTCTTAGCTTCAAATTCTCAGATGTGAGTTTATAACATGGAGTAAACACTGAAACCAGGAAAGTAGTATAGTAAGAGATCTCAATATAACTGCAGGCTTTCCCATCTGTACATAGGTTCCCCAAAATAATGATTCTGAAACTTAAGTATATATAAGTAAGTGCTTAGGCCTGTTCTCCAACTAGCTCATGTCTAAATTCCCCATTTATAGTATTCTAAGTTATGCCACATGGCTTGTTACCTCATCCTCAGTTTCATATGACTGCCTTCTTCAGGGTCTGAGGTAAATCTATGCCTATTTTTTTCAGAGTTACCTTTTCTGTTCCAGAATCTCCAACTCCCTATTTCATACCTAGGCTAATAGGACAACAGTATTTTAAAATGACAGGTGAAGCTTCCATACAGTACAAAAGATTTTCTCTACTCCACAGTGAAGGTTTTTTGAGAGAGGACTAGAAAATTTAAGTGATACAAAATAAGTAAAGAAAATTAAGGAAAAGTGCTTCAACAGAGTTGAAGAGAGAAAAGAGGAGAAACCAATAACACCACAGTTTGTTTTATAAAACTCTAAAGGAATTTATATTGTAATAAAGTTATACTGTATATATAGATATATATGCCAACATGGGTGAAGGAAATTGACCCATGTTTGTGTCTTAAATGTCACTTGAGTTGACAATACTCCCTGACCTAACTTTAGACTAGCAAAAATTCCTCCCCCAATAGTAGATGCAAAGAATTTCCCTTTGAATGACTGGTGAGAGTCTATGTAATTTCCAAAACAATACTCTTTATGTAGTCTATGGTTGTATCACAAGGGTTTACAGTAGGCCTCTTTTGCTGAAAACACTTTACACTTGGAACAGAGAACTCAGATGATTTGACCTGGATGTGATTTAAAAACTTCTTCCTTTTGTCTTACTTCCAAGTTGCCAGTCAATCTGATGGGACAGGAAACACCAATATCTCCGAATGGTGAAAATTACCAGCATAAAAAGTTATTTGTAAAAGTGTAGTAAGTGGCATTCCAATGCTAGTGGCAATCAGTTACTGTTATCTGGATTTAAGGCTCATTCAGCAGAAGAGAAATCATGCAGATACTGGAAACCTAGCCAGATTCCTGTGAATAGTATGCTTTTGTAGATTAGAATAGAAACTATAATGTCCAGATCAATTACTTTCTGCATTTTAAATATCATTATTCTACTCACAGGTAACTATCACTCATCCATGAAGCTCATGTTTACAGCAAGTGGATAGCATGGCAGAATATCATAAGGAGAGACTGATGATGATGGTGATTCTATCCTCAGTGCATCCATCAGTATCCAACTGATACAACTGATACAACTCCTGCATATAAGGCTCAGAGACCATTGCAGAAGAAGAGTCAGGATGATGCTAAAAGCCAGAATACCAGGGAGTCTACTGTGAAACATTTTCCTAATGAGTTTAGGAGAAGGAGAATTTCCCAAGGAAACAAGCTCTTTCTTTTGTCAGCCCTGAAGCCATAGACATACAAATAACAAAAGTAGACTCAGCAGACAGTTACTTATATTGGTCATGTATGTATGTATGTATGTATGTATGTATGTATGTATGTATGTGAAATAATAATTATCAAAGATAAAGAGGTTATCACTTGAAATCGAGGGGTAGGAAATACAAAATGAAAGAAAACATTATAATTCAACATACTTAATACATAAAAAGCAAGTTCAAGATAGAGGATGAAAGGAATTATTGCATATATAGGTATTTCACACAATAAAATATTATCAACATTTATGGTGAGGGCAGCAAAAATTATGAACTAGATATAAGTCCAGGAAAAGCATTTTCCCCAGACAAAATAGCTGAATCAGCATTTATTTATGCTATAGGAAATATTTAATACTTTAAAAATATGGAAAGATTTGACATCTAGTTTAAAATAATTTGATTTACCGAAAGTGAATTTAAAATCAAAACAGAAAGACAGATGGTTATTTTCTCATGGTTAAGTACAGTATAACGAAAGAACTTGCTGACAAACTAACATAAAAATAACAAAAGAAAAATAGCTCATTAAAGCAGGAATTTGATGAGATACTTAACAAAGGAAAGTTCATATATAGCCAAAAGCAAACACAGATGGTTGGTCCATTAGCCATAAGGGAAATAAGTATTACAATCTCAATTAAATGTCATTTACCATCCTTTAGTATGGGTAAATTAAACCAATACTGGTGATACAAAACTATTCAAAACCTCTCAAATTGCTGTTGGAAAGTAATTAGATAGCATATTTTTTCATGACAGCTTCATAGATTTTAGGAAATCAATTATAACAAACCTAAGACTGAGTCATTCTATTTCCAGAGATTTATCCCAAGACAATGAAAGCATTTTTGCATAACAACTATGTATATGAATTTTCCTAAAAGCTTTATTCATTGTATACTCAAAACATAAATAGTTCAAATACCAATCTATGATAAGATGGCTACATAAATCATATATTAATATTTGAATGAGAAATTTCTTCTGCAAGTTCCTATATATTTAAATGTTTGGCTTGTAGCTTTTACACTGTTTCAAGAAATGTTGGGAGTTCTTAAGTATGGGAATGACTGGAAAAATAAGTCACTGTTGGTGGTCCTCTAGAGTTACTGTCACCTATAGTTCAGGACTAACTTTGTTGGCTCCCTAATTTGGTTGTTCTTCAAGGAGTTAGGCTGCTCCTGCTGCCAGTGGTTGTTCTCCTCTTATTGCCTTGGTTTTCCAGCCACGACACACTGAAGTCCTCTGAATTCACGTGCCACAATAAAATCCCTTTCCTCTATTATGGTGTTTCTGTCCTATATTCTGTGAGTCTAGGAAGGAGACTCATTCTTATAATATGCAATATGAACCATCACTAAAGAAAAATATGACCCGTTACTTTAAAAAGAGCACGAATAAACATCCAAATATGTATGTGATAAAATAAGTCAAGCAAAGTCATACACATACTTCCTGTCTGTAAAGAATAAACTGAGGGGACAATGTGGGAGCTACATATGGTAGAAAGCTTTACTGACTCCAGGAAATAGGTTATTATCATGTGCTCAAATAAGTATGATCAGTCTTCAGAGGTAATAACTGGTTCCTTTGGTTAGAATTTTTGGGTAGAACCAGCACTATTCATGAAGAGATTTGATAGAGTGTGATAAGAATGTAAAATAAATCTCAGAAGTATTTGCCTTAATCTCTATAAAAATAAAATTTCTAGGAATTGAAAAAAGCACAGACACAGACACCACACACACACACACACACACACACACACACAAGAAATACAAATTCAGTTCTTTAAAAAATATATGCACTACTAGATAGTATCGTCAGTGACTGTCCTCCAAGCCATATGACAACCCTAATGGGGAACTCAGCTATAGTAACTTGCAAAATACTTCCCTCAGCCTGGCTTATTGACTGTTTATATATACTTATGGAGGGTTAGGAAAGGTCAGGAAACCCTCATGTGATAGCCCACCACTGTATAGCACATGTTATATGCAACTGCTCCTCAATTGCACATGGCCTCTTGGAGAAGCTAGAGTATATAGGCATATGATGGCTGGTCGTAAGAATCTTCATCTGTGTAATTTTCTGAAAACCCTCTTCTCTACTGGTTAAAGATTTTCTGGGAGTAACCTGACGTGAAAGTTAAGGAAGATCCCCAATATCCCTGAATGAAACCTTACATATTCTCATAAAGAAAGCCTAATAAGGTCATTGACACATCATACCTAAGAGTTTGTTTGAAGGAGGGCACATTAGGAAAAGTGTTACATTAAAGTTGATTACATTTGTCACTGGAAAGGAATTTTCACACCAGATATTAGTGGATTTGGTTAACTCAGATACACACACACACACACACACACACACACACACACACAGAGAGAGAGAGAGAGAGAGAGAGAGAGAGAGAACCATGCACAGGGCAGCTACAGATTATATGTTTATTTAGCTTAAAACAAAGAACTAAAATGATGAAATAACAAGCAAACCAACAAACACAATACCTGGGATTATTAAAACAGGGAAACAAAAAGGAGGAGAGGTCCCCTGTCAAGGTACTTCTCAATCTTAAAAAAACAAAAGATTCTGTGATAAGTAAAAAGGAACAAGGACATGATCTAAGAAAATACAGGATAAAAGAAGAATGCCTTAGGTGTCATTTAAGTAAAATATTACAAGAAGAACTGAACAATTTGGTCAAAAGGTAATCATGATGTAAGGAAATAATGAGAAGACATGTTAACCAAAGAAATTTACACATCTCCATTAGGTTTTTTTAGTGACATTATCTCACTACACAGCCCTAATAGGCATGTGACTCTAAGGAAAAGAGATCAACTAGCCTGTCTCCAAGTATAGATCAAACATGCACACCATCATATCCAACTGTAGAGCCAGTTTCACGTGTAAGAAAAATAATGGAAATTGAGTAAGTACTTTGTATATTTCACTTTGTGTGTGTATGTGTGTATATACATATATACACACAAATATATGTATGTATAGATATATGTACACACATATGTATGTATATGTGTATAGATATTCAGACATATATGTATATGTGGTTTTTGTGTATATATCCATATATACATTGTGTATATTAGCTTTATAAAGTTTGAAGGACAAAAATCATCTGTGTAAAAGGGAATTACTGTCGAATGAAAATGAATCATATTCAACTGAATTAAGATTTCGTCTTTACTTTTTCATAGTTGGCCAGTTAGAATTTAACCACCTAATATCTTCCATTCTTCTATCTGTTTAATTTCTAAAGTTTAAAAAAAACTGTAAAAAATGGGAGTTAACTTTGACACATGATCCCAATATGAAAAAAACATTGAACATGAAAATAGGATATAGCCGAGATATATACTTCTTAGTTGACAAAGGTGTCAGAATGTCTGTGATGGGGATGCCAGGACTTAATGGAAGTTCACATACAACCATCCACAGGTTAACATGATGTTGCAGGTGAAAGAAACAGGAGTTACACAGGCTTCTTTGTAGCATCAGCAATTACATTTTGATATGGGAAAAATAATCCTGAGCAATAACTTAGAATCATAATATGTATGACAAAATTTGGCAAAGAGTGATATAATAAACAACAGATGTGTTAAACTATATTTATAACAATTATTTTAAAATGTTTTTCTAATTACAGGAAAACGTTACAGAGTTGTACATATTTCATATATACTACCTTCATATTTAAATAACTAATATTTTCAGAGTTAGCCATTTTATCATTTTATATTAGTATAGACTACATCATTAATAATATGTATTAAATGCCTGTAAATGTGTCCATAATACTTGAGTTATGGATGCTATGGTATACAAAATGAACAGAGCTACAAACTCAAGTGATGGGAATTGCTACCTGAAGAAGGAAACTTACAATGTTTTATGTTTGTTTGTTTAATTAAACTTTATTTTTATTTTTAATTATTCTTCTCCCATATAATATACCTTGACAATACCTTACCTCCTTCTATTTCTCTAAGTCCCTATAAAAATACTTCCCCTCTCCTCCAGATCCATTCTTCCTCTTTCTCCTTTTAGAACAAGGATATCATCCACACAAGACAGAACAAAAAAAAATTCTCTCTTACAGAAGAGAAACACTTAGTACTATAGAAATACCACACAGCATTTCTATGTGGCATGATCTGAGGCTTGCTAGAAAAAAATGTTTATAACAAAACCTTAGGCATAATTATGTAATAGAGACATAGTAAAGATATAACAGAATTGGGGCTGGGCAAAGACACAGCACTTAAGGCACAAAGAAAAGGCATTGGCCAAATGTAAATCATACTTTGGGTCATATATTTTTAGTGCATTTAAGATTCTGAAATTTACAATAAACATGATATAAATAAATGCATGCAAGCTTGGGACATCAGAAGAGGTATCTGGGTATATTGCTTTATGATTCACTGTTTAATTTTATTGAGAGAATGTCTCTCTTTTGCTGAATTAGAGATCATTTTTATTAGATATTTTCTTTATCTGCATTTTAAATGTTACCCCTTTCCTGATTTCCCCACTGAAAACCCCCCTATTATCCCCCTTCCCCTGCTCACCAATTCCCCCACTCCCACTTCCCTGCCCTGGCATTCCCCTATACTGGGGCTTCAAGTCTTCTCAGGACCAAGGGCCTCTCCTCCCTTTGATGTGCAACAAGGCCCTCCTCTGCTACATATTTAGCTGGAACCATGGGTACCTCCATATGTTCTATGGTTGGTGGTTTAGTCCCTGGGAGCTCTGGGGTTACTGGTTGGTTCATATTGTTCTTCCTCTTATGGGACTGAAAGTTCCTTCTGCTTCTTCAGCCCTTTCTATAGCACCTCCATTGTGGACCTTGTGCTCACTCCAATGGTTGTCTGAGAGCATCCACCTATGTATTTCTTGGGTTCTGGCAGAGCCTCTAAGGAGACAGCTATATCAGGTTCCTGTCAGCAAGTGCTTGTTGGTATACACAATAGTGTCTGGATTTGGTGACTGTATGTCAGATGGATCCCCAGGTGGGGCAGTCTCTGGATTGTTTTGTAGGTCATCAAATCCCCCTCAATCCCCCAGTCTCTGTCTACCTCCCTCTCATCCCAGCATTGGTACATTATAAATGGGTACTACAATTCAGACAATATGTTCTGCTACTTGTGCTGTGACCCTCTTTCTGATTTAAATCCTGACTCTAAGTCTTAAACACATGCAGAGGAATTTGAGGAAGGAGATTAACTTTTTCATTATGGTCTTAAAATGTACAAGGAGGGAGAACATAAACTTGGGACAGATTGGAATGAGTTTGAATGAAAAAATTTTCTAAATAAATTCAGGTAAAGAAAAGAGTACTGAAAAGAAAAATTATTGTGATGAATATTTTGTCCTCACACATCAGCATGAAAAAATATTTCTGACTGAAAGTATTACAAGTTATTCAACATAGTAAACTTAGCCTGTAAATTCTGAGATATGTAGATGGCAGGTCTTAAGTTATTTTTTACAATTATAAAATATTTCCCTTTCTACAATTAAAGCCTTTCCCATTTTTTCATATCATTTCTCATAATCACTCTTCATACCACCTATATCCTACTAGTCTCCTCCCTAGTGACATGTGCTCTATTATCACGTGACTTGAAGTGCACCTCTGGCGTGCATTTGTGAATATTGCTGTTGGTTTCTCTGGTCATTGACAGACCACTCAGAGATACTTTCCTATTCTTCTCACCCTGTTTTTCTTGTGCCATCTTCTTTGTCAATGTGTTCATTAAAAACATTATTTTACATAATATTAAACTGCAATTATATCTTTGAACTTTGCTGTGAATTGACAGATCTTATAAAAATCTGTTCTTTCCATTAGTCATCACAATTAAATATGACAAGTTGGGATGGTACTGTTTCACTTTGTGCTTGATTTTAGAAATTCCTATAAAATCTATAGATGCGAGATTTTTTCTATTTTTTATTTTCCTGGTTTCTGTGGTTTTCCAAGTTGTGCACTAATATCTGAAAATTGTACCTAGAGGCCACAGATGAGAAAGAATGGGTGGCAACTAAATTTATGGTTCTGGATTACTCCAGCAATATATTTTTTTAGGTCCATCCATCTTATTATGTGTAGACTCTGTGTATTCTTTATAGCTGAATACTACCCCATTGTGTATATGCACCAAAGTTTCTATCTATTCATTTGTGGAAGAATATTTAGGTTGCTTCAATGACCTAGGTATTGTGAATACAGTATCAGTGATCATGGTTCAGCAACTGTCTGTAGAGGATATCTTGGGTGGTGGGCATATGCCAACAAGTGGTGTAACTGAGCCACATCTTGTAGATTTATTTTTATCATTTTTTAATTTTTCAAACCAGTTTCTAGACTGGCTGCACAAGTTTCCAATTCTAAGAAGAGTAAACAGTGTTCCTCTTTACTCTCATGCACACCAGTTCTTGTTATTCATTGCTGTTTGGTCTTAATTATTCTGAGATAAAATTGAATTGCCAAGATATTATACCTTATTCCTTTTAAAAATATTAGTGAAATAAATGATTAATATCCCCAAAATCCATGTGAGCTCTTCAAATGCTTTTATTTATTAATTTTGTTTTAATGATAAGATACCCTAGTGTTTTACACATGTTAGAACGGACGTTCATCATCCCATTCCTCCTCTACCTATCTCCAAGATGATGTTCCCCCTCCTTATCCAGGCCTCCCCACTCTGTGGGGACTCATTTCTCTTGAGGGTTAGGCATATCTTCTCCCTCTGTGGCCAGACCTGGAAGTCCTCTGCTTTATATGTGTTGAAGGCCTCAGATCAGCTCAGGTATGCTCCCTGGTTTGTGGCTCTGTGTCTGAGAGATTTCAGGGGTATGGGTTAGTTGAGACTGCTGGAGATCCTGTGGGATTGCCCTCCTCCTCAACTTCTTCCAGTATTCTGAGATTTCAGTTCAATGATTGGGTGTTTAAATATCTGTATCAGTCTCAGTCAGCTGCTTGGGCCTCTCAGAGGACAGCCATGCTAGGCTCCTGTGTATAATTGTGCTATAGTATTAGTAATAGCGTCATGCCTTGGAGCCTCGCCTTGAACTGGATCCTAAGTTGGACCAGTCACTGAACCACCTTTCCCTCAGTCTCTTCTCTAATTTTGTTCCTGTAGTTCTTTTAGATAGGAACAATTGTGAGTCAGAGTTTTTGCCTGTGGGATGGTAGCTGCATACCTACACTTGAAGATCTTTTAAAAGTATTAATACATATGTAACAATGGAAGCATGTTTTAAAATTAATAGAAAGCTGATTTTTGCATGAGTTAAGACTTTGATGGAGATGCACTCCTCTTATAGTCAATATGTTAAAACAACACAACACAGAGCAAAGCTGAAACAATCCCCACTCGTAAAATATGAAGGATGGCTATGTGTTGCAGATGGAAAGTGAATTTCATAAGAGTAAAAATTCAAATTCTCAAACTTGGAAATAGTTATTGTTATGGACCTTCACAGCTATTTTGAAAATCTGCCTTGTGAAATGTCTTTTGCAAGTTTCAATTACATTATTTTTTTGGCTCTTGATTCAAACATGATAGAAAAAGTAGGTAAATACACATTATTATGAAAGCCAGAAAAATGACTTATACTTATACACATGCTTTATATCCATTAATATTACTTTAATTTGATAGTTTAGTGTTGTTTAGAAACCTACAACCAGCTTAAATATGAATACTATTATATATATATATATAAACATGGTGCTAGAAAATGTGTTGTTAATACAGTCTCTAGAATTCAATAGAGAGCAATATTTAACATTTTCATTTGCATTCACGTGTTCATACTACTTAATACCTGTGGGGAGCACACTAGATGAGCTGCTTAGAAAGCTCAGCAGTAGAACTATGCGGCTGCAAAGCGTAAAAGCTGTTAACTTTTTATTTGGTTTTATTCATGACCACCTGTTGTAAGTGCGTGCTACCTGCACTATGGTTGCTAAAATTTGGAGCACCATATGTGAACTGTGTGGGAAGAAATTAAAACCTGGTGAACAAATGGGAATGATGATATTAATCCTGAAGTTTCTTTTCTTTCCAAGTCTAGGGGAAAAAAACAATGATATTCAATTTGAATTGTATAGGCCTGATATCGTGGATTCTCAAAACATAGCCTTACCAAAAGTAGTGATAATGGAAATACATGTAAAACCGAATTAAGTTCATGTGTGAAAAGACTGATATTTAAAACCTCACTGACTCTACATTTTAAATTAACCGTAATTTCTGGAAAAGTTCTTTTAAATTGTTGCTTTATACTTTTTGATGAATTACTTCTCTCACAGCAAGTACTGAACCCTGAAGGATCCTATAATATTCTATATGAAAATACAAATGCAGGCATTCTTATCAACTGCTCCCGCACCATGTTCTAGTACTGAACTGCATCAAATCTGCCTTCCATGGTTCAGAAGTCTACAGAGGAGATGAAATAGTTTGAAGTATGCCATTGGCTGGCCTTAATCTCTGGAGAATTTACTTTGGAAAGGTTCACATGCTCTAAATAATTTCACTTGTGACAGTGATACTTCAAAGATTATTTATCTCAAATGGGCCTTGGCTTCATATATATACCACACACACACAGACACACACACACACACACACACACACACACACACACACACATATATAAAGCAGATGTATGAATGACTCCCTCTGTTTTGTTGTCCTTAGTGACTTCACAAACTGTACAAGCTGAGACTATTTGGGTGAATGCCACAAAGCTTTCCCTCCTGGCAACATAATAGCTGGTTTATTTCAAAAGGACAATAAGAAAACCTCTCATAGGCATATAGGAACACATTGAGCTCTTTCTGAATTAGTTATCATTCTATAAACTGTTTCAATGTCCTAAAGACATGTCTGACAGAGTTAATCATCTTGTACTTCATGTGCTTACCCTGATTGAACAAATTCTGTTTAATAGTCAATTACCTCTATAGATTTTCTTTCTTGATCTTATCACTTTAATATAGTGCATCTTCTGTCTACATTTTTCTGAAAGCTGCTATGTATTGTTCAGAGTTTATTTATGAATAACTCCATCTAAATATTGCATGCCAATTTCTAACTTAAAGTAGTATTGCAAAGAATAATTTCAAGATTTATTTTCTTCCCCTTCATTGTGTGTATGTGTATGTGTGTGTTCCTATGTGTATGGGTATGTATGTGTGCATACACATATATGCACATGTATGAATGTACCAATTACTGCTGGAGCTGAGGATACAGGTGCTTGTGAGCTACCTGAAATCTGTATTTGGGAAGGAGCTCAGGCCCTCAGCAGAGGCAGTGGGCATTCTTAGCTACAAAGCCAATTCTCGAGCCTCTGAAATAATTTAGAATTTTTTTTCTTGTTTCCTCTTAGATCGCAATGAGTAATTTTAGTTTGAAATCACTTGTATGTGTGTAAATCACTTGTATATGTGAAATCAGATACTTTACACATATGACGTGTTTTGAAAATGCTTGACCCATGGGGTAGTCCAAATATGGTCATGTTGGAGTAGGTATGGCCTTGTTGAAGGAAGTGAGTCATTGTGGCGGTGGGTTTTGAGATCCTCCTCCTATCTGCCTGGAAGACAGTAGTCTGTTACTGGCTTCCTTTGGACAAAGATGTAGAAACTCTCAGCTCCTCTAGAGCCATACCAATCTGGAAACTTTCATGCTTCCTACCTTGATGAATGGACTTAATCTGTAAGCCAGTCCCAATTAAATGTCCTTTATAAGAGTTTCTTTAGTCATGGGATCTCTTCCCAGGATTGAAAATCCTAAGAATATATATACATACAATATATTACATATATATAAAATATTGTATGTATATATATATATATATATGTGTATTGTCGTATATTACATATACATAATATATGTAATATAAAATATATTGTCATATATGTATTACATGTAATATAAAAATATACTTATGTAAAATATTATATGTATATATACATATATATGTGTGGTGTATGTGTGTATAGATGTATGTACATGTTCAGAAATTTTTTTTGTTTTTGCCCATGTGTGAAGTTAGAACTGATTGTCTTCTTTTTTTAGCCATTATTCACTTTTTTTTTCTCTCTGATCTGCTTTCTCTCGCCATTCTTCTTGAGAGAGTTCTCAAGGCAGTTCTCTCTAGCTAGTCTAAAATTTTTTTGGATACTTCATCTCTTACAGATCATAAGCCCAGTATTTTATTTTACATATAAATCCAGTCATTTATTCCTGGTTTCTTCTTGATTATCATATGAATCAACATCCCTGATTCAAGCCCCTTAATTCCAGGGAGACTACAAGGACATACTTTCTTTTAACATTGTAAAAGAATTCAGAGATCTGCCTGCCTCTGTTAAGCACAGACAATAAACTAGCTGGGTGGGACCCCCATATTGAAATTACCATTTCTATCAAGTGGGTCCAACCTTGCTGTATCTTAGGCCAACCCTCTACCCAGGGAGCACAAACAAAAAAGCTTAGCTGAATGGGATCTCTTGCAATCTCCAATCCCTAAATCTCTTTATCCCCTACCTTAGTATCTTTCTAACAAATTGGCTTACAGCAAAGCTGCTCTTGTTCCTTGAGATTCATGAAGTCCCTCATAATTTATGTCGCACCCCAATATTTTCGCATGTTTGAGAATTTATATATTTATGAACTTGTGCTTTTAGAGTTCATTTCCACAGCCTTTTTTTTTAATTGATATATTTTTTATTTACATTTCAAATGATTTCCCCTTTTCTGGGTCCCCACTCCCCGCAAATCCCATAAGCCCTCTTCCCTCCCCTGTTCCTCCATCTACCCCTTCTCACTTCCCTATTCTGGAATTCCCCTATACTCTTGCACTGAGTCTTTCCAGAACCAGGGGCCACTCCTCATTCTTTTTGGCCATCATTTAATTTGTGGATTATGTCTTGGGTATTCAAAGTTTCTAGGCTAATATCCACTTATCAGTGAGTGCATACCATGATTGATCTTTTGAGACTGGGTTACCTCGCTTAGTATGATGTTCTCCAGCTCCATCCATTTGTCTAAGAATTTCATGAATTCATTGTTTCTAATGGCTGAATAGTACTCCATTGTGTAAATATAGCACATTATTTGTGTCCGTTCCTCCATTGAAGGACACCTAGGTTCTTTCCAGCTTCTGGCTACTACAAATAGGGCTGCTATGAACATAATGGAGCATGTGTCCATATTGCATGCTGAAGAATCCTCTGGATATATGCCCTGTGGTACAACAGGGTCCTCAGGAAGTGTCATAACCAGTTTTCTGAGGAACTGCCAGACTGATATCCAAAGTAGTTGTACCATCTTGCAATCCCACCAGCAGTGGAGGAGTGTTTCTCTTTCTCCACATCCACGCCAACACCTGCTGTCTCCTGAGTTTTTGATCTAGACATTCTGACTGGTGTGAGGTGAAATCTCAGGGTTGTTTTGATTTGCATTTACCTAATGATTAATGATGCTGAACATTTCTTAAGGTGTTTCTCAGCCCTCTGAAGTTCTTCATGTGAACATACTTTGTTTAGCTCCGTATCCCACTTTTTAATGGGGTTACTTGGTTCTCTGGGTTCTATTTTCTTGAGTTCTTTGTATATATTAGATATTAGCCCTCTGTTGGATTTAGGGTTGGTGAAGATCCTTTTCCAATCTGTTGGTTGACATTTTGTCCTTTTGAATGTGTCCTTTGCCTTACAGAAACTTTGTAGTTTTATGAGGTCCCATTTGTCAATTCTTGATCTTAGAGTGTAAGCTATTGGTGTTTTATTCAGGAACTTTTCCCCTGTTCCCATGTTCTCAATGGTCTTCCCCAGTTTCTTTTTTTATTAGTTTCAGTGTGTCAGGTTTTATGTGGAGGTCCTTGATCCATTTTTAGTTGAGCTTAGTACAAGGAGATAAGAATGGATCGATTCGCATTCTTCTCCATGCTGACCTCCAATTGAACCAGCACCATTTGTTGAAAAGACTATTTTTTTTCCACTAGATGCTTTCAGCTCCTTTGTCGAAGATCAAGTGACCATAGGTGTGGTGGTTCATTTCTGGGTCTTCAATCCTATTCCATTGATCTGCTTGTCTGATATTGTACAGTTTTTATCAATATTGCTCTGTAGTAAAGTTTAAAGCCTGGAATACTGAATCCCCCTTTTACTGTTGAGAACAGTTTTAGCCATCCTGGGTTTTTTTGTTATTCCAGATGAATTTGAGAATTGCTCTTTCTAGCTCTATGAAGAACTGGGTTGGGATTTTTATGGGGATAGCATTGAATCTGTAGATTGCCTTTGGCAAGATGGCCATTTTAACTATATTAATCCTGCCAATCCATGAGCATGGAAGATTTTTCCATTTTCTGAGATCTTCTTCTATTTCTTTCTTCAGAGATCTGAAGTTCTTGTCATATAGGTCTTTCACTTGTTTGGTTAGAGTCACCCAAGATACTTTATGCTGTTTGTAGCTATTGTGAAGGGCGTTATTTCGCTAATTTCTTTCTCAGTCTGCTTATCCTTTGAATATATAAAGGCTACTGATTTGCTTGCATTGATTTTGTAGCCAGCCACTTTGCTGAAGTTGTTTATCAGCTGTAGGAGTTCTCTAGTAGAGTTTTTAGGGTCACTTAAGTATACGTTCATATCATCTGCAAATAGTGATAGTTTGACTTCTTCCTTTCCAATTTCTATCACTTTGACTTCCTTATGTTGTCTAATTGTTCTACCTAGGACTTCAAGAACTATATTGAAAAGATATGGAGAGAGGGGGCAGCCTTGTCTAGTCCCTGATTTTAGTGGGATTGCTTCAAGTTTCTCTCCATTTAGTTTGATGTTGGCTACCAGTTTGCTGTATATTGCTTTTACTATGTTTAGATATGGGCCTTGAATTCCTGTCTTTTCCAAGACTATTAGCATGAAAGGATGCTGAATTTTGTCAAATGCTTTTTCAGCATCTAATGAGATGGTCATGTGGTTCTTTTCTTTGAGTTTGTTTATGTAGTGGATAGCATTTATGGATTTCCTTATATTGAACCATCCCTCTGATGAAGCCTACTTGATCTTGGTGGATGATCGTTTTTATGTGTTCTTGGATTCAATGGGCAAGAATTTTATTGAGTATTTTTTGCATCGATATTCATAAGGGAAATTGCCCTGAAATTCTCTTTCTTAGTTGGATCTTTGTGTGGTTTTGGTATCAGCATAATAGTGGCTTCGAAGAAGGAGCTGGATAGTGTTCCTTCTGCTTCTATTTAGTGGAAAAGTTTGAAGAGTATTGGTGTTAAGTCTTCTTTGAAGGTTTGATAGAATTCTGCACTGAAACCATCTGGTCCTGTGCTTTTTTTGGTCGGAAGGCTATCTATGATCCCTTCTATTTCTTTAGGGGTAATGAGTCTGTTTAGATGGTCTATTTGATCCTGGTTTAATTTTGGTAATTGGTATCTGTCTAAGAAAATGTCCGTTTCCTCCAGATTCTCCAGTTGTGTTGAGTACAGGTTTTTGTAATAGGATCTGATGATGTTTTGAATTTCTTCGGTTTCTGTTGTAATATCTCCATTTTCATTTCTAATATTGTTAATTAGGATACTTTCTCTGTGCCCTTTGGTTAGTCTGGCTAAGGGTTTATCTATCTTGTTGATTTTTTTCAAAGAACAAGCTTTTGGTTTTGTTGATTCTTTGTATGGTTCTCTTGGTTTCTACTTGATTGATTTTAGCCCTGAGTTTGATGATTTCCTGTCTTCTTTTCCTCCTGGGTAAATTAGCTTCTTCTTGTTCCAGGGCTTTCAGTTGTTCCGTTAATCTTCTAATGTATGCTCTCTCGAATTTCTTTTTGGAGGCACGCAAAGCTATGAGTTTTCCTCTTAGCACTGTTTTCATTGTGTCCCATAGATTTGTGTATGTTGTGCCTTCATTTTCATTAAATTCTAAGAAATCTTTGATTTCTTACTTTATTTCTTCCTTGACCAAGGTATCATTGAGTATTGTTCAGTTTCCATATATATGTGGGCTTTCGGTTGTTTTTACTGTTATTAAAGACCACTTTTACTCCATAGCGATCTGATAGGAGGCATGGGATTATTTCAATCTTCTTATATTTGTTGAGGTCTGTCTTGTGACCAACCATATGATTTATTTTGGAGAAGGTACCACGAGGTGCTAAGAAAAAGGTATATTTTTTTGCTTTGGGATGAAAAGTTCTATATATATCTGTTAACTTCAATTGGTTCAAAGCTTCAATTAGTTTCACTGTCTCCCTGTTTAGTTTCTGTTTTCCTGATCGGTCCATTGGTGAGAGTGGAGTGTTGAAGTCACCCACAATTATTGTGTTAGGTGCAATGTATACTTTGAGCTTTAGTAAAGTTTCTTTTATGAATGAGGGCGCCCTTGTATTTGGGGCATAGATGCTCAGGATTGAGAGTTCTTGTTGGATTTTTCCTTTGACCAGCAAGCAGTGACCTTCCATGTCTCTTTTGATGACATTAGGTTGAAAGTCAATTTTATCTGATATTAGAATGGCAACTCTGGCTTGTTTCCTGAAACCATTCGCTTGTAGAATTTTCTTCCAGCCTTTTATCTTTTCCTTTCCTCTTCCCTTTTTCTTTTGTTTAAATACAGTCAATCACCAAATACTGGCACCCCAAGCATAGGTACCCAGTGAACTCCAGGATACTCATGCTTTGTGTTCTGAGGCCTGGGATTATAGGAATGCAAGTCATACTCTATGTTTTTAATAAATGCTGTAGGTCTGAATTCTGGTTAGTATGCTTGCTTAGCAAGTTCTTTACTGAATGGGTCACCTTCAAACTATACATTAGTTTTCTGTATGATGTCACATTCAATCATTTAGAATACGTATTCAAATTTGTTGTATATTATGAAAAATTAATTAATAAAACCAAGAATAAATATTCATAAAAACATATAATATTTAAACAACAATTTGGATTTTTCTCTATAAAGTATTTGAAATGTCCTGATAATCTATGCAGCTTAAAACTTAATTTCTATTTCTTATTCTGGAAAGGTCTGGTAAATAACACAAGTATAAAGGGGAGTGATATAATAATAAGTTATAGAGTTATCCTATCCCAGTGGCCAAATTATTATTCCATCTTAGCCTTTATATTATCTGAATTCAAAGGGGATTGTATTTACGTAAGGAAAATAATCTATTCACAGTTGTGACTTCCTTTTTTGGAATAAAACTTTGCCATTTTATGAGAGGAAATGTAATTCACAACAGGGAAACAAGTTTATGCTCTGGGACATGATGATGTTCTGCCTGAAGTTCTTGTGATGGTATTGCTGTAGGAAAAGTCTGATAAGAAACACAATAATAGCTTCAGTCTGTTATTTCAATTTCAATATAACAAATTAACTTAACAAAAGCAAAAAGCAACTATAGCCTTTTGTCTCAACAATCAGAAATTCCTGTGGTAGAGCTAACTCCCAGGAAGTTGATAACATTATTGAAGAATGGCTTTGGGACTCCCTACCATCTTGTTTTTCTTAATAACTGTTGCAAACTGTCTACTCATATCTTCAATAATATTTGGTCAGGATTTATACTCATTAATAAATATTATTATAATATTAAGTTTGCTAGGTGAAAATTCCCCAAGGTTATGTGGTGTATCTTGTATTAATATAAGACAGAGCAGCTGATATGTGATAGCACATGCCTTAAATATTAGTGTTTGGGAGGCAGAGAAAAGCAGATCTCTATGTGTTCAAGGCCAGCCTGCTCTACAGAGCTCCAGGAAAACTAAGGTTTCAAAGAGAAACCCTGTCTTGGAAAACATAAACAAAAAAGAAACAAAAAAGACAAAAACAAAACAACAATGACAACAAAAACCAACAGAACATGGATATCTCAGAAATAAATAAAGTGTTAAACAGATAATGATACTTATTACAGATTTTTTTATTAAAACATTCTATTTGTATTAACATGTAATATTTTGTTGCTGCTAGTTTGGATTGATTTTTATTTACAAAATTTGACTTCTGTCAAATTATGTTGATATATTAACATGAATTTATTACTGCTATTTTTTAACATTAAATATATTTCTATATAAATTCAGTACTTTAGATTTCTAGTACTAAATACACATATTTATATTCCTCATGAGCTTAAAGTTCACTGGAGGTTTTACTAAGTAGAGGTATCTAAAAGGCTCCAAAGAGTAAACCCATCAGGATCACTGGGCTATTGTGAATGCTCACTAGTAATAAGCAAATTGCAGGTAATATTTACTTTTATTAGAACCCCCTTGAATATTTATACTTTATTTCAAAATACTAGCTATGCATACTCATTTGGGGCAACCTATTACCACAGGTTTATTGTGGTATAGGAGAAAAAGTTGGCCAAGACAATCAAATCCCTTTCCCTGGACTAATGTACCTATTTGGTGTAGAACAGCAGAACCCGGCTCATCTCTGGTTGTAAATGCAGCTAATGACTTGCCATGTCGTGGGCTCTGTACTTTAAAAGTGGAGCAGGCAGCAGATGGAACCCCATGTGTTAGAAACCAATCTCTGAATGCTGAAGTTTTTTTTTCCGTTCTTAAAAGATCACTATAATTACATACACTATTTTGGTTAGTTCTCAGGATGAAAAAAATCCAACTATGTCAAAAAGTACTTCTAATTTTATTTCATTATTAAAGCATATGATATTCCTGAAGAAACCCGACCCCATTAATGACATTAAGCAACTGGAATTTGTACGCCTAAGTATATTTCCAACTGAATTAATGTACTAAGCTCAATAAAATACAAATGTTTAGCTGAGTTATATCAATGATTATTCATTGTAAGCTTGGTGAAAATGGCCTTTGAACTGCCCAGATTGAGAAAGAAATCAAAGTAATACAGAAACTGAGTAGAGTAGATAAAAATGCTGAGCAAATATGTGTTAGAAGATATGTTTATAAAACCATGTAAATGTTGAAACTTTAAAAAACATGATTAGCACATTTTCAGCTCAATATTTTTATTTATTTTAGTACATTTTTAAAGCAATATTCATATACTGCCAATATTTTGTTTGGTGCAATTTGTCTAAAACTTAAAATAACAAAATAAGTAGTTGACATATTTTCTCAAAGCTCTCAAGGGAAAAATGGATAATCAGAATGTGGTATATAAGCACAATGGACTAGTATTCAACTGGAATGGAATGTGAAGTCTTGAAATGTGCAAGCACATAGGTGGATCTATAAATATTATAGTAAGTGTGCAAACACAAACCCCAAAAGACAAAGAACATACATTTTTTTTCACATCTGCTGTCCCTAGCACCACATCTCAGGTATGAATATACAACATGGAGACATAAAAATACAAAAAGCCCACATGAAGAGGCAAGTCTTGGCTGACAGTGTAATGGCAGCATATAGGTGATAGGAAGTAGGAAACAGGAGAATGAGAAGAGATCTCCAACTGAGAAGAAGGGAGGAAGTTCAACAAAGAAGGAGAGATGAGGGAAAAATAACACCAAAGTTTTATGATAAAGCATCAACAGATCATATTAATTTATATTTACCTAGAATTATTACACACAGTACATGTATTTATATGCATATACATTTACACACATATAAATATGTATATACATTATATATATATATATATATATATACACACATAATGCACACACAAAAGTGCATATCCATATATAATATTCATATAAATGAAAGTCATTAAAGACACTTGGGCTGAAAATGCAACATTGTTCTCTACAGGAATCATAGGTTAGTTAAAACAAACAAAAGTATAGGGCAAAACCAGAACAGGGAAGTGGGAAGGGGTGGGTGGGAGAACAGAGGGAGGGAAGGGGGCTTATTGGACTTTTGGGGAGTGGGGGGCCAGAAAAGGGGAAATCATTTGAAATGTAAATAAAAAATATATTGAATAAAAAAAAAAAAAAAGAAAAGAGAAAAGAAAAAAAATCAAACAAACAAAAGCCCAAATTCAGTACCAAGATAAAGCTAAAGAAAGAAAGAACAAAAAACATCCCTTTGGATGGTTATTTTAAACTACAGTCAGCTAAGGACTCCGGGCAGAGGAGATTGACTTTTCCCAAGGATGAGCCCTCTCACTGGTTGTCCAATACAAAGTGGTCAGCCTTAATATAATAAACAGAAAACAACAAAAGATGATCTCTTGACTAAATCAATTTGTAGTATACATGATTGTGCTTCTGCTTACAAAAATAGACACATAGAAATATGTATTAATGTAAATATGTAACAATAATAATCATGAGGTTCTAACCTTGATAGTGTGGGGAAGACATGGGAAAAATTGAGAGAAGTTAGCTGGGAGGGTGTAAGACAGGAAAGAATAGGAGAAAAGTGTTGTAATTCTATTTCTTCTTAAAAGTTGTTAAACTAATTGTTTAAGTGTTCCTATTTATACCAGTAAAGATGCATGTTTTCCTTGTTATGTGCAATTTGATTTTAGAAGCAATTTCTCAGTAACAGAAGTTAATTGCACATTTAAAATTTCTATGAAAATTGATGTGGAAATGACATATGACTTTATTGTATCTGCCTTAGGAAAGAGTCAAATTCAGCGTTTCTGAATTGTTCTTTTTTGTCTGATAATATAAAACAAATGGTTCTTTTAAAAATAAAAAAATTGATATATCTACATACTTGTATGTATATGTTATTTTTTGAATAAGTTTTATTGGAATAAGTATAAACTATTATATATCAATGTTGAAAACCATGCATTAGTCACACTCAAACCTCTTTTAGCAATTTAATATCTTATGTTTACTTTTTGCTCTAAAAGTGTCTTGATATAGAGACTGTTTATATTTATGTATCCCAGACAATGTTATTTGTTTAGAGACATCATATATTTTATGCTTTGACGATGGTTTTATTGGGGACTTTGGAATTTTCAAGATGGCATATGGAATTGTGTGTATAATTAGTAGAGGAAGCTTTGACAAGTCTGCTTTCTGTTAAGAGTGCTATTATCCCACTCAGTGTTTTTGTGTTCATCTGCTAGTCAACAAGATGTGCTAGGTCCTCAGAAGAGGGAAGTAAATCTCTCATCGTATGAGCCAATTATAAGAGGAGTTTTATTAAAATAAACAAATGAATTTGAAAAACTATTTAACTAATTGGTAATATTTCCTCTATAATCCTGAAAATTCAAGGAAAGGTTTGCCTGATTAAATGAATTAAACTCAAGTTTATTTAGCCTGTATACAGTGAATTCAATAAATTTACTAACAGAAAGACATGTTTTCTCTCTTCATTAGAATTTAAAAATACTGAGTTGTTGAATATTGTAGCCTTCTATGAACAATCAAATGGCAACTGAAAATCAAATTATTTGGGGGAAAAAACATAGCAAATATTTTGAAGAACAAAGAAAGCATACTTTTAATCTTGCCACTTTTAAATGTCAGGGCTAGATTTCATATATTTATAAATGCAAACATATTATCCATTGAATATCATTTTTATCTTCATTTGTTTATGTTATTTCTAGAGATTTGTTCTGTTTCTTTCTTTTATTGAATAAGCTTGCTACAAAAATCTCATAAACAATTTTTATTTCCCTTCTAGAAATTAGAATATAGTTTAAAAGAAATACAGACTCCTAATGATACTCATAGATGGGTTCTTTATTCTGCCATCATCCCTCCCGCCTACTGCAGATGGACACAAATAGAGAAACCCACAGAGTGACCAAATATGAAGGTGGTGTCTGGACCACTAGCTTTTGGGGGTGGCTTATTTGTGACAAACTATAATTGCAGTAAACATCCTGTATGATTTCAAGACTCTATGTGAATAAACTGAAGCTCAAGCCCAATGGTAGATTCTCTGCATATCATGTGCAAGACCCTGATTTCAACCCTAATCATTGTGATACCAAACAAGATTCTCTTTGGAGGCAGACATAGAAGTACAAGCCTAATATTCTAGACTTCCAGAAGGCAAAGGCATGATGATTCAGCTTCGATCTGGCCTATTTTCAAATACCTCTTCCACAGAGGAGGTGGTGGGATTTGACTTAGTAAGAAGATGCACATAACATGTCTTGTACTTCTAAATTACAAACTTGTTTTATTTTTCATACTTCAAAGAATTGATTACAAAATAAAGCAAACTTCATAGTTGCATAATCTAATATGACAGAATTAACAGAAATGTACTTACTTTTTACTTTTAGGGTTTTTTTCTATTTTATCTCTAAATCAACCTCCTTTGAAGGAGGGATGGTAAAAGAAATATAGTTAATAAAGCTAGTGTATAATATAAAAAAAAGAAATATAGAAATCAGAAACTATATACTTTCTTCCTTTTTGAATAAACTAACTTTTAATATTTAATTTTGAATTTCAGAGAACATATAAGTACAAAATCTCTAATATATGTTTATAAATATATGTGTTTTCATGCTTATATAATTAGAGAGAGAGAGAGAGAGAGGGAGAGAGAGAGAGAGAGAGAGAGAGAGAGAGAGAGAGAGAGAGAGAGAGAGAGAGCAAGAGAGAGGTGGTGAGAGAAATGTAGGAGCATCAGAGTGTAGAGATACAGAGACTCAAAGAAACGGAGATACAGCGGCCGAGAGAGACTTGATGCATTGATGGAATTGCAATCTCAGAGAAAGCTAAAAGACTTGTTATCAGACAGTTTGATCAAAATGTTGTTTGGAAGTCAACTTCTGCTTTTAGGATAACTGGTTTGTCTATTCAACAAGCTAAGGCAGACCCATAGTACAGAAAGTATTCTCATTCATATAACCAAAGCCTACAATTTAATTGTCAATAACACATGATGACAATGACATGTAGAATTGTACGTAAACAGATTTGTAGAAGTAATACTTATTGCTAGATGTAATTACCATCACAGAGGCTTACTGTGGAATAAGCTTGCCCTTTCTAGTTCGTTCTGAAGTCTAAGCGGCTGGTTCAACCAAGTGGTTGCGGCTCAAAACTGTTCTCCAATCTGACGAATAAAAGTTGTTTTCTTCAGCTTCTCACTGAGTTGCTCTGCTTGGAAAATCTGCCTTTGTTTCCCACAATCTGAACTGTACTGGCTGCATTCAGCTTATCCGAACTGAATTCACTGAACTGCCCTCCACTTGTGATTCACTCTGTACTACTCTTAAGCAATAACTCTTTTCTATCTTTCCTTACGAATCTTGGACATATACTATCTCTGACTCATTGTGTCAAATTGTTCTTTGATTCACCACATTGTATGCCCCCTCAGCTACATGTTAGTTTCAAATATGGCTGTTTCTTTCAAGAACCTGTCTTTACCTTCACGGTACTAAGGGTGTGCAGGTATTCTAGCCAGAGAGATTAAAGGTGTTCATTTCAGCAGGATCACATAGTCCTAGAAAGATTTTGGATGTGATCCCTTACCACAGCATCCACGTTGCTGGATTAAAATTCCTCTACACAGCTTGGTATAGAGATAACATGGATATTATAAAGGAGTATAATACTCACATTATCTGGAATATCTTGCCATTCCCAAGATAACAGGAATTCCATGGTTTCTTGTTCCAGAGTCTGAGATCCACAGTTGTTCTTCTGGGATCATCCAAAGGGATTGGTTCACTTCTTCAGCTTTGCACTTTGTAGCAATCTAAGCTATAGCTGATGTCAAGCCACTGCTGCTGCTGTTCTTTGTGGTCATGCCATAGTACTGTCTTTTCCAATATGCTGACATCTTCGGCTGCTGCAAACCAGCTTACATTTTCACCAATAGCCTCTGATATTGCCCAAGCCACAACTTATTCTCATGACTCCTTCAGTCTTGAGTCTTTACCTTCTGCTGAGATTACATCTTCTCTAATGGCTTTTCTTAGACTTTCATAGTGCCAAACCTCAGCTGTTCTTCATGACTCAGTCATCCCTTTAAAACTAATCTGCATAGGTGACTCTTAATGTTACCAGTGCAAGGTCTATCTCTGGAATACAGTCATTTATTTTCTCAGAAAATACTTTCCAGAAGAGTATACCTTTACGATGTTGGTATCTTCTAATCATCACTAGTTTCTGGGTTCCAGATGACTAGCATCAATTTTTACAATAAGTGTTTCTACTCTTGACTCACATGGCTAAATATTCTGAGCTCTGTTGCTTGCTGGGACTGGAACATGGACCCCTTGTTTTATTGCATCTTCATTAGCTTTCTGTTTCCAGTGGATTTCTTATTAGCTTGGCTGTCCTGGAACTTGCAATGCAGACTGATCTTGAACTCTGAGATTTGGATGCCTTTATCTCCTGAGTATTGGGATTAAAGGTATATTAAAGGTATATACCACCATATCTAGACCTAAACTATACTTTAATTCCTTTTGCAAGACATTTTTCATAAATTCTAGATTAAAGTTCATGCTAGATATAGTAAAGTTGACCAGCAAGAATCATCATCACAATTCATTCCTTGTTAATTTGATACATACTCATATCTCCTCATGTCCAAATGAAAATAATAACCACTTTATAGTAACTTTTAAAATGATCTAACGATCCCTCATACAACTGCCCCACCTGGGAATCCATCCTGCATGCAGACACCAAACACAGACACTAACTGCAGATGCCAAGAAATGCTTGCTGGCAGGAGCCTGATACAGCTGTGTCATGAGAGGCTCTGCCAGATCCTGACCAATACAAATGTGGATTCTCACAGCCAACCATCAGACTGAGCACAAGGACTCCAATGGAAGAGTAATGGAAAGGACCGAGGAGGTGAAGGGCTCTTCTCTGGCATCAATGGGAGGGGAAGCCCTTGGTCCTGTGAAGGCTTGATGCCCCCAATGTAGAGGAATACTAGGGTGGTAAAGTTGGAGTGGGTGGATGGGGGGGATATAGAAACAGGAAAAGAGGGATGGGATAGGGAGTTTGCAAAGGGGAAACTGGGAAATGTGATAACATTTAAAATGTAAATAAATTAAATATCCAATTAGGAAAATTAAAAAAAAAAAAAGCTTAACTGCATGGAATCTTGACCTGAGGTCACCAGTCCCTTAATTCTCTTTATTATTCTTAAGTATAAGATTTAGCTCCATTCCACTTCCTGGTGCCCCTATAGTCCTTGAACCATACATATTTTATTTTTCCCTTTAAACTTGCTATACATGATTAAAATGAGAGTGAATCTCAGGATGGAGTCTATGTTAAGCTTTTCTGAGAATCCCTTTGTTAATATATTCATCTAACTGTCTTCACTTTAGCCTCAGACAGACTCCTGGAACAAGGGCAAAAGGGTCTACATTCTTTACCAAAATATACTGAAAATGATCTCTAGGCAACATACTAATACATTTAATTGGGGATGGTTAATAATTATAGAGGATTAGTCCATTATCATCATATTGAGAAGCATGGTAGTGCTTAACCAGACATGGTGCTGAAGAGGGAGCAAAGAGTTGTACATCTTGATCTGAAGACAGCTAGGAGGAGACTGTATTTCATACTGGCCAGAAGTGATGAATTGATCATATTATATATTCTTTGCTTCATTGTGCCACTTGCTATGCAAAATCTCTTCAGTTTCATAATGTCTTACTTGTCAGTCATTAATCTTGATGCATGAATGCCACAATAAATTTGTGTTTAAGTCCTTAATTGACTTTGAGTTGAGTTTTCTGCAGAGTACAAGGTAAGAATGAATCTACTATTGTTTTTTTTTATATAAATGTTTTGTGTATTTAATATCATATATTGAAAAATTCTGTCTTCTACAATATGTATTTTGGCCTCTTTTTTAAAAATCCAGGTGGCCAAAAGAGCATGGACATATGCATGGATCCTCAGTTCTATTCTATTCATCAATGTGTCTGTTTTTATGTCATGTTTTTTATTTCTAAAATTCTGTTATGTAACTTGAAACCAGAGATACCACCATGAAAGAGGAAGAGTCCTATTCCTCTTTTAGGAACTATTAGTAACTGACAGCTGCTAGGGGAATGAGGGTCAGTTTTCTATAAGTATATAACAAATAAGTAGATACTCATGGACCTACAGGTGGTTTTAACTTCGTGTGTATTACAGGCACCCCTAAGTGGATTCAGTGGGCTCTTAGTAAAAAAAAAAAAAGAAGAGAAAAAAAGTGACTGGGGGGACAGGGAAGGACTTAGAGAAGAGATGTAGAATAGATTTGACCATAGCATATACCATGCCTGAACTTCTCAAACAAGTAAGCAAACAAAACAACATTTACAAAAATCATATCAAACCAAAAAGAAACCAAAGTCAAACCAACCAAAACCAACCAACAAAACAAACATTACCTAAGAGAATAAGATAAGAAATGGGTGTATTGTTTCTAAATTCACTGGGGTTAAAAATAACATTTGAGCACTAACACATCATCAACAAAACATTAAATCATTAAATTCCTGGAAAACAATATTTATTTATAAACATTCAGCTTTGTTGAAACTGAGTCAAAATGCCTGAGACAAAAGCTTAAGTGGCTAAAAAATTAATTTGATCAACACTTTCAAAAGATTTCCATTCATGGTTGTATGACTCTTGACCTCTGGATCTTGAGCCTATGGTAAGTCAGAAAGTCATTTTCAGGAAAGTGTAACTCTCTGAAAGAAAATAAAACAAAACAGAACAAAAACCAATTAGACAGAAGAGGTGAAACACAAATGGAGAGAATACAAAATTACAAAATGGCTATTTTATCTCAACTGGACACAAAGAAGAGTCATTTGAAAAAGACTAGAAAATGAGAAAATATTCCTAACATATTGGACTGAGCAAACTTTTAAGACACCTTATTGATCGACAAGTTCTGTTGTGGTGCCCTTTCCATTGTGGGAGGTGCCACCAAGTACTGGCTGTCCTGGATGGTACAAAAAGAAAAGAAAAGAAAAGAAAAGAAAAGAAAAGAAAAGAAAAGAAAGGAAAAAAGGGAAAAAAAAGGAAAGAAGCCTAACCAATAGAAATCAAGCCAGTAAGCAATGCCTCACCATCATCTCTGCATTAACTCTTGCCTCTAGGTTTCTGAGTTGTGTTCCGACCCTGAATTTTCTAGAAGATAGATTCTAACAGGGAATTGTGAGATAATATAGACTCTTTTCTCCCAAAGTGCTTTTAGTCATAATGTTTTATCACAGCAATTGAACCTCAAACAAGACACAAAGTGAAATCTCTTGTTCTCTTGCTTTCTCTTGCTCTTGCTTTCCCTTCCCCCTCTCTCCTCATTCCCTTTCCCCTCTCTTTCCACTTGGTCATGCTGGCCTCTACTGTTTTTTCTTCTCTTCTCTTCTCTTCTCTTCTCTTCTCTTCTCTTCTCTTCTCTTCTCTTCTCTTCTCTTCTCTTCTCTTCTCTTCTCTTCTCTTCTCTCTCTCTCCTCTCCTCTCCTCTCCTCTCCTCTCCTCTCCTCTCCTCTCCTCTCCTCTCCTCTCCTCTCCTCTCCTCTCCTCTCCTCTCCTCTCCCTCCTCCTCCCCTCCCCTCCCCTCCTTTCCCCTCCCCTCCTCTCCCCTCCCCTCCCCTCCCCTCCCCTGTCCTCTCCTCTCCTTCCCTCCCCTCTCCTTTCCTCCTCTCCCCTCCCTCCCCTCCTCTCCCCTCCCCTCCCCTGTCCTCTCCTCTCCTCCCCTCCCCCTCTCCTTTCCTCCCCTCCCCTCCCCTCTCCTCTCCCTCCCTCCCCTCCCTCTCTCCTCCCCCTCCCCTCTCTCCCCTCCCCTCCCCTCTTCTCTCCCTCTTCTCTCCTCTCCTCTCCTTCCCCTCCCTCCCCTCCCCTTCCCTTCCCTCCCGTCCCCCTCCCCTTCCCTTCCCTCCCGTCCCCTCCCCTCCCCTCCCTCCCCTCCCTCCTCTCTCTCTCTCTCTCTCTCCCTCTCCCTCTCCCTCTCCCTCTCTATCCCTTTCTCTGCCTCTACTACCCTCTGAACTCCCTTCTCCATGCCCTTAATTGACTCTATTCT